>NW_023458557.1:85003868-85094761 GCF_013731165.1 Rhagoletis pomonella
AGCTTTGATTGAGATAATATTGATATGTGAACTAATAAAACTATGTTTTAACTTAACATTTTATTAAAAATACCTTTACAAACCTCTTCTACTTGCTAGCGTACATTTTTGTTTACTTTTACATTTGGCATTTCTCCTCTCTTTCGCAAAAACAATCGATAAAACTAGGATGGACACCGAAAAGTTATCGGTTAAATCTGAGATTATTTTATAATTACAGATTAACAAGGGACGAATTTTATATGGCTAATCTCTTGTTATAATTACAGATTAGGGTGTTAAGCTCGAAAATGCGGATAATCTACTTATATGTGAACCTAGTAATAGTTTTAAACTTTATACTGTGGAGACAGGCAATTAAATGAAGCAAATTTTGACAAGCGATAATCGCCTGCAAGCGATTTTGAATCACCATTTGCACGAGCGATTATTCTTGAGCAATGATGAATCGCCTCATGTAAGGCCAGCTTAAAGAGCCAAAGCGGCACACAAGCTGTTTGCCAAATATGGCGAAATTTCCTTTTGCTTCAAGGCACTTATATTGTGTATGGGGGTCTTTGAAGGTTTGACAACCCGCTTATGGGAAATATGAACAAAAATCAAAGTTTTTTGATTTTCTGGCCGCTATGTGGTCGTTAGATCAAACCGCTTGTGTTGTGTGTGATAAAATCGCCTCATTCGCGACGGAATTTTTCCCCTAGTGAGGACGTACGAGAGAAAGAAATGAAAGAAAATCAAATTTTTTTACATTGTGAATGATTCACGCTTTCTGCACATTGGTCGTCCAATCATAGTTGCTTCATCGTCACAATTATGATGCAACGATTACATGACGACTACACTTTCGCACACTTGGTCGTGATATTTCAATTCATTTGGCGTCTAAAAATTCTCTTAGAGCAGGTATTTTCTCTCCTTTATTGAATTCTATTGCAATTAGCAAACGACAGGGTCTTACTTATCCGTTTCTGCATCTTCTACGTTTTGCCGATAACGACAAGTATGCAGACCTCCATTGAAATGCATGTGCTTGGCTCAAAATTTCATGACAAGACGATAACGCAACCACGATTGGACCACAAGTGTGCAGATAGCCTAATTTTTGCATGAGTTGCGATCCCGTACGAGTCCGGACTAGTCAGAAATAGTCAGAATTATTCAGATTTTACTGGAAATCGATCCCGTACTCGGTTATCTGACAGCAGATAGGACAAAAAAGTGAGTAAATAAGGTCCCCTCTCGTCATAAGTTATGTACCAGTTTTAGTCCGAAGATATTTAGCTGGTAAACTCGGGTAAATGTGTCAAACGATCATCTGTAGTGTGTTTGACAACCAAATTGTAAACAAAAAAAAAAATTGCACTCTGATAATGTGTGTTGAAAAGTATTTAATTATTTGTTTCAGGGATTCTTATGAATTTAAAAGTATTTTCGGTTATTTACATGTGTGAGCTGAGTGTGTACACATACAAAATAAGCAAAAATTCGCAACCAAAATTTTGAGGTTATGTTGAAGTTGTCAGAAGTTACCATTTTTTACTAGAAAGCGATCCCGTAATTTTCAGTGTAACTCTCTCGTTCTGAGTGAAATTTAATTTTTTGACAGTTTAACTAGTTTTAGTCCGAGGAACACAGGATTGGACCTAGTGTTTGGCGAAATGGGAAAGGTGGGTTCTTAATTAGCCAAATAAACCACAACAGCGGTTTGTCAAACATGATGAAATTTACCTTTACATAGTTCAAACTTGTTGTGTAGTGTATTGGGCGGTTTGAACGTTTGACCGCTTGGAGGATATTCGAAGAAAAATCAAAATTTTTAGATTTTCTGGCCGCCATGTTGCGGTTTGGATCAACCGTTTGTACGATATATGGCAGAATAGCCTCATTTGCAGCAAGATTTTAATCGAGTGCGGTCATATGAGAGAAAAATGGAAGAATACCAACTTTTTACATTGTGAGCCGGGAGAAAACGAAAATTCTCTGTGTGCACTAGTAATGATTGTATGGTATATGGCGATATGAAAAAATAAGGTGTGAAGTAAGTGTAAATGGCGCTTAATTTGTAAGTTTCTGCTAATTTTCTGTTCTCATACTATTCTGGATATTTTATCTTTAGAGAGAACGGATGACATTTCACCGGAATTTCGCTGCTTGATATTTTTACTAGGGATTTTAAACGAACGTACCTTATACCTTGGTAATGAGCCGTATTTTTGAATTTGAAGGAAAAGGATTAGAAATAGAAAGAAAGTTGAACACAGTTATATTTATTTTTATTTTCATATTTTTATTTATACCATTCCGTTTAATTTCATCTTCAGAATTCTACCTTAACACATTTCATTACACTTTAGCATTCGTTTTCATAAATCTATAATCATAATACATAATACTTAACGCGATGCAACATTTTATTCGTTTTTTTTTAATCTTTCTTGTTATTACAAATCTAAATAGTTGTATAGAGTTTATAAAAAGGAAAATGTAGTTTTTTGACAATTTGTTTTTGGAAATAAATAATTATGAAAATACCATATATGCATGCATGTAAGGTGAAGAGATCACCGGTGAGGAAAAATTAATTAATATTTTTTGTATGAATTTTATTTGAAACTTAACTATTTTATTTGCCGCTTAGTTTCTGTGAAAAGGGTGCACCTAGCTGTCATGGTAAATTTGGAATTGATATTAATATACAACGGAAATTACAGAAATTTTAGTGATATCTGAGGCGAACATTGCCAGGCATTCATGTTTTAGTTGAAGGATACAGGCCAATATAAAAAATTTACAGTGGCGGACAAAAAAGAACTGCTAAAGGCAGCGTCACTCGATTGGTACATTTGTACAGATTTGTTCCTTTTTTGTATTGGGCTATTAGTACCAAAAAAAAAATTGGGATGAGAATTTTTTTTGGAGTCACACGTTTGGTACAATACAGCGAACTTATATTGAAAAATTTGAACAAATAGTTTTTCTTGATTGGCATAAAGAAAAATAATTGTGCATTCACACGATTGGGATACGATTTGCACCAAGTTTGAAATTGCCTTAACAGCAGTGAGTACAACCAAATATGGTTAAAAATGCATATCAAATATTGGTTGGACGCTGGATAAGTGATAAAATATTTATTTGATTTGATAAGCCATTTTAAACTTATGCACAGCGTGCATTAATTATGGAAACAAGTTTTCTTCAAAACAATAAAAAGGTGTACGTAAATAAATATTTATAATGTTATGGATCTTAATTTTCAGTATTCAGTGCTATCACTGAATCCGTCGTAGCTCGATTTTTCGTGAAATCTACGAAAATTCTATCACTGAATTCGAATAACTACGAACGTAGCGTATACTTTGAATACACATGTTCGTGGTGATTCGGATCCAGTGGAAGTATTTTCGTAGATTTCACGACAAATCGGACTACGATGGATTCTGTGATAGCAGAATTTTTATCAATACTTTACAACTCTTCTAACATGATCTCTATGTGATTATTTTATATACGATAAAATGGCTTTAAATGTTACAAATTTTAATTATATATTTTTTTGTGCTACATAATTTATACAAGAGCTTATATTTTAAAATGGCTGTCATAACATATTGTTTTTTATATTAAGCTGCAATTATAAGTTTCTTATTTGTATTGATTAATGTATTTAAGTGCTATATATTCTATTTCAATTATTAAATACTAAAGCGTTATTGCACTTAAACTTGACTTATTAACTAATCTTCACTTAAATTTACACTTTATAACTAAGCTACATTACATAGTATCGCTATAACATACTTATTCTATATGCCTCATATTTAATAATTTTATATAAGAACATTTATTACGCTTTACTTTTTTGTTAAATACTTTTTCAAATCCTACTTATACAACACTTTAACTACATACATATGTAATTATACATCATACTTATATAAGCGCTTGTATGAGTAGAGTTAGCCTAAATATTTTAAACTTAACTTACTTTCTAGTATTTCAACGCTCAGACTTAAACTTTTGCTGTTGATATATGTATGTTTTGTATGCATTTATTTAATAAACCAATTATATACTACATATGCATGAATAAAAATTAATCTTTTGTTCGCTCCGTAACACTTGCTGGCATGGTCAGTGTTGTTTCTTTTAAATTCTTTATATATATATTTTTTTTTTTGAAACACTAAACTGAAGTTACGTACCATAATAAATATCTGTTTTGAAGACACCACCCTACTTATAATATTTTTATTTATATTTACGAGCAATGTGCTTTATACATTTACTACAATAACTTTCATAAATCTATAATTCTTATTTTCAAAATACGCGAAACTTCCATACGACTTTTTATCATCGCAATCAATTTCCAAATTCCACTCCGGGCCTTCGTTAGTTAATTTCCATTGTACGGACTACCATTCGCTAAATATTATTTTTTGTTTTCCTTTGTTTTTGACATTCTAGTTTATAGCAATATTTTACAATTTCTCATTTTTATTTATAGATTTCTTATATTAATTAAACCCTATTTGCAGTTTCACTCCGATTTTCTTAACTTTACATATTCCAAGCATTCATTATCTCAAACACTCTGCAATCAATTATGTATATTTAACTATGCAATTACGTGTATAATCGCATAAAATTAAGCCGAATATTTATTATATGTTTTTTTAAATTTTTTTAAATTTTACCAAAAAATATCAGAATACGCAAACTCAAAAATCGTTATTTTAAAAACAATTATCATAAAAGCTAAGGCGAATTTATATAAGGTGGTGTCTAGTAGACAAGGAGAATTTATACAATGTGATGTTCGCAGAACAAAAACAAAAATTAAAAAAAAACAAATTATACGTTCATTGACAATCAGTACAAAACAAAATTACAACAAATACATAATTTTGACAAAAGGTAAAAATTCGCCATGAAATCAGCGGCTCCGGTAACATCACTTTGTATAGATTCGCCTTGGCTACTAGATCAGCTGATTTTGTGTGTATGTTTCGCCTCACCGCTAAGAATGCAAAAATTGAAATATTTTGTTCACATTTATGCACACACTCTTACAGATTTTGGCAGTTCACGCCGCAAAAACAAAATATATGTAAATTTACTAGTGTTCTCACCTTACATGAATTCACCTTGGATCCTAAAGCGAAGTGCACATTAGCAACACAAAAACTTGACCGAATGCCGTATTAACAAGTACGGTGTAAAGATCCCTATTGAAATCGTGTTGCGCAACCGTTTCCTAAATTTCAAAACATATTAGAGGTCTCCACAGTAATTTCGGTAGTTAAAGACCTGTCTCCACCGGAACACACTCACCATCATTGCGAGAGTCGTGTCGAATGCAAGTCGTTTTTCGAGAGTTGAATCGTATCGAAAATTTCACGTCATTGGCTAAAATTTCCACTAGACTAGTGTATTAAAACGGAAAAACTTGGCAGCACTGTATAGTTTTCGACAAATTTCGTCGTTTACTTTTTTCAGCACGACAGTAAACAATGCCAATGTTGTCGAGTCGTACAACTTAGCCTAATTTACGACTTACGCAATGAGGCTGACTGATGTTGTTATAATCACGTAAAAAATATATTGCCAATCGAGCCCGCTTATTGGCAGAGCTTATTGCTTGGTATCTATTGCAGGTAATCTGGTAGTTTGATAATCATATTTTCATTTGAAAGAAAGCTTGTTGGTGGTAACATTTATGAAATTTTGATAATAAATTTAAATAAGAAGCTAAATTATTTATAATTACGTTTTAGGAAATTATTCAGCAAGTTTTAGAGGTTTTAAATGTTTTAAAAAATTAAAATAGAGAGAATGTTCTCTGGTGGTGTCATGTGACAAATGCTTATATCACGACATAAAAACGATGTTTGCCTGTGTAGTTCTGAGGTTAGGTAAACTGCTACTGATTGTCCTTTTCAACTTACTTTTGCATGACTGTTAAATTGTGTTTATCAACAGCTGATTTGTAGCATTTTCTTATAAAAAAAAAAGTTGTAACAGAAAATTTAATGAATTTTACTTAGCCCTATGCTTTAAAATTTAATAAATACCGAACAGTTGATTGCAATTTACCCACTACCAGAAAACTTATTAAGCCCGACACCACGATAATTCGATAATCGACAAACCGACAACAAAATAATTTTACACAAACAAAATACTTGACAAAAAACTACTGAGTAACGAGTAACGAAGTATCAAGGTCGGTGTGAAGACCCCCATTAATATTTATATTGCTTGTCGCAATCGTTGCCCTGTGTGTAGTCTGCATAAGTTTCTTTCATCTATTAGGCTGCATTTATATGGGTTGATTTTCAAGGTGATTCAACATTGCTCAACGAAAATCACTCGTGTAAATGGCGAATTAAAAATCGGTTGCGTCAAAGTAGATTATCGCCTCATGTAAATGCATATTTATGCTACTCTAGTTAAAAAATTGAAGTTATTTTAAAACATCGTCCATTATAATTAAAAAATGCTTAAAATAATAAAATTATGAGACAAAAAGACATTTGTGCAAAAAAAAAAAATCAAACACAAAATTTCCATTAAAATGGGTTCATTTTATTTGAAAAGTTATAGGTAATATTTTTTTTACAGAACCATAGGTATATGTACATTAACTTAAAATATAAAAAAAATATTTAACTTAAATTTTCTTAATATAGAACTTAAAATTATTAAGGCAAAGTATTGCTTAAGAACATTAAGGACGTCGTATTGAATGTTTTATTATGCCGAAATTCACTGAACATTAAATAACCAAAAAATTTATTGACGAATTAGGTCATAAAAAACGTTGCCGGTGCGTTAAAATAAAAGCCATTAAACATGTGGAAACATACCATTTTTTAATAATAAAAAACGGTTGGTTATTTTCGTAATTTCAATGGCTAGTAAAGATTCGGCCGTTAGAAACAAATTGGGCAAGCTTTGTAAAAAAGTATTAAAGCAAAAATTAAAATTTTTTTGGTTAAATCAATGAGGAAAACATAATGCTTCTTGACTTTTACCATAGAGTTAAATTTACAAAAACTAAACTATACTTAGAATGTCTTTAAGAAAAAATTTGTATTAAAAAGACTTGAAAAGACTTGTTTTTAGCAAAAATACTCCGACCAAAAAAAATTTTATTAAATAAGATTCAAGATTCATGAAAAAAATACCCCAAGAAAATCAAATGACAGCTTATATGTACATATACTTTCAGTAAAATTTAGAAAATAGTAAATTAAAATGCCGCTGTTTTGTTGAAAGATGTTTTTAAAACTTATTATTATTAAAAATATTTTACATAAACTGTCTAACATACTTATTGCAATTTACAAATAAATGTCCACTTTTGACAGCACTCTAGGAAAAATTCTTCAAGTGTTCTTCATGATCCATGTAATAAATTAAAAATTATTATAAAAAAAAAATATATTTTTTAATATATTTTTGTGTGCTTAATCTATAAAATGCTGCTAATTATAATTTCACTTATGCCGGATTTCAACTGGGCATTAAATGACTACAAATTTTGAATGATATTAAATTAAAAATAAAAATCATCTATGCTGAACTTCCCTTTGGCAACAAAATGGCGAAACATTTTTTACCATGGCATAAATGGTATTTGGAAACAGACTTTTATTTTCGCGTAATTTTAACGAAACGTTTTTGTAATAACAAATTTGTCATATTTTTTTTTTTGTCTTTTAATGTCCGGTGGAAATCCGACATAAGTCTGTTTACATGCCTTTTGCTTAATGATATAAAATTTTTCTTCATTTTTGTTATTCAATATCTGTGAAAATTCGACATTATGCTGAACTTCCACTAGGCATTGAAATGAGAAAAATTTGTGTCATTTAAAAAATGCCATGTGGAAATAAACTTTATGACTGACAAAAATATTCTTTAATGCAAAATTTTCTCGTAACAATTTCTGTAATTTAATGCCAAGTGGAAATCGAGCATTACACAAAATTGCTATCACTTTATATAATAAAAATTGTGTAACGCAAAAAAGTATATTTATTAAAAATAATGCCATCTTTAGTATTTGTGTACAAAAAACCAAAAATAAAAGTTAATAACTCAAAATTGCTAAAACAAACTTCCTCACTAAAACAAACTAGTTCCTTCTAGTTACTGCTACAACTCACTATTATTTATTGCATTTTTTTTGTTTGTTAAAGATATTCTAGTTAATTTTCTATTTCCTTTTGTTTTTATTTCTACTCTTGTATTCTCTCTACCTTTACAAAATCTTATCGGTTTCATTTCAAGTCCTTACAAAGTGATTGTAGCGGAAGAGCTGCCTGGTCGTTGTTTGTTGTTTGTTTTTTTTTTTTTTTGTAATTTATTGATGAATTATGAGATTGGATTGGTTGTTGGGTGAATATAGAGGGTGCCATATTTGTTCGTTTATGTTTTTATGGAGTTTGGTAGTCAGAAAATATAATTTTGTATTAAAAAAAATGGTGACTTAAACTTCAAAAATTATTTCAAAATAGATTAGATAAAATGTGAAAATTTTTGCATCTATTTTAATTTTACTTTCACACAAATTTGTAAAAGATATTCAACTTTTTAATCTTATAAAAAATAATGCACTGCTAATGTTTATAAATAAACTTGCTGACTTTTGTTATGAGATTCAAAAGGTTAAAAATAATGTTAGTTGCTGCCATAGTTATTTAATTGCCTTTAATTAATTTTTTTTAAATTAATTTGTGTTAGTTTTTAGGTAAAAAAAAATGCTTAAAAAAAGCATAAAACAATATTTTTAATTGCTTTGTAAGTACATGGTAAAACTAAATTAACTTATAGGACACAATGATCGCTAGTTTAAATTTGCAATTCGCTTGAATTTCAGAAAATTAGGAATTGAGAAATTTTTTTTTTACATAAAAATTTCCGCCCAATACCAAAAGCGCGCACAATCAAAAAAAAAAAAAAAATCAAACACTTTTTCTCTTTTGTAAAATTACTCAGCATAAAAATACATGATATATTTTCTAAAAAAAAACCGAGCCTTTTTGTCATAATTGTACATTTAAAATTTCACCTACCTTAGTTCGATTGCTATGATATTTTTTTGCATACATGCATTTTGACTTTTACTATACTCATTTTCACAAAAAAATAAAAAATAAAATTAAGCATTTAGTACAGTTCGAATTGTAATTATTTCAAGTTGCAGATTTAACTATTTGTACAGCTAATGCATTGAATTAATTATTTAGTAAATGTTACTGATTAATTTAATCAATTTAATGCATAACAGTCTTTTTAGTTCACAAACAACTTAAAAGACAAATGTGGCTGTGTTTAGTAGTCAGCCATTAGCTGACTAACTGATCCTAAGTTTTCCAAATAACCCAATGGTTTTGAGTTTACATACGAATTAACACGCACTACAGCTGCTTGAATTTTAACAATAATTTTTACTTAACTTAGCATGATTACCATTCAACAACTACATATGTACATAAGTAACTTAAAGCTAAGCATACAATTAGGCGTCTAAATAATAAATACGACTACATTCATACTTATGTAGTATTTCGTAAATTATTTGTTCTTTTCCGCTAACACTCTTTGTGCTTAAAAACTAAGCAATTTAACTTAGCATTTAATGAATACAATAGCGATACGTATTGTTCTCGTTTTTTTTGTTGTTTGATGCTCAATGATTTTGATAAATCATTTTTAATACAGTTGAAATAATTGCGAAGTAGCCGGGTAGATGGAGCTCTTAGCTCTCCTTGGTTAAAGTGTGCTTAGTTGCATATCTGTGGCAGCTTTTTAGGCATTTCGGCAAACGAAAATAACGCTTTCACACTCAGGATGAGATGTACGTATTCAGCAGTTTTTCAAACTAAAATTGACTTTAGATTTGTGGGATTTTGATTTTTCTTTAGCATAATAGCATATTTTGTGGCGCATTGAACATATACATATGCATGTGTGTATAATATGCTGTGGATGAGCTAAATAAGCTGGTTAACAAATTAATTGGTGTAGTTGTCGAAGGAGCCGAGATACTCGAGCGCGGCGCGATAACAGAAGTGATATTGGTCCTGGAATTGAAGAAATACGAGGATTAGTAAAGTATTCAGTTTTGTATATTTTAAAACCTTAACTAAATACACTGAAAAGAGCGTCAAAACAAATTAAATACAAGAATGCGAGCAATCTTAACTTGCACTTTCTGAGTTAACTGGGCCAGAGTTAACTGGGCCAAATCTGAATAGATCCATCTCATCTGCTAGTTTATGATCTCCTGATACCTTTACTTCTGCTATCTGGGATATTTGTGCGGAAAAAACAAGGTCGCAGAGCTTCATTATAAATCCTCGAAATCTCAACCAATAAAAAAAATTAGTGTCAATTGAAAGACATTTTGCTACAATGGCACTTTAGGTAAAGGTTTTTCTGAAATAGTAGACTTGCTATTACCCAGCACCTCCCTAGGTAGCACCCGCTAAGCGATGCTCTTTCATACCCATACCGGCGCAACCGTTCCGCATTTGGCTTAACAACTCGATTTCTATGTCGGACGGACGGCACACTTTTCGCTGGTATATGTTCGCCTGGGTAGAAATTGGTAATTTTTCTGGCACGAAATTGGGTATATCTGGCGAAGTTCCAAACCGATTTGTAGGATCGAGGTGTCAAACGAAAGTGCACCCTATAGCGGTGGGAACATTAAAGTATGTATGTAAGGAGTGTAGATTTGCGCTTTCTGAGATATCTGAGCTGCGAGGACCTACTATGTCACAGACACTTCGCGATAACTCTTCCAAATCTGAACAGATTTAACGTAGGTTGTCAGGGGAAAGTTAAAGGAGAAAAAATCCTAAATAACTATTTGTTGTTGCTAATTTTTATGAACTTCTTTTAGATTTTAAAATTTCGGGTAATTTTTTTAAATTTGGAATGTTTCTTTTAAATTTTTATAAAACATCTTGCCTACAGTCTTTTTTTTTTAATTTTAGGCTATTTGTTACGGTCTATTTTATTTTGTTTTATTTATTCTGTTATTTTTATTTTGATTCATTTTGTTTTATTCAATTTAATGTAATATAATTTAATGTATTTTTTTTGTCTTAATTTAATTTGTTTCATTTTATTTTATTTCATTTTACTTTGTTTTAATTTATTTTGTTAAATTAAAGTTTTTATTTGTATTTTTTTAGTTTATTTTATTTTACTTTTATTTTTATTTTTATTTTTATTTTTGTTTTTATGTGCGTTTAATTTTTTGTAGTTGTATTTTATTTTATTCTATTTTGTTTTAATTAATTAATTTTTTTTTTTAATTTTATTTCGGGTAAAATTTTGAAATTTGAAATGTTTTTTTTAGCTTTATTAAAACATCTTTTCGTTGTCTTTTTTAGGCAATTCTTTTCTATACTTTTCTGATCTTTTTTATTTTATTTTGCTTCATTTTACTTTGTTCTATTTTATTTTTTATTTTTTATTTAATCTATTTTATTGTTATTTTATCATTTTATTTTAATTAGTTTATTTTAGTTTAATTTAAGTAAATTTTATTTTTATTCATTAAATTTTTTATTTGTATTTAATTAATTTTATGTTTATTTGTATTTATTTTTTGTTGTTATATTTTCTTCTATTTTGTTTTGCTTTACTTTATTTTATTTCGGGTAAAAGTTTTAACTTGGGAGTTTTCTTTTTTAGTGTTATTAAAACATCTTAAATTTTTTTATTTTATGCTCTTCTTTTCTAGTATATTGTACTCTATTTAATGTTATTATTTAATTTAATTTTTTTAATTTTATCATGACTTACCTTATTTTCGTAGGTTTTTTTTTTAATTTTGTTGTGCTTTGTTTTATTGTGTTATTATATTAATTGAACTGAATTTGAATTATATTTATTTTCGTTTTATTACATTTTTTGTTTATTTTTTTATTCTATTTTATTTGACTTTACTTAATTTATTAAGTTTTTTAATCGTTATTTTGTTATTGTTTTGTTTTGTCTTATTTTATTTAGTTTTAATTGATTTGATTTGATTTCATTTTTTTGATTTATTGATTGATTTATATAATTCTTTTTTAATTCTCACTTTGTTTTGTTTTATTTTATTTTATTTTGCTTTATTTTATTTTACTTAAATAAAAAATTGCATTTAAATTTTTGTAGCTCAACTTTTTTACAACACGTTTTCACCACTCATCCATGCTCACCTCTGTTTGCACCATGGCTGGCCGTTGAGCTCGTAGTATGCGTACGGTTTGGAACACATCCAATACACCTTCATATTGCATACGCTCCAGTACAATGCTGAGTGTTATAAAGACGCCAGTACGACCCACACCGGCACTACAATGTACCGTAATCGGTCCATCTTGACCGAACTGTTCTTTTGTCTTATGCACTTGACCGATGAAATCAATAAAGCCTTCTCCAGACTTAGGTACACCTTGTTCGGGCCAGTCGATAAATTGAAATTGTCGAACTGTACGCGAGGAGCCATCACGTGCGTCGGTCACCTAAAGAAGAAAAGATATTCGGAGAGAATATGTTGGGGACATTTTAGACATATATGTATGTATGTAGATAAAAGTTCCAGAATAATTTAAGTTGAGCTTAAGAATCTTCGACTTACCTTGAACTCCCGAAGTTTATATTGTGGCATATTGTATTCGGCAATCGGATCCACCACATAATACTGATAGCGTACAGAACGTTCGTGTGGCCAGTACTGGTAGCATTTTTCCTGCAGGCAATTTTGAAAAAGAATTAGATTTAAAATGACATTTAAAGAACTTGCTCGGCTCTCAATTAATCTCCACCCGTACACCCCAAATGTATTTACTTGCAAATTTCAAAATTTCCAACTTACTCTTCCCATCTCTTTGAGCTTGGTCAGCATGACGACAATCGTTGAATTGTGTTCCCACAGCATTCGCCAGAAGTCTTCGGCTGTATCCTGTACTGGGCCCTGAGCGGCTATGTAAGCCGACCGATAGCGATAGCCATCAATAAAGCTTGCATTGATGTAGTCGCTACCCTCGATGCCGTGTATGGGTGTTAGATAGACACGACTCGATTCGTAGGGTAGTATGTGCACCAAGCGGTTCTTATTCTTGTTGCATGGCAAATTGGCGGTGACGAATTTCGACGAGTCCACTTTAACATTCGAAAGCTTTTTGAATTCCATTTCCATGCCAGTTATATTCTCACCCGGCTCGGTTACCAACAACTTTTGTAGGTGGGTGTGCAAGTTGCGTGCTGGTACCTCTGTGTGACCGCAAATAATTGCCTCCAGGACGGCATCATGTATGAAAATGTATTGATCCTCGGTTTGCACCATGTAGTTGCGTTGTGCGCGTAAACAAGTCACATGCCCGTATATGTCAATGATCTTTTCGTGTTTCATGCGTTCCAACATCGAATCGATAACAATGTAACAACCTGTACGTCCAACACCAGCCGAGCAGTGCACCACAACGGGACCAGAGTCGGGTGGTGTGAGTGCGCGACAGCGACGTAAGAACTGTAGGAAAGGTGCTGGATGTTCGGGTACACCATGGTCAGGCCAGGCGGTGAATTGTAGTTGCTTGATTTCGCGGCGCTCATTGAAGCCCTGACGACAAATCTGGAAGGTACGTATGCTATAGGTTGCCAACTCTTGGGTCTCTGTGATGGTGACAAACATTTGGCCGTAGGTTTCAGTGCCACGCACCGGCCAATATTGGTCACATTTGATGCGTGTGCGTTCCTCCAGGCGTGTCATCATAACGATAGTAGTCGTCTTTAGCTCCCAACACATACGCCAAAAGTCACTGAATGTCTCCTGCAGCGGTCCCTGAGTTGCCACATAAGCATTGTGTTTTCGATAGCCATCGCAGTAGTTGGCATTAATGTAGTCCGAACCGACGATGCCGTCCATCAGCGGCAATTGTACGCGCGAGTGGTCGTAGGCGGTTACGTTGGCATAGCGATTTTTCGATTTATTGTAATCATAGTTGGAGTTATCCCATGTGAACTGCTGGCCGGGCTCAATGCTCTCATATTCTTGCGAAAATTTCTGATTGTCATTCGCTTTGAGGCGTTCGATATGATTGGCAAATTCGGAAATTGGAATGGGCGGATGGGATATCATGCCAGGTGTTTGGAAGTTTAAGCGACGCATATCGACAGGATCACTTGGCGTGGGTCCGGCACCGAGGTCAGCGGCCATCAGTGGACGCGTGACGGCTGCCTGATCGGGTGTTTTGCATGGTTGACGACGACGTCGCACAATGCACCAGGTGATGAATATGGTGAAGATGAGCGCGGCAGCTACTGGCAGTGCCACCCACCACATGCCTTGTTCGTCCTTATTGCGATTGACAGAGACCTCTGGTTCGGAGGGCCAATTCGGATCGGGTCGGTGTGGACGTTCGCCGGGCGGCGCTTCACGCATATCCAACGATAGGAACTCAGAGAACGGGCTGGATGTGTACAAATGTTTTTGCGGTGTATCGACAACAGCGCGCACAAAAATTCGATAACGCTTGTCGCGCTCAAGCTTGCGGTTTGTAAAGTTGTGATAATCGTCACCAGAGCCCAGATGGAAGGTGAATGGAATGGAGCGTTGAGGAAATTTGGCAGCGATATAAGGCGAATTCGGTCGCTCAGGCTTGTTGCGTCCCGGCAGCAAATCTTCAGTTAAAAACTGATCGGGATTCTTGTGCAAATTCGACTTATCCTCAGGCACCACAACCAGATAGTAATGTGAAATTGGACCATACTCCTCGGAAGCTTGAGGCAGAATAACCAATATTTCTTCACCGTTCACCACACCATAGAAATCGGGCTTCACCATCGGCTGCGGCGCCGCCATTTGTGTGGTAACGGTTATCTTAGTAGGCGGGCGGTAAGAGTAGTCTGACGGTATGGCGCTCACATTCACATTGTAGGTGGTGAAGGGACTCAATTCATTGATCGTATGCGACTTCACATAATGCTTCAGTATTATATCACGTTTTTGCACAATTTGCGTTTGCGTGAAGCCCTGTGAATCCACGAATACTTTCATGGCATCAAACGAAATCTTGTAGTTGATCGGATTGAGTCGTATGGGCGGTGACCAGCTGAGTGTCATTGAATGTGTGCTGACATCGTGTGCGCGCAAATTCAGTGGTACATCCTCCGGCTTTATTTTGACTGTGACCTTTTCACTCAGCCGCCCTAGACCGTTCTTGAACCGCGCTGCTATCGCCACGGCATATTGCGCAAACTTTTCAAGATTCACTAGATCCGCTGACTCTGTCAGCCCTACAGTCTTTGTTTGCCATTCATCCAGATCTTCAACCGCCGTCATAGTGTAGAAAATTTTGTAGCCAAGCAGCTTGCCACGCGATGGCACCGGTTCCCACCATATCTCAGCTGTTTGCTCAGATGTTGCCACCGCTTGCACTGACATCGGCGCACGTCCCATATCACGCTCGGTTTCGACAAAGATCTTTTCACTAAATGGACCAGCGCCCTGCTTGGTGTAAGCGCGTACGCGGAAGATATACTCTGTGTTCTCCTCCAGATTTGTAAACACCGCTTTGCGCACCGTTGTATTTCGCTCCGAACCTAAACCATGATCGATTTTCTTATGGAATTGCACATCGTAACGTGTAATGATGCCATTGCGGTGCTCACGAGTGGGCGGATCCCATGTAACGCACACTACATCTGGCGTTTGGAAGCGCACTGTTATATTTGCCGGCGGTCCACCTGGTGTGCCCTCGGGAGTTTGGAAGATTTTCACTGTCTCTTGACCGATGCCGATGTGATTGCTACCCGCCACGCGGAACTCGTATTCAACACCACGCTCCAAATCATTGAAGCGACGTTTTGTAATCTGTGGGCCGGGTAGCATTTCCTCTTTCAGCGGTTGATCTTTAACGCCCCAGCGGAGACGATAACCACGCAGTTCACCATAAGTTTGCGCCGGACGTTCCCACTCGAGTTCGATGGATACAATTGGATCGCGTTCCATTATCTTTAGGCTGACTGTGGGTCGCACAGGCACACCGCCTGGCGTTTTTACGATCACGGCAGCGCTGCGATCACCATCACCCTTACGCGTGAGTGCGGCCACTTGTATGGAGTATTTTGTGTCAGGTTGCAGGCCAGTTACATTGTACTCCAGCGTATCGACAACGTCGAACTTAAGCGGTTCGTTCAGGAAGCCCTTGCCCTAAAGGAGGAGAGAAATGCATTGTTGACAAATTTCATGATATAAAAATTGCAGACAAAATTAGACAGGCAGTGAAGTTTTTCATAACGAGAGATTGCTGTAAGAACGGCGAAAGCTAAACAAACATCAAATGGTATTTCGAAAAAAGCCGATACCGGACAGGTAGATGGAAAGATTATAAGCTACCAGAATTTCGCTTGCTGACTGAGTTTTAGCCGCTGTAATCTTAAAATTCATGCGATAATTGACGAAGCCTAATAAGAAAATGCTGTCATTTGCAAAACTTATCTAACGCTTCTGACTCTGAGCTTCTTAATGGATTAGAAGGTATAATAACGGCTCTTATTAAACAAGGTGAAACCAGTCAAAAGTAGCGATAACAGGGTTCATGAAGTGCAAGTCATAAAAGGAGATTATAGAGAATGACAACCTTGTGTCTGGCTCACATTCATAAGGCTCAATAAGTTGGTTGGCGGTGGGACCCAGCCTACTCCCGTGGTAGTCGCCACCTAAGACAGGGACGCCTTTCTTGTGGATCGGACAGAGTACGCTTTGCGAATATCAAGAAATACTAGTCTCAGTTACGCCCTATAATTTGGTATACACCAAGGCTCAAAAATGCCTCACAGCATTCGAGTTGGAGCCTTTGTCAAAGAACAAAGATCTAAGTTTGGATGGGTAGACTTCTTAGTATATTAGAAGCCGAGGTTCAGGCCATAAGGTACCGCACCCTTCTTTCCAACGAAATAAATTCTTCATTGGTTCTTGAGATACTAAACGGCTTAGCGGCAATCAACAGGATCTTCATCTTTTGGATTCCAAGCGACAAAGGCTTAGAATGTAATAAGAAAGGCAAACAGGCTTGTATCAACGCCGATAGGCTCGAGCGCTTCTTTGTAGTAGAAACACACACCATCAGAGACGAGAGAATAAGTAGAGAACAGCACTGGAACCAAACCACTGGGATGCGACAGACAAATAAGCTAATAGGTATTTGAACAGGTGATTGCAGATTAAAAAGTCACCTATATAAATTCGGGATCTAGTCCAACGATTTATGCCGGTTCTGTGACAATTCACCTGAAACTTCTGAGCACATACGCCTCGAATGCGATGCTGTAACGAGAAGACGGAGAAGTACGCCTGGTCAGGTGTTACAAGTCGTGCCCATCTGATGCTCTTAATGTGATCCTGCCGATAGAACTTCACTTCCGCGAAACTGCTACGTCCTCGGAAATTAGAATCAAAGAGTCAGGCTGCTGCAGAGCGCTGCGGCACGGTCATAGTGGTATTCTTGACAAGTTTATCAGCTTCAGGACAAGCTTTCAGGTGAAGTTTCCTTCTAGACGGGATTGGATTAGGGGCAGGATAGTTGAAGGAAATTCCACTGAAATCTATACTGACTGGTCCAAAATGGACTGCGGTGTGGGTGCGGGGGTGTTCTCTGAAACGTTGAATTTTTTTCTCTCGTTCCGACAACCGAACTTTGCTAGCATCTTCCAAGCAAAAGTACTGGGAATCGAAAGATAGCCATGGGGCTCTTCTGGCACTTGCCTCCCCGGTAACAAAGTCTAAAACGATCAGAGATGGCAAATGTGCGTTAAGCTCGACGGAACATTAGAGGGCTGATGAGTTGGCTAAGGACTGAGTATCTCTTGATGAATCTGAAGCAGAGGCAATAAACTTTCCACTCGACTCATCAAAAGGGAACTGCGTCTGCAATTCGCAGTATGGCTGATGCTCGTTGGAACAACCTTCAACTTGGCAAAACTGCTAGGAACATATGGCCGCATTATGACAAACCAAAGACAGAAGAAGAGATCGAGGAAAGGTATACTCAAGTTAACAGCCACAATAACGGGCCATTGGACCATTGGCGAAAATGCAGCCAAAATAGTTCTTCCGTACAACCCTCGGCCCCGTAGCTGTAATCTTGAGGAAAGTAAGGAAACCACCACAATCTCGATGAAAGGACTCTTCTTGGATATTGTGTGTCTCAAGTGCCCAAAATATTGATTCTTCAGTAGCGCGTAGAGAATGGATCTCGTATTTAGCGATGCCGAAAGCGTTAAGGTGAACTAAAGAAAAGTTAATTTCTAATACCGATTCTTTTTTTATGCATATTTACGTTTGAAATATACGAAAATTGTTGTAGATTGTGAGGACTAAAGTTATTAGTAATTTTTTCCATAAACAAGAGTCGTATACTATGTTCACGTTGTGCCATAAACAAGAGTTTAAGCGTTTGTGCTTATGAACAACTGTCAAGTGTTCTCATCAGGATGTATAGGACACTAAGAGTTTCATTTGACATTTGTTTGTGCACTTTTTCTGATTAACATTGTCAAATTCTTTTTGTGAATTGTCAAAAGTCAACAGTGCGGCTGAAATTCGACAACCGTGCTGCCAAATTTAGTCAATAAAAGGGTTGAATGTCCACAGTTACCAAATAAAAGTAGTCTTGGAAACGAGTTAAAGAAGAATTTTTTGTACCGCAAACTCCGTGTTTATGAGTAGTGTTTTAACGTTAAATACCAAAATGCCCCGTAAACTCGTGTTTATGGCGCAATGTGAACATTCTATTAAAGTCTATGTTTACAGTAAACTCACCTCGTCACGCATTTCTTGTACGTGTATATGATAGCCACGTATAATGCCATTACGATCTTTTTCCAATGGAGGTTTCCAGGTAACATGAATTGAAGTTGAATTTAATGGAGTTGCCTTCACATCTTGAGGATCTCCAGGCACTAAACGTGTTGTAGGGAATAAATTTGTGCATAAGTAAAATGTAAGAAAATATATTGCAAAGCTGTGAAATTGGTACAACTAGCGACTTAAGACTTAAGTAATGAGTCTGACAAATACGTACATACTTAGCAGTTTATTATATACATATGTAATACTGATGCACTTAAAAGTAGACTTACTTACGTAAATGTATAACTAGCTTATTCAAATAACTAGGAATTAGGCTAAGGTTTTTAAATGTAGGTAACGTTTAGTATGGGACCATATTTTTTTTACTAGGAAATTTTTCTCATACCTGAATTAGGTACAAATAATACTTGTCACATATTTATATTTCGATATAAATAAATTGAAATTAATATTTTTTAATAACAAGGGCTTCAATAAATTGTTTTTTTTTTTGTTTAATTTTCACTGAAGAATTAAAAGATTTATAAATCGGATATGTTTTTTTTTTAATTTTGCTGTAACTTTTTCGGTGACAAGGTCATCATCACATCAAATAAATATATTTTTGTTAATCGATGAACAGCTGTTGTCAATTAATTAGTGAAAGTTTAGTGATGGGGTAGAAAACTTTGCTAAACTTACACTGAGAAATTGATCGTTGCTATTTTAGGGTAAAATTTTTAAAATTCACAAAAAAAAATTCGCAATGCTAAAAATATAATTTATGGCCAGCCTTAAAACTTAAAAGTGAAAAAATCTTCTTGGCAAAAAATTAGGAAAAATGCCTTTTTATTTCATGTTTTTTATTTTTCCAATATATTTGGGGTTTTTGGATTTTGCTTATAAAATATCATGGCCAGTAATTCAGCAAAAGTTTACTTGGGACTACACCACCCTGAAAAAAAATTTACAAATATTGTCGCTTAAAAAATTGTTCATACTTTTCAGAATCTTTCCCATTCAGAAATTCAAAGTGACAGCAGTTAGAAGTGGCAGCGGTAGAAAAGCGCCGAAGGGCGGAACACCTTTTTTCGAACCGGTGTACAAGGTATCTGATCGGATTTGGCTACAATTTTGATCACAAATTTTGTATACCGCGGATTTTTTAATTCGATGTCCCTTTCTAAAGTTTTAAATTTAATTAGCTAAACGTCCTCATCAAAATTTAAGTCGCGTTGTTCAAACCACTGGGAATAAAAAAAAAATTAGTTTTTTCCCTACGTAGCGTCAGAAAAAAAAACATTTTTTTTATACCACCGCTTTATAAGTAATTATTATTTTTTAATTATTCTTAAATATGTATGTATGTATGTAGGGCCGTTTTCTCAAGTAGGATTATTTATCTTCTTTTTAAATAAAAATTTTGTGCTAAAAAAATGTGTTTGAAGGGCAGATAAATTTTAAATTTTGTCAAATAAAAGTTTTTTTTTATAAATTTCATACCTGCGTTTGAAAGAAATTAATTTTTTAGCATATTTTTTGGACAGTCAGGGTGGTGTATCCCCTTTATGAGGTAGAAAACATGCCTAAACTTACACCGACAAAAGTATAGATACAATTTTGTAAGAAAACATTTTTAAAACTCATAAAAAATTTGGCAAATTTTGAAATATAATTTTTTACTTTAAAATATTTAATAAATAATTGGGAAATTTGCATTTTAATATCAGGGTTTTCATTTCTCCAATATCTTCACATGACGTAGATAACATATGCTAAACTTATACTAAAAATTGGGAGGAAAAAAAACTTTTAAAGCTTTTTTTTTACGTGAAAGTGGAAAATAATTTTATAAAAAATTGGGACGCTAGCATTTTAATTTCAGGTTTTTTATTTCTCCATTATCTTCAAACATGAGATAGAAAACGTGGCTAAACTTACACTGAAAAATTTATCGTTGCAATTTGGGAGGAAATAAATTTTAAAACTCATAAAAAATTTTCAATATTAAAAATATAATTTATTGCCAGTTTAAAAACTAAGAAGGGGAAAAAAACTTATAGAAAAAATTGGGAGATTGTGCATTTTAATATTTGGTATAAATTTCACCAATATTTTTTTCTTCGAAATTTTCCGATTTTGCTTATAAAAATATCAGGGTTTCAAAAATTAGTGCGCTCAAAAATTGTGGAGCACTAAAAATTGCAGTGGGCTAAAAAAAGGGTTATTTAATAACATAGCATTAGCCAAAAATTATTAAAAAGTGCATTCATATTTTGTATAATATAATTTTTTTATACGCTCATAAAAAACTAAAACATATTTGCATAAGCCAAGAAAAAAAATACAAAATCTTCAGTGCTTTCAAAAGTGGTGCTTTTTATTTGTGCAAAAAAAGACATTTAGCATACCGAAGATGTGTTTAAAAATATATTTACAAGAGCAAATGTACAAAATGTCAAATTTGAATTATAGACAAATATTAAAATAAAACAAAAACTTTAAATTATTAGCAGAAAGGTGCAAAAAACATACAAAAATTATGTAACCGAAAACCAGCTTTCACAAAAAAATGCAGTGAAGCCGCTATTATATGCAAAAAAAATTTGGTAAATGTAATAAAAAGGGGTTGCGTGGTTTTTTTTTCACAAAAAAACAAAATATTTTAAGAAAAAATGTTGCTAATGCATCCAAAAATTTATTTTGCAAAAATTGTGCATTATTATTTTTTTCCTTTCAAAAATAGTGCAAGTCTCTTAGAATCCTTTTGCTTGCTTGTTTTTAGTGAGGCGTAAGAACCCCGCTTTCTTTGTAGAAATAGAGAAGAAAAACACTTAACCAAAATACAAAAAAGAGATATGTTTTTAATTATTATATTTATGCTGTATAATTTTTTTTTTAGTGTATTAATATTTACAGATTTTTTTAAATCATTTATAGACACATTCTTAAACATACCTATTTAAATACTTACAAGTAACTTTATCAAAAATTCAAATACAATTACTTGCAAGAAGTATGTGATTTGTGTGGTTTGAAACGTGTTTTTTTGTACGGTGTACTCAATGTAGGAGCGCACGAGAGCGTAAGTGGCTGTATACGCGCTGCTCTCACAAATGCATTTGTGTGCTAACGTGGTTTTTTTCTTGTATTGCACAGTGTACAACTAAGTGCGTGATTTTTTCTATTAAATGGTGCTTATCAAAAATTAAAAATGCATTCCTTAAAAATTGCATTTTTTCATAAAAAAATTTTTATAACTAGATTTATGAAAAAAGTGCTTCAAAATGTCAAATACTCACTTTTCTTGACTAAGTTTTTATTTTTTAAAATTTCGTAACAAATTTCATAACATCATCCATTGAAAAGTGCGTTGCGTACAAGAAATTACAAAAATTGTGCAATTTTGGTGCGTTCAAAAAAGTTATTTCACACGCAAATACACACAGTAATACACCGAGAAATTTGCATATATATCACATAAGAACCGAAAAACATTTGTGCATTTGCAATTTGCAATTTTGTGCGGTATAATCCAAAAACCGCACGCAAGTCAAAAAAGTGCGTTTGGTTAGTAATTTTTTTTTTGGTCGTTTGATTACATTTTTCAATCACAAGTCAAAGACGTTGAGTGGTGCAATAAATTGTAGTAGCGAGTGGCCAAAAAATATGAAAGAAAGAGAGAAAAAAGAGAAACATTTCCTTTCGGTTAATACTACCATTCAGTTTATGCAAAAATTCACTGAATTCGTAGATAACAACTAAAATGTTAAAAAAATAATAATTTTCAAAAATTTCATGTTATTACGATTATTTCGTACGTAGACGCGATTCGAAGTGGAATTTGGGGCAATGCATTAGTTAATATTTGTTGGCACACTCGCTCTCTTTGATAACAAGGTGAAAGTGAAAAAAGTTTTAGAAAATTAAAAGAAAAAATAATTAAGTTAAAATAAATAATTAGCAGTTAAAAAAAATTCACTTTAAAAATAAAATTTAAATAAATAAACATGATTGGCACTCACTGGAAGGCGATTTCAGTTTTGAGTCAAGCAAAAAATGCAACACTGCATAAGTAAGCAACAAGCACTTAAATGCTCTGATTGAAAACAAAAGTAATTATCATGTTATTTTACTACCATATGTAAAATATTTTTGCATCCTGGTATTAAGAGATATTTATGACACAATATAGAAAAAATTCTACTAATTTGGAAATGGATTGCAAAAAATGTGAGGAAGGTTTACTAATTTTTGATTCGGACGGAGTTCGCGCTATCAAATTTAAACGTTGAAACTGGTTACGGAGGTTTATAGTTCCCGCCGAATCATATAAACCACCTGATTTTCTAAAAAACGAGAGGCTACAAGAAGAATAAAAACTACGCCTTCATCTACATAGTTATGTACCTTTGTATATACATACATATGATCTTCACGAGAGAGATTAAAAACGCTCACAGTATCATCAAAATTTTGCTAAAAGGATTATCGGAATATTTAATTTTGGCAAAGATCGGGAATGCGTTGATTAATGCCGAAGATCCCTACTTGCTTTTCTCGACAAAACATAACTAATCAATTTTTACTGGCTTCCGGGACAAACGTTAGGCTTGTCACGGGAATACTAATGGAACCATGGCCATTGACTGATGATTTCCACAGAAGCAGTGGAGACAAACTCCGAAGAAAGCGCCTAAAATTTCTGGAAGACAAGTTTATCGAGAGCTTGGTAGCTTAGGGAAAATCTATTCGAGAGCCTGCTAGGATTCGCTACAGAATAAGGATGGTTTAAGGACATATATATTCTCTTCTGTGGCATCTCACTGCTGCATGCATAATCCAACCCAATCATATGTAATCATGTGCTGTAGGGCTGAGTAACTCGGAGAATTTTCAGGAGTAGATTCTTTGACTCTAGCACATTTTGATTTACTTTGATTGAAAAGTTGCAGCCACAAAATATACAAACTTCGATACACATTTTTCGTACAACATAATTGAAGATCAGCAGTCACTTTTGTGTACTTAACGAGAAAACTTATCTTTGAATTATGACGTTTTTCCAGCAAACAAATGATATACACATAAAAAAACTCCTACAGCTTTTTTTTTTCTGCTACAATTTTCCACGGCATTTACTCCGATTTCAAGCTGCTGTGGTCCTAACCCTGCTGGTAAGCGCTCTAGTGCCGTCAGTCAGCGTTGTAGAGCTGTTGAGTGATATAGAGCACTTGAGCGCTGCAAAGCTGATGAGCGCTACAGAGCTAGGGAGCGCTGTGTAGCTGTTAAGGTGCAGGTACCCTGCCGCGCGGTATATAGCTGAAATTTATACGAGATGCAAATTTAGAACACTAAAGCATTGTAATTTTACATTTCTATTTACATCAGTGATGTTCAACACAGCGCCCGCTGGCGAAACTTTTTAAAGCTTGATGTAGATTTTATATGGACTCGCATAGAGTAAAAGCTCTCTCTTTGAGCATCCCTGATGTACATATAACTGAGTTAAAGCTCTGCACTGTGCTCAGTGAGTTCGAACGAGAGTCACTGGAGAGGCTGCGAGTCAGTTCAAATAACTCCGCCCGGTGTAGAGTTATTCACTACAATTCTATTATAGAATAACGCAATGGGGATAATTCAAAAAAACGACAAAAAGGACTTGGGGGCTTCAGAAAATTAAATTGAAGAAATAAAAACTATGCATGTTTTTGGTTTTTTTTATGAAGCCGTAATAGCCGCTATGGTGTAGTGGTAAGCAGTGCGCGCTTTCACTCATCAGCACCTGGGTTCAAACCCTCGTCAAAGCAACATCGCAAAAAATATAGAAACAGTTTTTTTCTTAACAGCGGTTTCCCTCGGCAGGCAATGGCAAACCTCCGAGTGTATTTCTGCCATGAAAAACTGCTTCTCATAAAAATTCAATCGCCGTTCGGAGTCGGCGTAAAACTGTAGGTGCCTCCGCTTTGTGTGACAACATCAAGGCGCACACCACAAATCGGAGGAGAAGCTCGGCCAAACACTAACATATGTGTAAGCGCCAATCTATTATTATTATTATTATAGCCCAAATAAATTGTTTCCATCTTTGTAAAGTTGCTAAAATATTTACGATTGCTTTTAATTTAGCTTCGATTTTTTTTTAAGATTTACAGATTTGGTGTATTCAAACTAAAAAAAAAACACCAAAAAACTCACCAAGCACCAAACTCGAAAATTTTCGCGTTTTGAATAAAGAAAAGCACTAAATTTAGTGCGAATAGCACCAAGTTGGCAACAGTGATATTAGGTTCATTTATTTAATTTTTAATTTCACACCCTTTCCTGCCAAAACTGCGAACTTTTACAACTTCACTTGATATAATACAAACCTTGTATTTAATTTTCAGTGCTACACATCGGACCGTATGCATAAAACCTAAGCAAATGCCTTTTCTTAAAATTTCAGACCTTTTACTCGATTTTTTCAAACAAATTTAAGTGAAAGGTATGCAATTTTAAGTAAAAGCAATTGCTTTTTATTTATTTTTTTCTTGTTTTTTTTTTTTTTTTTGTAAGAATATTTGTATGTGAGAAGACTGGCAATCAATTTAAGCAGCAATAAAAAAAATATTTTGTTATTTTAGCATTTTAATGATTAAACTTATCCTTTTTATTGTAAATGCTACTATTTTTGAAAATTTTAAGGCTACTTCGAAAAACTTATGACGTGAAACTGTTGAAATGATGCCGTTATTTAAATTCATTAAATACCTTCATGTTCAATTCGTTCGGAAGAGGTGCATAGAGTTATTATTTGCAGTGCCAAGTTGAACTGCAGAAAAAGTGGGAAAATATGACCTTTTTATAATTATTATGAATGTATATATGTAAAATAGGATGAATTTTTGTTTAGGAGCGAGTACGATTGGCTTCACGTATTTATATTTTTCTACTAGCGCAAATTGAGATTAGCTTAGATGTCTATAACCGGGTTCTGTAGAGCAAATTGACCATTAAAACAATTTTGGGAAAATAGACACAGAAGTTCAGAGCATAGCGTATATTTACTATGCAGTATTTGTAGTACTTACCTGTCACAGTGTTGCATTTTTTGTGAATTTGAAAATCTTTTTGTTTTTTATTTTTCGAATACTTGCTTTATACACAAAAGTAATAACCAATTTGCAATTTTTTTATCTTTTCAAAAAAATTAAAAAATACAAAATTTGTTTTTGTATGATATATTTATGTATTATGAATCGATGTTAGAGGTTATTGCTTTTGAGTACAAATATGTATTCTAACTTAGTTTTTCCAAGTAAAACGAAGCCATAAAAGCTTCACAAATAAATTAGATTTATCTTCTTCCATTTCGCTATTAAAATTATTTAGCATTATATTAAATTAATAATTGAATATTGTATCAATATATATATATATGTATATACGTACATATTAATATTTTTATACATATTTTTTAAATTGTAAGTCCTAGTGTTTCAAAGGGGAAAGCATAGAAATATTTTAAAACTTTTTTTTACTTTGCTTAGAAGGAGCCTTAATTAGACCTAATTCCTGAAAATCGCTATAGCAATATTTTTAAAACCGTACTTACATATATTTGTATTTACATAAATACTAACCATACCTAAATAAAATTTTTTTATAATATAATATATCTACTTAGACCACTAAAATAATTTACACTTAATCTACTGAAACTTAAATACGTAACTGAATAAGGAAGCAATAAATTCCGATTTTCATTCTCACAACTGTCGGGGTTACGCAACCGGAGCGACCCAAATCATCCATGTCAATCGACCCATTCGATTTGGATGAATTTTGGTCAGAGCTTTTAGTTTATCATATAACGAGGTTCTGCCAAAAAAAAAATTGAGATTTTTTTTCGAAAGTTCGAAATTTCACTATTTCCCGGATTTTGCAAGTTAATTTTTTGAATAACTCAAACTATTTTGATTACAAAAATCTTGTCTCGTTTTCAAGGTGATATTTGGGGATATATAAAATAAATATATTTAAAAAAAATTTAAAAGTAGGAAAAACCGAATTTTGAAATTTTAATGATTTTAAAAGATTCTGAAATTTTGAAGGTCCTTTTTTAAGATATGTTTGTATTTTTGAGCTTTGATTTTTTTTGTTTGCAAACTCTAGATTAAAAATAAATTTAAATTAAATTAAAATTGTTAAACATAATTTTCTTTAGAGTTTGCCGAAATTTTTCAAAGTTGAAAATTTATATCTTAAAAAAAAACAAATTTTTGAAAATTTCATAGTCTTTTAAGTTCGGTTAGAGGTATATTATACAAAAATTAAACCAACAATTTTTATAAGTTTTTGCTCTTAAGATTTTTTTTATTTCACTATTCAGTAAAGTTTTTTATTTTTCAATTGTTTTTATATGTATGTATATTTCAAATATTTCATAAGTTAATTATTTTTTTGGCAAATTTTTACAAACGCACCGACAGATTCTAAAGATTTGGGAGAAATTCAAGAAAAGGCAAGTAAGATACCTTTGGTATAAATAAAAATTCCAGGTAAAAAAATTTTTTTTTGTATAAGTTCATTTAGAATAAAGATTTAAGGTTAAATAGAAAACTGACTACTGGCAATGGCAAATCACTAATATTTGCCAAGAAAAGAGGTTCATAGAACCAATTGCCCTTTGAAGGCCGTGTAAGATTGTTGTTGGCTCCATTTGTGTTATAACATCGAGACGCACAATACATATATATATGCATATTGGAGAAGCTCGGCTTAGCGAATAAAGGCAGATGAACGGCGAAAGTTGGCAAAAGATTATGGAGCAAAATGATCAATTATTCCAAATCTATTAACACAATGATCAGATACCACCCTATAGGATGATAAAATGAAACTACATACTCTGCTGGCAAAAAGTATTGGCACAGCAAATTTTTCACAATATATGCAAACATTTTTTTTCTAATATTTTCCCGCCATATGTTGTGAAAAAATTGCTGTGCCAATACTTTTTGCCGGCAGTGTACTGGCAATGCCGCATTTCCACTGGGCATGAAATGACAAACAATTTTAATGACACATTTGAGCATTAAAAAACTGGTGTCATTTCGTTTAAAATATAAGCCATTAAGTGGAAATTCGGCATAAGAGTAAAAAATATATAAAACTTTGTCACACTTGAATGAGACTTTTGAAGTGCATATACATATCGTCACCTGAAATGCAAAAATACGTAATAAACATCGCCGCTGAAATGCAAAAAGTCGTAACTAATAAAATATTCAAAATTCACTTTTTGATTGATATGACGGATTTCATCGAATTACAACTCCCACGTCTTTTTATGAAACACAAAAAAAAAAAAATTATTAGACACGACTTTTTCCATAATTAACTTTTCATGAATGCGGTAGTTTTTTTTTTTTTAGAAATTATCATTCAAGATTTTTTCAATTACTTTTGTATATATTTATGAATGTACCTTTCCACCTGCATATGAGTGCATTTTTTAATTGAAATAACTTCAAATAAAAATTCACCATAGAAATACATAATCACAAAGGTACTAGAATCGTAAGAGTTATGTAGATAAGTTCAATGACTTGTCATCAGCCTATACAATTTATACATTCGACAACTTTTTAATGTGTAGTTAGTCAAAAATATGGTTTTATATTTTTTACATATTTTTACATATGTCTATTCAGTAACATGGCACACTAACTATGTAAAAATTATTTGCCTATTGAAATTTATGAATGTAAGCTGAGAAAAAACTTGTCATTGAGAATGCTGATGTATTACGAGCCACGCTTTGTTAACCTCTCATTAACTTTGGATGCCAACTGACGAAAAAGCAATGACAGCAGCCAGTAGGTCATAGTTTGAGGCAGTATAGCCTTGTGTTCATACGCCTAGTATTGCAGAATGCATTTGAAGCTATGCAAGATTGTGTTACATACATATAATACCCTTTAGAGAAAAGTTGGCGTGAGTTTCTGATTCATATCGAGTAATAAAAAGCTGCGTTGCAGTCTTTTGTGGATTCGATTGAAAAATTTGCTTACAAATATTTTGCTAACAAATCTCATCTCAAAACAACCAAATTTCCTTTTTTGATTAAAAGTCCAAATTTTAAATATGCCAATTTACGTGTAAACAACTTAAGCACAATTTTTGTCTACGCAGACCAATAATAGAATTTAGCAAATAATCTGCCATGGACTATTTTAATCTTTTAACTGCTCCCAGAATGAGTCTTTTTGATCTAGTTTTCGAAAAAAACGCAGTTAGATGGTGGAAAGGTTCCACGGAAATGATAAGCATAACATTTTAAAAGGGGTAACCAAAAAGGAAAATCTTTGCTGCAAGAGTGTCATAATCAAATCAAGAACTCAAGAAAAACGGGTTTGTAGTTTACAGTTTCCATACGCGATTGTTAATGGATAGAGCTAAGCAATTTCTACACAACATAGAAGAAGAGGTTGCGGTAATTTCTGCACACTTAAATAACATTTCTTTTTGAGATAATGACACTCTTTCAGCAAAGTAGCAATAAAATTCTTCAATTTATTAAAGGAACAGCATTTTTTCCTGCAGGGTATCATTCAACTTGCACTCACATATGTACAAACGTACTTGCTACACCTGACTTTTGACATTTGCTTGTCAGAAGTGCACAAATGTTGCGCTATTGACATGTCATTTAAATACACTGAGCGTTTGCACACACATACATATACTCATACACAGCCGGCCATTTACTTACAATAGCAGTGTCAGTCAAACAAACAGCCAAATATATACAGTGGTGGAAAAAATAATAGAAACAAAAAATGTTGACAAGTTTCAGATACTTTTCTTTTGTTTATTTCATGTTTACTAATGTTTTATAAAAGCGTAACTCATTAAATAACAAACAGCATACAAGTAAATCTAAATTTTAAACTTTGTGCAGAATTCGCAAAAAAATTTCAAATTTTAAAAATTTGCTATAAAATTTAAAAATTTTTTAATCGGATATTTTAGAAAAATTCTGGGTACGTAGTTTTGTAGCCCATTCCATTCTAGTGCAATAATGTGCGAGTTTCAAGTGGCTAAAATATATCGTTGATTTTTGAGAATTTTTTTCGCCGTGGGTGTTAAGCATTTTCTCCCATATAAAAATGAATTTCGTTCATGTGTTGTAAGAAAGAAAATGCGCAATACGCAACATCCTCAACGAAAAAATTCTGTAAAATCAACGGAATATTTGAGCCACTTGAAACTTGTACATTATTGCAGTGTAATTGAATGGGCTGCAAGAATTTTTATAAAAACTCTGATTAAAAAGTTAAAAAACTCGATTTTTGTTTTTTTTGGACTAATAACAAATTATATTAAAAAAATTTTACTGAGCTTGAAGCCGTTTTTATATATTTTTTCCCCAACAATTTTTAATAAAAAGCACATTTTTAAAATTTGAATTGTTTTTCTGAATAAACAAAGTTTGAAATGTTGATTTAATAATAATAATAATAGATTGGCGCTTACACATATATTAGTGTTTGGCCGGGCTTCTCCTCTAACTTGTGGCGTGCGCCTTGATGTTGTCACACAAAGCGGAGGGACCTACCGTTTTACGCCGACTCCGAACGGCGATTGCATTTTCATGAGAAGCTGTTTTTCATGGCAGAAATACACTCGGAGGTTTGCCGTTGCCTGCCGAGGGACGACCGCTGTTAAGAAAAAACCTTTTTCTATATTTTTAGCGATGTTGCTTTGACCAGGGTTTGAACCCAGGTGCTGATGAGTGAAAGCGCGCACTGCTTACCACTAGACCACAGCGGCCGAAATGTTGATTTACTTGCTGTTTTTTATGCAATGAGTTAGACTTTTATAAAAAATTATTAAACAAAAGATAAGTAGCTAAAACTTGTCAATATTTTTTGTTTTTAATATTTTTTCCACCACTGTATATGTACATACATACATCCATACATATGTATGCACTGTCATCATTCATGTATGCTCGCGCAAACATAATTATATACCGTTAATTTGTCACAAGGATCTGCTGAGTTACAAGTGGATACTGGTTTATATTACGGACGCGTTTTCAAATACAAATAATGAATGTCAACTGTTGAGCAATTTTGAATGAGGGAAAAAATTGTGTGTTGACTACATATTGAAGACGATTGAAGGTAAGTAATGCGCTGATGATCATATGTGTAATTTGTAAGGAAAATCGTTGGCCTCACTATGTACACGCAGGTGTTTCAAATATTATTCGGACTTATGGCCTAATCGCTATCACACTACTGCATCGAGAATAGAGACTGGATCTTCTCCGTAAGTCCGCATTAAGAAGCAAAAATTGCCGAATCTGGTATAGTGGACAGCTGAAAGTCACCGCTGCGGGACATTACATCCGCCAAAATCCGTCATACCTCGACTAAATGTGGTTTCAACAGAACAGAGCTGCTTGCGATACAACGCTGCTAGTTATGGCTCATTTGCTCGATAAATTCCTTAAATTGCGAAATAACACTTTTGGATTTATTTTTGTGGTGCTATGCGAAAGGCCGTTTTTATGCGAACAATCCTACAGCATTGACGCAATTGAAGGACGTCACGTTATGACCAAGTTTTTGCCCGAATCGCGTGATCAAAAAATTACTACAAAAGGACTAGCTAAGGCAAACGGTTGCATGGAGAATAATTCAATGATATCGTTTTCCGAGTAAATATAATGAGCTATACCATAAAAATTTCATTGAGATTTAAATATTAGTTTTCTAGTAGTTAGATTAGTATCTTTGTATGTCCTGGAACTTTGCAGTCAATATTTAACAAACTTCCCGATGAGCTGCAGACTTGAAACTTCAAACTTAGCTCAGAACTCGAGGGCAATACAATTTAAAATATCTTTTAATGCGCTAGGTGGCGCAGAAGTCGAGATATTTGTAAAACCCGCATTTATGGTCTGATTTGGTTCATATTTAGAACATATATTACTTAGACTGCGTTTATACACGAAAACTTCTGTCGCCTCGATTTTTCACATTCCCTTTTGGTGTTGCTCGTTTCATTTACACACGGCGATTTGTGTGTATGCAATTGTTGTTGTTAGCTGTGAACAGCGGTTCAATTTACACAGACGAACGAGAGCACAAAGCGTGTTGCCCGAGCACGAGCAACTCGGTGCCCCTCTCCTTTCCTCGTCGCGCTCTCTCCTACAAACGTCGAGTTGCGGCAACAAAAATCGCCGTGTGTAAATGAGCACTTATATGAAAAGAAATAAAGCCGAAAAAAAAATTTTGACGACAGGTGGCGCAGGAGTCGAGATATTTGGAAAAACCGTATTTATGATCCGATTAAGTTCACATTTAGAATGCATATTGCTTATATGAAAGGAAATAACTACACAAAAAATGTTGGCAGTTTTATATTCAGAATACCTATTTAAATTGAAATATATTGAAAATTTTGTTTGTTAAGGTCAAATGTAGTGTAATATTAACTGCAAGATTTCAAAAGACTAAAAAGTAGAAAATAAAATTATAGTTAAAAACCTAAAAACAGAATCTTAAACGGAATCGCTATATCTACAGATTATTTTATACGTTTTAGTTCTTGTTGTAATAAAAGCGTGTTTTTAGTTTTTTAACTATAATTTTTTTAAGCTTTATTTTGCGAGTACCGAATTCAGGAGATATAAATACATATATTGTTATGAATGCTCATTCGATAATTAACAAAAAATAACCGATATAATTATCGATATATTAATCGGTACCTTTATCGATTTCTTCGATAGGGATTTACCGATATAAATATTCATTGATATAATTATAGAAATATTTCTCGAAGTCGTTATCGATACACTTATGTATTTATAAATATCTACTCTTTATTCTAATCGATAGCATTGAAAATAAAACTATCGATATGCTTTTTGATTTATTTGCTGGTATCATCTGCATAATTGACAAAAGTTATCCGATAAAACTATCGATAAATTGATCGATGTATCAGTAGGTACCTATAGCGATGCCTTTGACAGTGATTAACCGATAGCTTCATTGATATATAAGTAGATATAAATATCAATATATTTATCGGCATCGTTATCGTTAGCGATATAATTGACAGAACTTATCCGAAAAAACTATCGATACATTTATCGATGTGTTAGCAGGTACCTTACTTACAAAAATAAACTATAATAACCCAATAGACGTTGGTGTGTATGTAACTTTGTCTGTTCTTTATTAGTTTTTAGTTTTTACCTTAAATAGCTCGCGCGAAATGCGTATTATAATTCAACGTTCACGTTCGAAATTTTACTCAAAATGATTTGTCATAACCATTGTCAGAACGCCTACGCCACGGAGACAATTAACAGCGTTTTTGACAACTAATACGTATTTATTTATTGTCTTGACAGCATTGTCTCATTTAAACGCGCTGTTAGCGATGTTTTTGCCAGTGATTTACCGATATCTTCACTGATATGTACGCAGATATAACTATCAATACATTTATCGGTATCGGTATCGGTATCGTTATCAATATGCTTATAAGTATCATCTTTATTTTTATAGACATGGCGAGCAGAGATTTAAGATAGAAAGCGGGGGTTTAACAACAGCGCTGTGCAAATCAACAGCGTCAGCTCGGTAAAAATGTTTAAGTAACAGAGGCAGCGGTGATCGTAACATATGTATGTATGTATTTACATATAGTGAGCTGATATTCTTCTAACGAAGTCACAAGATACATAGTTCATTCTAAAATTGCGGGCCTTTAAGTTTACGGCTGGTTAAAGCTTAAAATGCATAACTATGGCCACAACTAAGTTTTGCCTGAAATATTCAGAAAAACAATTTTTACTTGCACATTCAAAGAGACTCTTAAACTTTGTGTATAACAGTACTTTGGGCCCTAGTGATGCCTACATGCAGCTCTGAAGCACTTTTAATGGTCCATTCGTGTTGTCTCATTTGCTGTTATATGTATGTATCCCTCAAGTAACTCATACGCCCTGTGTCACCAAATGGAAAAATCACTTCACAAGCATGCTAATTCTTAATGTATGTATATATGTAAGTACGCATGACTTTATATACCGATGAAGCTTGAAGTACCGCTTTTAAAATCATAATTAGCACGCTGTAGCCTATAGTCTAACAGTAAACTAATTTGAACTCATAAGTGATGAAATTTTCTTTTGAAACACTACACTGTTCACGGTTAGGAATGAAAGTCAATATGTCACGTTGAAAATAGTAAGACAAAAGAGGAAATACACTCATAAACTTATGAAAGCATTTTTTTATGCATACATATGTTTACCAGGAATTTATGCAGCTGTATGTATGTTACTATCTACACTTGTCACTTCGAATATGAACTTATCAAATGCAGTTCTTTCGACAGCTGCCAGTCGATGGAATGCAAACTAAATACTTCTGTATGGGTTCGTATGCACAAAAGACCATTACTACACATGTAAGTAAATATACATATACATATATATATATATATATAGTTATGTACATATGTAGATAGCTACACGTTTGCACAATTCTTTCATATCAACTATGACTGGTTAGCTTGGTTGTTTGCCTTGTCACTTCATTGCATTCGTTAGTTGTGTCAATAGACGCCATTCTCTGGCTCGAATTGGTGGTCGCCACAATCATGCGAGTATCTATCAACATTTACATACATAAAGTGACGAACAAAAGTATTTGCACAGTGAATTTTTCGCAATATATGCACCAATTTCTATTCTAATATTTTTCCGGCATTTTTTTTTTTATAAAAATATGGTTCATTCTACAATAAAAACCACAAAAATTACAATTTCTAAACTTTGTGCAAAGCTCGCGAAAATTCAATAAATTTTAATGCAAAACTTTTTAATCAGATTTTTTAGAATTTTTTTGAATATACAGTTTTATAGCTCATTAAGTATAAAAATGCTACAAATCTGCATACTCAAAAAAATTCTAAAAAATCTGATTAAAAAGATGAAAATTTGCTGAATTTTCGCGAGTTTTGCACAAAGTTTAGAAATTATATTTCTATGTTTTTTGTTGTGGAATGAACCATATATTTATAAAAAATATTCAGAAAATTATTACAATAAAATTTTTTTGCATATATTTAAAAAAAGCAGCTGTGCCAATACTTTTTGCCAGCAGTGTATATGCAAAGCTTTTTGTTCTTATTCATTTTCGATAATTTTTTATTAAAATGTGGTTCAAACTCCACAAAAAAAAAATATAAAAATATAATCTCTAAAAATCAACGCAATTTTCAAGCAACTTAAAACTTGCACTTTCTTATACTAAAATTGCATGGGCTATAAAACCGCATACTTAGAATTTTTCTGAAAAATCTGAATAAAAAGTTGCAAGTTAGTATGCAAATTTATTGAAGTTTACTGAGTTTCGCACAAAGTTTAGTAATTTTATTTTATTTTTATGGCTTTTGGTGTAGTATGAACCATATTTTTATAAAAAATTATCGAAAATAAATTAGAATAAAAAAAAATTGCATCTATTGCGAAAAGTTCACTGTGCCAATACTTTTGTTCGTCACTTTATGTATGTATTTACTCGTATATGTATGCGTATGAAAATAAATATATTAACTTGATTATAACCGTATTTGTGTGGCTTACCACGCGCAAATACAATTGTTTAAATTGAATTTCTGAAACTTTTTTTTTCAATTTTATTTTTCTATTTTTCATACAGTTACCGCTATTGGTATTATTACCCTGTCACTGCAGAGTACCACAGTGGTAACTTCGTTAATATGTATACATAGAAATGCAACTATGCACGTACAACTGTCTGTTGCATAACCTTTGTTATTGAAAACGTATGACATTTACTTTATTCCTCATTGGTTTCATATTACTCGCTCGTTAGTCGAGTTTGCATGCACTTGCAGTAGGAAAAAATACCCATACCAGAACAAAAATGGAAAAGAAAAGCTGGTATACATAGTATTTAGGTGAAGAAGAGTAGTGAGTGATAAACGCATGTGACAAGTCATCGACGTTAGTCTGATATCTACGAACAGCATATGTAATTTGGCATTCGTCATTTACTTCTACTTTTACATACATACGTATGTATATACATACTTATGTATGTATGTATGTATGTGCATAGATTTAGTAAGGTGTTTCTCCCGCATGTAATTGTGTAATCGTGCTTAGCTGTTTGTGCATTCGTCAATGTGACTGACTGACTGCCTGACTTCACAGACTGATTGACATCAGCAGCAGATGTCATTTGCCATCAAAACGATGTGTCATCTCAACTTTCATTATTTTGCTGCTTGTATAAGAGCTTCGTTCTACAAGCTATTGATTGTCACCTACTTATTTTTTAATAATTTGTTCTTAAAAGGGTTATTTTTGAGTTTTGTGCCACTTTATTTTATTATTAAAACTGAAATGATTTTCAATTAAAAGTTTAAATGCAATAAAGTAATGTAAAATGAAGGAGTTTTATGAAAATTTTAGGTTGAAAATGCTTTTGATTTGAGTTTTCACAGGCAAGTAACGTCGTCGAGATTGCCACCGAGGCAGATATGCAACTGCTCGGCGAAGCGCCGCGGTCTTCCACGTCTACAGCTGCAACGCATCGTCCTCTGGCAGCCCCAAATAGGAGCAAGCAGACCAGGCCACTGCTGCTCGTACAGCGACAAAAGCCGAAACCGCACGCTACCAGAAAGGTACGATGAAGAGGGCTAGGTCCGACGAGGCGTATATGAGGGAAACGAAAAGACCGAAATTGGCCTTCGACTCCCCCATGGATCTACAGGTAGTCATTATCGACAAGGTCGACCCCGACGGGAAGATGTCACCGAATAATTCACTGCTTATGGAGGGTCGGCTCATGGATTTTATGCTGGAGGCTGTCAGAGACGAATTGGCCTTCGACAGCGCTGGGTGGCAAAAGAGAGTAAAGGTCGTTGGTTGCGATAAAAGAAGGTACTTGGACTTTCTCACGCTAGCAAACAACGGAATTAACCCTTCCATAACCGAACTTGCCTTGTTCCAGCAGCGAACTAAATCTGTAAATGCGCTTTCGAGAAAAACTGCGGGTGTCACAGCATATCATTCACGGTATGTCATCCGCCCGATTTTAACCTATGCAACGCTGATCTGGTGGAAACCACTGGATATAAGCAGCAATCAGGGAATAATTAGAAGAGTGTAGTGACTCGCAAGCCTCGGTGTAACAGACGCTCTGAGAAGCGCATCACGTTGAACATGATATTTTACTTAAGGTCTTGAAGGTAATTAATGATGGACGGCATAATGGAATCAAGTCCGATTTAGAGCACCTAACGTCATCGAGGGATTTTAGTTTTTTAGTTCCCATACACTTTTCAACCCGGGAAGGTTGGGAAGGTGGCCTCTTGTCGGTAAATGATGGTATTTGCATCTACATCGATGGCTCAAAGATGGAAAAAGGAGTCGGCTCGGGTCTATACTCCAAACACCCTCACAAAAGGCAATCATACCGCCTGCCTGATAACTGCGGTGTCTTTCAGGCGGAGATATTTACCATAGAAGGCGGCCTGTCTCATATGGGATAGAAAGTCTCTGTAAGGGAACGCCGCTATATTCGTTGACAGCCAGGCGGCATTGAAAAGATTAGGTTCCAGGGTGGTAAAGTCGAAAGCAGTTCGGAAATGTCGTGCCATGCCTGTTTCACTGATTGAGATAGAAGGGAACAAAATAGGCGACGAGATGGTTAGACACGGCTCGGAAATGCAGATTAGATCTTTAGATCATCGGGACGATGAGGCCTCAAGATCCTTGTGGCCGAGACTCAATAAGAGTCGTACTGAGGAAGTACCTCACACTTAACAAATCGGCAGTAAGGGATCTTATCGGTGTCATCACAGGGCGCTGTGCTATAGCACCAATGTTCCAACGATGGCGTATACCAACAAGCTACCTCTGCAGAAGTTGCGGGATAAGGATGAAGAGGAATCGATTCGCCACATCTCATTTCAATGCCCAGCTCTCCAAACAAGGCGTATCAAGCATTTGAGATCACACTAGGAGAGAAGAGGTTTTCGAAGAGGGTTGCCACCTGTTTAAAATGTTTAATTAAATTATGGTATGGTAATAATATAGTAATGCGGGTTATGAAGAAAGCAGAAGTTTCATTTAAATCTCGCGTGGGATCCACACACAACTTTTTTGCAAAAATATGGAAAACCATAGGCCAATCAATAAAAAATATTTATTAAAAACTGGAAACTGGGGGAGTCGCTAAAGCTTTTGTCCATTTTCCTCGTGGCCCAGGTACCAGACTATTGCGGCAAACTGAGGCATGAGGGAGTGAGTTGGAACGATATCATCCGGTAGGGAGCGGGTGAAAGCTCCATTGACCACCTGTGATTCAGTCTTGACGAGATGGGAACTGCGCAATGCAGGTTTCGCCAATAGCCCATAGTGGATCGGCGTGATCTAAAAGGAGCTGCTTATGCTTCTGCAGGTGCCAGCCCGATCGAATTGACGATAAAGTAAAGCTAAAAATCAAAACTAATCTTTACCGCTATAGTTGCCTGCAGGATGATGATATGGAATCCTGAGTACCTTTCGAGGACTGATATTAGCCGTCTGAATATTTTCGTGTTTGGCTCGCGGCATTACATCGATTATATGGTGGTATTACAACCTATACAATGTGCCAGTGGGTCTCTACATACATAACTGGGGACGATCACTGTTTAGAAAATGTCTTCCACATTCTTTGGAATAGTTTTTCTGACTCTTCTCAAATGCCTACAAAATGTATATACTCTTAGTTTAGGTTGATTTCAGTGACGGACAATGACCAGAAGTACCATAATTAATAACGAAGATTGACAAAATAGTTTCTTTGTATTTGTATAACGATACGGTACGATAAACGTACTATTTGAATCGGAAAAATAGTGAATAGTGAACACTATCTGTACATTAAATATACCATAAATGTGTGTATGCAAATGTATTCCACAAGGAAATTAGTCGTATTTAAATAACTTCGCTGGCACTTCCTCCCCTTCCTGGAATTCTGATAGCAAGCTTTTGATTCTTAATTATAGAAACTATGCGAATTCAAACCAACACAGTTGTATGTCAAATGGCTTATTGCTAAATTCTCTTTTGCACCCATTTTTTTTTTTTACTGAGATGGCAGAGATGCAAGCGTCAAAAAAGTCGCATTTCACTTAGCTTTTGATGTAAACGTAATTCAATTAAACGCGAATAGATTTTATGTCGATAAAGTTTTCAAAGCAATCGCTTCATTGCAGCAGCAGCAACAGCTAGCTATATACTTATGTATGTATATGCACATATTCGTTAACTGCATATGTATTAGGGTGGTCCTTAAAAATACCAGCTTCTAAATTTTGTATGGGGCACCCTTCTATTTTGTTCTACGTACATAATATAGAAATCCACAAGAATTAAAAAAATTAGGGGTTGCAAAAATTTTAATTAAAAAAAAAAAATTTGACAAAAATTTTGACTTGAATTCTAATAAATTTTACATTGAATTATTGAAACTTATTCGTATAAATTCATCAGATCGCTAAATTATGGCTAATCAAAGTAAAAATTTCTTCGAATTCTTGCGATTAGAAAAATTAAATTTATTCAAACACAGGTGGCGACTCGTAATTTTTTTTCTTAAATTTTTGAAGTTTTCGTGGATGCCTTTACTTTGTACGTAGCACAAAATAAATGTTGCCCCATGGCGTTGATATTTTAAATACCACCCTAACGTGTAAGTTTACATATTGCATTTTATTAATATTTTTTTTGTTCGATGAATTTTAAAGAATGTTAAACACGCACACTGTTGAGCACATCACACAAATGTATGTACCAATGTACGCACTGTACTCGTACACAAATATTTGCATTGCAGGCGACTTTCGCGAAAAGAAGTCTTACATACACACTCAATCATAAATAACGGGTGATTTTTTAAGAGCTTGATAACTTTTTTTTAAAAAAAAACGCATAAAATTTGCAAAATCTCATCGGTTCTTTATTTGAAACGTTAGATTGGTCCATGACATTTACTTTTTGAAGATAATTTCATTTAAATGTTGACCGCGGCTGCGTCTTAGGTGGTCCATTCGGAAAGTCCAATTTTGGGCAACTTTTTCGAGCATTTCGGCCGGAATAGCCCGAATTTCTTCGGAAATGTTGTCTTCCAAAGCTGGAATAGTTGCTGGCTTATTTCTGTAGACTTTAGACTTGACGTAGCCCCACAAAAAATAGTCTAAAGGCGTCAAATCGCATGATCTTGGTGGCCAACTTACCGGTCCATTTCTTGAGATGAATTGTTCTCCGAAGTTTTCCCTCAAAATGGCCATAGAATCGCGAGCTGTGTGGCATGTAGCGCCATCTTGTTGAAACCACATGTCAACCAAGTTCAGTTCTTCCATTTTTGGCAACAAAAAGTTTGTTAGCATCGAACGATAGCGATCGCCATTCACCGTAACGTTGCGTCCAACAGCATCTTTGAAAAAATACGGTCCAATGATTCCACCAGCGTACAAACCACACCAAACAGTGCATTTTTCGGGATGCATGGGCAGTTCTTGAACGGCTTCTGGTTGCTCTTCACTCCAAATGCGGCAATTTTGCTTATTTACGAAGCCATTCAACCAGAAATGAGCCTCATCGCTGAACAAAATTTGTCGATAAAAAAGCGGATTTTCTGCCAACTTTTCTAGGGCCCATTCACTGAAAATTCGACGTTGTGGCAGATCGTTCGGCTTCAGTTCTTGCACGAGCTGTATTTTATACGGTTTTACACCAAGATCTTTGCGTAAAATCTTCCATGTGGTCGAATAACACAAACCCAATTGCTGCGAACGGCGACGAATCGACATTTCACGGTCTTCAGCAACACTCTCAGAAACAGACGCAATATTCTCTTCTGTACGCACTGTACGCATTCGTGTGGTTGGTTTAATGTCCAATAAAGTAAACTGAGTGCGAAACTTGGTCACAATCGCATTAATTGTTTGCTCACTTGGTCGATTATGTAGACCATAAATCGGACGTAAAGCGCGAAACACATTTCGAACCGAACACTGATTTTGGTAATAAAATTCAATGATTTGCAAGCGTTGCTCGTTAGTAAGTCTATTCATGATGAAATTTCAAAGCATACTGAGCATCTTTCTCTTTGACACCATGTCTGAAATCCCACGTGATCTGTCAAATACTAATGCATGAAAATCCTAACCTCAAAAAAATCACCCTATTAAATACACTTGCAAATACAATTAGTGCAATTGTTGAGAAATAAATTTCGCAAAAAAATGGCTTTAAGTGAAATTTTCTATGATTTTTAGTTTATTGATAGCACACTTAATTTTAATTAAAGGAGGTCTAAAATTTGGCCTAGTTTTTAAATGACTAAAAAAACTATATTTATATGTCCAAACACATCTAAATAATAAAAAACTGATGCACAGTCCTTAAACGGCCGAAAAATTATGTCTAACAATTAAATTAAAAAAAATATGTCCAGTCTTCGAACTACCAAAAATTTATGTCCTGTTTTTAAATGGCCTAGTCTTTAAATAAACTAAAAATATAATAAATAAACTAAAAAACTATGTTTAAACCTCAAAAAGTGTATGCCAAATTTTGAAATTTCGAAAAAGTTGTGCCAAATTTTTCAATTACAAAAATTGCATGCCCGCTTTTTTAATGACCCAAAATTTATGCTACGTCTTTAATAATATGACTAATATTTTAATGCGCAAACAATAATACCCAGTTTTTAAATTACAAATATTTATTTATTGCCAGTTTGTAAATTTCCAAAAATTGTTGTATAGTTTTTAAATGGTTAAAAATTATGGCTAACATTTAAATAGACAAAAACATATGTCCAGTTCTAAATGATCAGAAACGCAGATCGATTCATTTCCATTTTTTAAATTACTAAACATTTTTACAATCATACATTTTACATTAAAGTCACGAACTGAGAGGGACATAATTTCGAATTCGGAAGTCAACCAAATAAGAACCCCCCTCACATAAGCATTTGTATTTTAGAATTGTACAAGGTTTGGCACCCGACACGCAAAAACCCCTTCCAAAGAAAAATGTCTACATGCCTCGGATTAATAGTGTCCTGATGGTGTAGTTTTCAGCAGAGGTTTGGTACAAACAGTGGCTCAAACAAATGACCACGTGTTGATTATTTTAAAATATTCGTAATATTTTTCAAGCTATTTTTTTTTGTAATTTTTCTATAATGCCAAACCAGAGTTTCAAAATTTATACAAAATTTAAGAAAATTCAAAAATTTGCATCAAAATTTAACCTTAATCTGAATATTTAGAACATCTTTGCGTACGCAGTTTTATAGCTCATACAATTTTAGTGAAGTTTCAAACGGCTAAAAAATCTCGTTGATTTTTAGAATTTGTTTTTTTGTGACGAATTTTTCAACTTTTTTTTCCATATAAGCATGAATTTCTTATGAAATAAAATGCGGGAGACCGTTAGCAATAAAATTTCAAAAACCAGCGCCAATTTTTGTAAATTGAAAAAAATGTTAAAAAAGTTGAGATTTTGATGAAAGTTTGTTGAATTTTCTTAAGTTTTGTATACAATTTGAGGTTGTGATTTATATGCCTTGCGTTAAAGCTTGGAAGGTATTTTTACAGAAAAATAACATACAAAATTTCGCTCGAAAAATGTTACGAATATATCTTCAATAACACAGCTCAACGAAATTTCGAAATTGCCTTCTTAGTTTTTTCAACCACTTTAAATGTAGCATTTTTTTTATGATTTTGGGCTCTTTGACCGATTGTATGAGGAACATGATCTCTAACCAGTCCTACCTAACCTAAGTTATTGCAAAAAAAAATGTGCTGAGTTCACCCAAAATCATAGTCCGATGCCATTTAAAAAGTGTGTGGAAAATAAACCATCTTTAAGGCAATGGGCTATGGTTGGGGAAATTTTTTTTATTTATTAGACCTTGCGTCCGAATATTTCACTCTATAGACAGAGGGCTATGTCATAGATGAAACGCAAAACCGATGACCGAACACAGAAACAGAACGCAGTATCCCGGCCGGAAACTTGCTCCCACTGCTCATCGAATTTTTTCAGTTGATTTGAATAAAGTTTTGCTATGTAAAGGTCAAAACACTGTGAAGTAAAACCGAAAGAGGGGGATCTGGCTAGGCCTTACGTGATAAGCAGCCCGTGTATGGGCAACAATGCCAAACGTTGAAATGTTTGAAATGAGCGCTTTTATTATTTCCAGGTCCTGGTAGTGTAAAAAGTGCGTGGAGTTTTTTGTTGCCTTCCTTCATTAATAATTTACGAAATTAATTTATATTTGGTTACACATACATACATAGTCTGCGGTGACACTTAGTAACTGTATTTGACCTTAGGAAGTAGAGATGTACATACATACATATGTATATGAATAAACATATGGGCACGTTTTCATTCCAGAGTCCCCTGGTTTTAATGACCTTCTTTACTATTTGCTATTTGTCAAATGCAAAAGCGTACAAAGATTATGTACAGAATATACAGACCCACATGAGCATGTGTACCCTGCAGCGAAAAACCAAACCAATAGGTAAAAATAACAGTTCATTAACTAGTATGAGCTAAGGGGATGGCTTTACTGTTTGACAATTTCGAACAACTCTGCTTGTAAGTTAAAAAAAAAAAAAAAATTTATTGCTTTTCATACCAATGTTGGCTGCGTCGTCGCCTGAAGACTACCGTTTCTGGTCCTCAGATCGCAGGTTCGAGTCCGCTTGAAGGTGGATAGGATTTTTCAAACTAAATCCATGTAAATTGATGTAAAATATTTCAATTTAAATATAAATTACAAAGTCGTAAATGTAATTTAATTTCATAAGAAACCTAAATACATAAATACGTTTACCATAAAAACGCATCTTTCTTAAAAAAAATAAAAGTTAAAAATTTACCATAAAAATTACATTGCGACTAATAACTGTACCCTGGCGATCAAAAGTGAGTGCGTGGGGATTTTAGTCAAATATTTGCAATGTTTTTCAAACAATATTTTTTCTGTTAATGCTTTCTAAAAATACGGTCAAACTTAATACATAATTCAGAAAACTTCAACAAATTTTCATACAATTTTTTTTTAGAAAAAGTTTGGGTATGCAGGTACATCGATTATGAAATTCTCGTAAAACAAGTTCTAACGGGCTAAAAAATCGTATTGATTTTTAATATTTTTTTTTTGCTGACGGCCTTTGTGTTTTTTTCAATATAAGTAACAAGTGAAATATTAATAAAAATTACCAAATACTCATTTTTGATCATCAGTGCATATATTTTTCTAAAAAAAAACAGATAAAATTTAAAAACTACATACATTACATTTTTAATAAAAAATACAGTAAAAAAATTGTCGAATCTCTGATCCCTCGAATCGCAAGCTGGTGCTTTGCTCTGTGGACCACTGCTACTGATAGGTGTTGAATCACAGCCAGACATTTGACATCTCGTAGGACCACATGATGTTAAAAATATCAGTCGCAAACATTGAAAATGTATAGAAAGTGAACTAGTTGGGCTGAAACGGAAACTGGTAGCTGTCTAATTCACAAATAATAGTTTTCCTTGAAGGGTATGTACAACGTACATAGTAGGTACCTACGTACATACACAGAAATGCGCAAAAGACCAGACATATTCGCACAGACGTGCAGACAATGAAGTGGAACTGCAGTGTAATTGAGTACAATTAAAATTATATTAAAATGTATGCACAGAGCAAAAGACAGAAACTGTGCGAGAGCGAGTGACACTCCCATACGAGCGCATTCGCACATCTAATAAGTATATACAAATAATTTCAGATGCTGCCATACTCATAAAGTCATTTAAAGCGGAAACACTTAAAATGTGTTGCCATTGCTAACGCTGCATACAAAAAGCACAACGGCGCCGCGTTGCCTTTTATCAAGCGTGACTGTTGGCTGGAGATTTCTAAGGACGAAAGAATACAAATACATACATATGTATATACGTAAATGTGCTGCTCTGCACATGAGCCCATTGTAGTGGTGCACATTGTAATTGCATTGTATGAGCCAAAAGCGGATATGCTGCCTACGTATGTATGCATGCATGCACATATGCACTTTGGTATGTATGTATATATGTGCATATTTATTCAAAGCAAAAAGTCTGCGCATTCTTTCGTGTTCCCTATCGGATCGGTTGTTCTTTTTTTAGCTGTTTGTTTTCACTCGTAAAAGACAGCGAAGGAAGTGCAGTGGTGGCTGAGTTAAGGATGCTACTGACAGAAGTGCACTTCAGACACACATATTTCCACACACAGGCATACATAGTACGTACAAAGGCTTGCAGCAATTGCATATTCAAAAGCATACCAATACTAATACATATAAAAACATATTCGCACATACATACTTATACATACTTGCATACATAGAAGCATACACATGGCATTTGTAGATATGGATTGTATAATGTATTTTACAATTTCATTTAACTGCCAGCAGCGCTTCAAGAAATTATTACATCGTAAATATGGCTACACGATTATGAATGTGCAAATGCTTAACCTTACATACACATACACACACACACACACACATACATACATAGTACATCTATACACTTTCATTTATATGAGCTCTTGATGAAAATTGCAGTGCTGTTCACGCATTCATACTTATGTACATACATACATACACTCACAAGTGCTTATGCATACAAAAGTGCTTAGTTGTGGCAGTGCAGTGAGTTCGCGACATTTTACATACATATGTACTATATACTTAATTGCTAAAAAGGAGCATGAGCAAAATGTAAACGAAAAAAAAAAGAAACCTTGAGAAATTAACTTCATTACATCTGCTAGTGCTTTTAACTAAGTTTAAGTGGATTTTCATTGCAGCATTTTAGGCGTATGGCTTTAAGTTGCGCATAGCATATACATAATTTACACAAATGTTTGCCAGGAGCTTAAAGCCTGGTGCTTTGCGGTTGCTTGAACTACAATACATGCATACTTACGCGGAGGGGTTTGAAGCTTTGAAAAATGTAGTAGAGCTTTCGGTTTTGCTAAAAACAAAAATGTGAGAAACATGTTTGCTGTTAACATTAGGGGTTGAATTTATATGTAACTCTAATTATTTTGGCAGTTTTAAGTTTTCTGAAAATTACTTGGGAGCTTTCAGAGATGAAAAGAAGCTGATTATACCTACCACTAGGCGTAATTAGTTACGAGTCTTATTGTAAAATATGAAAATTTGTATGCGTAACACTAATTTCTACTAGAGCTTTAAAGCTTTCAGGATAAATTCGAAATTGCTTAAATTAAAAAATTTTGGACTTTGACAAACTATGGAATAATTTAAAGTGTTTCTAAAAAGTTTCAAATTTTCTGAAAGTTCTTTGGAGCTTTTAGAAAGGGAAACAACTTAATTTTGCTTACCATCAGGCGTAATTAGATAGAGTTTTATTGTAAAAACGCAAAGTTGTTTGCGTAGCACCAACTTTTACTAGAGTTTTAAAGCTCGCAGAATAAATTGGAAAATATATAAACGACAAAAGCTTGGATTTTGGCAAAAGTTGGAATATGTATCTTCAAAAAGTTTTGCCAAAAATATTAGTTTTAGTTAAGGCGTAATTGGATGGAGTTGTATTTTAAAAAGTTTTAAAAGAGCTTTTAGGCTTTAAGAATAAATTGGAAATTTTGGATTTCAACAAAAGTAGTAATATGTTCTATCTAGTTTTAGTTAAGGCGTAATTGGATGTAGTAGTATTAAAAAAAGTTGTTTATGTAACACTAACTTTTAAAAGAGCTTTTAAGCTTTAAGAAAACATTTTAAATTTCGGATTTTAACAAAAGCTGGAATATCTTCAAAGAGTGTTGTCGAAAATTTTAGTTTACAATCAAATGTGCGCTGAAAGCTTTTCAAGTGTTAATAAGCTTTTATTTCAAATTAAATATGAAGTTGAATTTTTTTAATTCTTATCGTAAAATGTTTTGAAGTGAGTGTTACAGAATATCTTTGGAAAATAAGCTTTAAGCTAGCTCAGAAGCTGAAAGCTTAAACTAAATATACGATTCAATAAAAACTTTTACTAAGCGATAGCTTTAATTCTGAAAAAGTTAAATAAATGCGAGACAGGAATAAAGCTTTAAAATTTTCCCTTCGAATTGTGGAGGCATTTTAACAAAAGTTGGGATATTTATAAAAAAAGTTTCAACGTAAATGCTAGGGAATTTCCTTTCTTGTTCTAAGCTTTAAGCCGGCTCAGAAACTGAAAGCTTCCACTTAATGGATTTATACTTGAAACTTCAACTTAGCATGTTATGAGAAAAGCTTTAATTCAAAGCTCCAGAAAAAGTTAGACCTTAAAAGACAACGATTGAAGCTGTAAAGCTTTCACATCGAAAATATGAATTGCGAAGATATCAAGTAAATAGTAGCCGGTTAAAGTCGTCTTTTTAGTTAGATTAAAAAAAAATTTAATAGCTTAGTGCGTCAGTATATTCCTATTTCTACTTATAATGTTTCCCAAAAGTATAAATTCAATTCCGAAGGAAACTTCAATTTGAATTCTAAGCTTCTTCGTTGGAAATAGTTAAAAACCTTCCTTTTAATATTATTCTGCAACTCTTGAATTCTTTAAATCAATAGTTATATAAAAAATTATAGCGTTTCCAAATAACTATTTTCCAACTACTTACAAATGTTGTTTAAACTTTAATGAAATGTATAGATCTCAAAAGCCTAAAGGTTTATCCTGGTGCTAGTTGAGATGTTTTAAGTGCATTGCATAAAATATTTAAATACATAACATATATAGCACACTAGTTAGAAAGAGCTTAAAGCTTTAAAAAGCTTTATTTTGAAAAAGATTAGGAGTGCCGCAGAAGAATAATTTTAGTGATTTACCACAATACAACACGATTTACCAGAGCTAAACGTTTAAACAACTTTTCTCAGTGATATTGTAGTGCCGAGGAGTGCTTAGATGTCTAGTAGTGCTGGAAATGAGGTTTTAAGTGCATTACATAGAATATTCAAATACATTCACATATATGTATACATACCACACTATTTAGAAAGAGCTTAAAGCTTTAAAAAGCTTTTTAAGTGTCATATGCATGTAGAAATGTTGGGTGAGTGATATTTCTTTTAGAAAATGTCGGTTAGGGGTGCCGTAGGAAAAGAAATTTTTTTGATCAACAAGAGCTTAAAGCTTAAAAAAGCGCATATCAGTGACATTGGAGTACAAAGAAGTGATCACATATGTAGTAGTGCTCGAAAATATGCTTTAAGTGCATAAAAAATAATATTAAAATACAGTTGCATATGTGTGCAGCATCTTAGCTGGAAAGAGCTTATAGCTTTAATAAAGCTTTTCAAGTGATATAGCAACCAAGAAAACGTGCTCTAAGTGCTATTTATTTAAGAAAATACCTATTAGGTATGCCTTAGAAGGCATTATTTTTGGTGATTTTTAAGAGCTAAAAGCTTAAAAAAGCTTATTTCGGTGATGCTGCAGTGCCGAGGGGAGCGGGTGCCTTGGGTTCTCGTTACGTGCTGGCAAAGATGCCTTAAGTCCAATAGATGAATATACAAATACAGTTACATACATATATACAAATATAACACATTAGTTAGAAAGAGCTTAAAGCTTTGAAAAAGCTTTTCATTTCAGAACATATAAAGGCTGTCGTAGAATAAAAAAAAAATAAAATAATAAAAATTCTAGTCAGTTCAAAGAGCTTAAAGTTAAAAAAAAAGCTGAGTTATACTGCAGTGCCGTGAAGTGCTTAAAGTTCTAATTAGGTGCTGACACTGAGTGCTGAATATACACATGTGATCATGTTTTTTTTTTGCAAAAGTTTGTTAAAGGTCAAAGTGCTAAATAGGTGTTTTAAGTGATTTTTCCTCTCTAAAGGCCGTTTGCACCATGTCTGGTTAATTCTAACCCCCAGCTAAACATCGTTATCGACACCCAGCATATAACAAGTGATCGATAAAGCAGTCGATGTGTTTAACTGAAGGCTATGCCTCCAGTTAGTGCCGAATAGACGTGGTGCAAACGGCCCTAAAAGAGCGATGGGCGGATAGAGCTTTTACCCTGCAGGCGCCCATACAAAATGTATAGAAAGCTTAAAGAGTTTTACCCGCCGACAAGGCGATACTCATCACCAGTCTTTACTCCATAAGGTTAAAACCGCCTGAAAAATTTATAACAGTGCTTAATACTTACTTAAGCTTAAAAAAAAATTACCGACTGATAACACAGTGCCTAGAGGATGCTTTAAGTGCACTTACATTTGGTGCTCATTATGAGAGATATCGAAACGAGCTACGAGCGTTTTTTTTTATGAAATAGCTTAATTAGCATATAATAAGCGAATAACAGTAAGCTTATGACTAAATAATGAATAGAAAAACTACTTTAAGTGGTTATGTAAGCAGTGCTTTTGTGAGCTTCGACTATAAATACTCAATAGCTTATACTAAGTTAGGTATTTTATTTTTTGTATAAAATAATCTTAAATAGCAATGAATATTTCCAAATAAAATTAAAATGAGTGCAATGAATAAATGTGCTACACTTAGTCATACAAGTTTGTGCATATATATGTATGTATGTACAAAGTAATTTTTCATTTGATTTATGCAGATCGATGGATATAAATAATTATACACAAACATTTCGAACAGAAAAAAACAACTTTTGCTTTGTTAAAACAAAAAACTGAATAAACAAATATGTATGTAAATAATTTACTAAATGCCGCTTGGTTTGCTAAAATTCATTGTATGTACTTTGAAAACAATAACAATCACAAGTATTTGTAAAATGAGGAATAGCAAATGAGAAATTTCAAGCAATACGACAAAACGAAATTGAACAGTGGTGGCGTTGAAAAAATTCATTTTATACAAAAAAGTTTGTGCTGCAAAAAAGTTCAGTGACAGCAAAAAAGTGCAAACATTTTTTTTCATGTCATGCAAGAAAAAAGCAGCTGCGGCTTAAATCGTGCTATACAAAATTGTAAACAAAAATTATGCTGTGCATTTTGATTTGTCAAAAAAAGTTAATTTCAGGTTATGTTCGAGGTTAATTAATAGGTCAGTTAAATACTGTGTTGGTTGTGCTTTTATTTGGTGTTATCGAAAAAACAAAAAGCATGCAAATAAGCAGTGTTATTTTGGTTTAAGAAGGCAGTGTAAAAAAAAGATATATATATATATTACATTAAGACAAAAAAGGTATGAAAATACGCTAAAAAATAGCGTTTTTATTTACATGAATAGTGTTCCAATGAATGTACATATTTTGCACTTGCCTCTACAACAAATAAAGAAATAATGAACTTGCGCATGCTTTAATGAAAATGCTTGGCGAAGAAAAAGTGCCTTAGAAATTATACAGTGCATATATTCGAGTGATCGTATGGACCTACATAGATGATAGTCTAGAAAATAATTAAAAAACTAAAGTAAAACAAGTAAAGTGCCCAACGCTGCTACTTTTCCAGATACTTGCAGCAGATTCTTAAAGCTAAAAATGCCTGCGACCGTAATGGTTATGAAAGAGACATTTCAGCACGTTTTGGCAACTTTTCTTTGTTTAAAAAATTGTTTTTTTTTTTTTTTGGAAAAAATAGCTTATTTACTATCTAAAAAAAAACATGTAAATTAAAATTTCAAACTTTCTAGAACATTTATAAAAATTCGACGAATTCTAACAAATGTTGATCAAAATTTTAAACTTTTTAATCAGTTAAATTTTTTTTAGTATGTTTTGTAGGCCATCAAATTTTAGCAAATTTGAAGTGGCTAGGACTTACCATTTGTGGCAATTTTTGGTTCATGCATTTTCTTCTATACAAAAAATTTTTTGTATGGAGAAAATGAGGAACACCTTAAAAAAAAAAAGCATAAAATCGGCGGAAAGTCCTAGCTAATTCCAAATTGCACATTGCATACTCTGAATTTTTCTGAGAAAATTAAAATCTCAAAGTTTTGATAAAGCTTTATCGAAATTTGCAAATTTTTGTACAAAGTTTGAAATTTTGACTTAAATGGTTTTTGTTAGATAACAAGTTACACTTTCAAAAAAACAATAAACATTAAATAATCGAAAGGGAGCTAGGCACACAACGCTAAAATGTCTTTTCCCTATATATATTTTCGCCATTATATGTACATTAGACTGCATCACTCCTTATACAAAAAAAAAAAATCGGTACTATTTTTCCATTGGAATTATAAAATCTATTATATTTTAAGACGTCCACCAAAATATTTCGGAAAAATATTAAGATTTAAGTGAGCTGGACCGATTTGAAAATACCTCTAAAAATTGTGTTTTTTATGAATAAAAATAGTTTCTTAAAGATTTTTTTTGAAAAAATCCCCACAAATGACCAAACGGTTTGAGCTTAAAAAATTTGCATAAAAATATTACAAAAAAAAATTTAACGGAATCGTAATGAATAACAGTTTTGGCCCAGTTATTCAAGTTTTTCGTAAATCAATCTTTGAAAAAAGTAAAAAAAAAAACAGCATCAAAAATCTCATTCTTACGATTCCGTTGAAGAGATTTTCATCTATATCCACAAAAATGGACACGACCAGTTCATTGTTAGTGATGGAATTGCTAATTCTAGTAACCAGATTTCCACGCCTCATAGGCATTTGATGCAAAGACAGAAAAAGTGATGAAAGTGCCTCCTAACGAATGCGCAACTTAACAAATCTCTCCTATCGTGTTAGTGGGCCCGAAGCGTTTCGAGCTGGTATAGTCGTCTCTACCAATTTTAGGGATAAAGACAACGTAATGTGGTTCTTGAGCGGAAAAAATTCAAAAAGATGAAAACTTAAAAACTAATTTTTCATATTTTGTTTAATTAGCTAATTGCATGGGGGCTCTGAAAAGATAAATCTAGATAATTTCTTAGTATGCTATGAACTCCTCAAGAAAAATCGGAGAAACTGTTATCTTATTAGTAATGGATATTTTTGAATAATTTTAATGAATTTTTGATTTGTATATTCTTACGCTGTTTAAATAATTATGACAATGTTTGAGGATATTTATATTAAATATCGAGCTCTAATCGCTAAAAAGACATAAGCAACATCTTTTCAATATTTTTTTTGATTCAGAAATGCATCTAGATGCTCCAGGAACATTTCTGCATAAAAAAAAAAAAAAAATAAAAAAAAATGTCGCTAACATCTTTTTGGCGGTGAAGGCTCGATATTCATAGGCCTTATACAAAAGTTCCTCCGATTGGACAGCAAAGGGTTAAGAGGCCTACAAAAAAAAAAGTACCAAACTTTTCCAAGAAGCACTATATTTCAGTATCCCCTCAAAAACTTTATGCTATCTACATATATAAAGTTTAGCAAACACTATTTCAGGTATTCTCGACGACGTTAATTACAAACCCATAGTCAGTTTCAAGAAATTCAAGATGGTGAATACAAAATGTTTAACAAAAATTCATATACAGCCTCATTGCGAGTGTCGTGTTGAGTGCAAGTCGCTTTTCGAGAGTTGAGTCGTATCGATAATTGTACGGCATTGCCTAAAATTTCGACTCGCCAAGTGTATTAAAACGGAAAAACTTGACAGCACTGGTTAGTTTTCGACGATTTTTGTCGTTTACCTATTTCTGCCCGGCAGTAGGCAATGCCAATGTTGTCGAGTCGTACAATTTAATCTTATTTACGACGTACGCATTAAGGCTGATAGTTTTTTTTTCGGAAACTTGGGCAGCCATTTTTCGGGCTATTTCGATTTTTCTAAAATCGTATCACATGGTTCATTTTCAGTTTGATTGGGCTAACCGTTTGCGAGAAATTAATTTTTTCCCGCTTTCAGTTGATTTCAGCCGCTTTAACTGCGGCGCCGACGATATGTATGTATATAATTTTGAAAAACAAACATTGAGGTTAAATTTTTTTATTGAAAATGGATAATTAGGTGTCAATGTACTTAAATTATGGCATATGTATAGTATAGGGGTCCATGTAAAAGTACGTAATGAAATTTTTAAAAGTCCTAGCAGAAGCATAATTATGTGCTATACGTGTCTGAGAATGAAAAAAAAAATTTACAAAAATTGTAATTAAATGCAATGAGTTGATTTTTTAACAAAAGGGCAATGGCAATTAGAGTTGCTGTGAAAACAATAAACGCAATTACATCGGAAATTTGACACAAACTTGCCGGTTTGTGTGTATGTGTATGTGTCAACTACTAGCAATAATTGACCAAGCCATTACATTTAAATATTTATTAAATGATAATAAAAATGCGAGACAAGTGCATGTGACAAGTAGATAAAATGCCAGTTACAATTACAATGAGTGGGAGGCAAGGGAAATAGGGAGAGTGGGGGAGGAGGGGGGGGCAAAAATCGAACAATCACAAAAAATGTGCACATGTACATACATACATACAAACAACGAGAAGATACAGTTAATTAAAAAAATATTTCGAACAAAGGAGTAGTTGATAAAGAGGGAAAAATTTGTTGTGCTTTGGGTTGCGTGTAAAATCGAATGAAAAATTTATACTTTTAATTATAATACTTTTGTTTTCGTTTGTTGTTTTTTTTTTTGCTCTTTACTACATATAACTTAGTGCTATGCCATATAACCACAAAAAATATGAAGTGTCATTTATAAATACGAATATTGCAGGTATTTATATAGTACATACATAAATATAGTAGAGTGCATTTCAAAAATCGTTTCCAATTAAATGGAACTTTTTATGCTTTCATTTTTGCTTGCTAACACATAGTTCATAGTATATATGTAGGTATATATAAAATTATTATTTTGTAGTTTTTTTCATTGATATTTGTTGCGTTTTAATGCGTAAAATGCAAAAATTCATTTGTGATTGCGCCAAAAAATATGCAATTTGTGCCAATGTAACGAGTATTTTTTTTATAATTTTTTTTTGAACACATAAAATAACAGTTAATAAAAACTGACAAAACATGAAGAACGCGAACAAAATTATTTTATAAAATCAAATATTAATTTATTAAAATAATATTAATAGATACAAAGTTAAAAAAAAAAAAATCGTTTAACAAACCACTGTGCATTTCGACGTGTGGGCGTCAGCCGCAGTGTGGTTGCAACGTACAACTTTTTTTTTTTTAAATTAATAAATCAAAGAAAGTTAATAGGGTAAGTTAATAAACAGTTATTTTTTGGGTATACTCTTTTTTCAAAAAAGTGCGAGTTGGAATTACAATACTGTTATGTATGATTTTTTTGTTATCAATAGTCCAATTCAGTATGTATGCTACAACGCGCCAACAAATCGCATCGCCAGTATAGCGAAATATTTTTGGTTTGCACAAATTCCAGTTCAATTCGCTGGAAAAACAATATTTGTGATTACAAATTTTTGTGTATTTTTTTTTTTTTTTGTTTTTTTTTCCTATATAAAACACGCTAAAAAATATTAAAAGCATTCGTAGAAATTACAACAAACTAAAGAATTTATAAGAGAAAAAATTTTTAAGTAAAATCATTTCACTGAAAAATGACAAATGAAAGCAAAAAAAACTTAAAGAAAAAATTTAGTATTTTTACAAAACTCTTTGTTATAGCAAAGCACTGAGAATTGCGATAAGCCAGTGAGCAATATAAAGGCAGAAGGGCCTGAAGTTCGTTTTTTAGAGAAAACTTTACTATGGGATGTTTGTAGGTAGTTGAAATATGTATATAAACGATTATTCATTTACATACACCAAAATCTGCTCTTCATTATTGTCCTTAATGAATAAATCCACCCGACTGTTCAGGATGGTGAGTCCAGCCGCACGTGGAGTATACATTAGGGTGGTCCAAAATAAGTAAAGTCGTAACTTTAATATGCACTCACCCCCTAGGATTGCTCTATATCTCCATATAATATATGCTTATTTTTTATTTGGAACTCAAAAAATATTTAGAGGTCACTCAAAGTGCTCAAGGTTTTCCATGTATTTTATATGGGGAAAAAAACTTTTCGTAGAAATGGTATGGAATTTTTGAAAATCAATATCGATCGATCCGAAAACTTTTCTTCCAGTAGCAATACCAAATTATTTTATTTAACCATTTTTTGATACTAAAGATTTTTTATTTATCCGTCAATACTATGAAAGAATGGTTAAATAAATAGTAGATGATGCACCTTCATTATAAAGAACGTGCGGCAAGGGACTCACAATTCACTGAGCCGATAAGGATATCTCATCTCAACCGACGAAATAGGCCTTCTGAGGAAAGTTTTAAAAACTTTGGTTTAACTACCGCCTGGCCGGCGCGGAATAATAAAAACTTAAAGTATAAAGATCGATCCGCCAGAAAAATATTGCTCAACTCTTCATATGCCACATATGTACACTAGACCCTACCAGAAAAATGAGCTCGCCGTAGACCTTCGAATCTAAATTATTTTTACAAGTCCATTGGGAAATTGTTTCTTGGTCGAATGTATGGGTCACCCTCTAACATTTTTTGTGGTGGTACATTCTAATGTACCCCCAACCCATTTGACACTAAACCTAATCAAGGGAAATCGCGGCTTTCCTGAGTACTGGGCTGAATAAATGTCAATCAGTTTTTTTTTCATCTGCTTAATAGCTCCAGGGTTCCCGGACATAGATATATGTATAGAAGGAAACAAGACAGCTGCTGGTTAGATGACTATGAGATGCGTAGTAGAAAATACTATAAATCACTATTTAGGTATCTTAGGTGATTGTCAAACCTCAAGACTAACATCGCCTACGATGCCATTTGAAACTCAATAGATCTGCAGTAAAGCTTAAACAAAAGGTGATCCATCGACTACTTTCTGTGTCGATGTCCTGGCCGCAATCGAGATGGCTTAAACGAAAACTCTCGGACTTCCACATTTGATTTCAGAGAGCAGGAGTTTGGCCAGATTAATGCTAGTAGTGTAGTTGGGAATGAGCATATCCTGGCACGCAGTCACACGCCCATCTAACTTAACATACATTCCAGGACCAGGGGACTCTCAAACTAATATAGTAGGGGGTAAGTAGCTGGACTAAAGTGAGTCTGGTGGTCCTAAAATCAAGTGGATTTGCTTTAATTTTATAATATCACTCATACGCCATGCCGAGCCAAAGTTCTGCGCTGTTCGTCAATGCACGCTTATAACTAAACTTTTTTACATGCCAAAGAGTTTCATTTCAAAGACTTTTTCGAAAATTATATCACAATACATAACCGAAAAAAACTCGAATATAAGAAATACTAAAAACCAAATGATAGATACATAATTATAACCAGAAAACACATAAAAACAATTATAAAACTAAGTACAGCAAAATGAGAATATTTGATTATTTGTTATATGGATTATGTGATTATATTAAATATGATTTCGGTTATACATATATATATATAGTATGTAAATATGTAAATATTTTTCATGTTTATGACGTTGACATCAAAAATTCGGTTGTCAGCGCGCCATCCAAACACTGAAATGCCTATAAAAAATGTAATTAACGAGGGGGGGGAATTTTTATTTTTTTATTGTATCCAAAAATGTATGCCGCATTTTTTATGTCGAGACAAAATTCAAAAAATGTCATTGTTGCATTAGTAAATTAGGATATACATAGTAAATAGAAGTGGGCAGAAAAAATTAGAACTGGAAACCAATACAAAAAAAAAACAAAAATAAAAAAATTTTGTGTTTTCGAAATTATACATATTACAGCTTTTATCCAATAGCAGTAATAGAAACAGTAATTTAAAATTTTTCAAAAAATTTTACTTTTTCAAAAAATGTGTGTGGGGAATATGAAATAACGTTATTTAACCAAAACTGTTTTGAAGTTTCAAAAAAATATTTTTGAGTTTCAAAAGTTTGTAAAATAAGATTTGTGTGGCATAAAAAAAATGCAAAAATATTAACCTAAAAAACTAAGCATTTGTTTTTGGCTCAAAAATGTGAGGTGTTAAAATTAAATATTTGGAAAATTATTTAACGTAGGTACTAAAAATAAAAAACAAATACTTTTATTTGGAATGCAGAATTTAGAAAAATTTAAGATAAATATAAAATTTAAAATAAGGAGTTATAAAATACGTAAATCCATTATGTTTGTATAGAATCTAAAATTTTTTTTTGTAATAAAATAAAGTATTTTTCTTGAATAAAAAATTTTATAATTAAATATAAGCATATTTTTTCTCATTAATTTTTAGAGTAAAAAGTTCCAGCTTTAAAAGGATTAAATTAAACAATAAAAATATTTTTATAAATAAGATTCAAAAAAGTTTAAGGTATTTAACGAAGAAGAAAATTTTGCTAAAAATCTGAATTCAAGTCAGTATTTGAAATTCTGCAAATTTTTATTTTGACAAACTAAATGTTTCGGCTTGAAAATGATTAAATTTCTAAAAAAAACCCTTAATCGAATTCAAAATATGTAGCTCAAAATTTTTAAAAGAAAATTTATATTAATTTTTAGAATATAAAGTTTAAGTTTGCAATTTTTTGAGATTCTGTAAAAAATTTTTTATTAATAATAGAATGTTATAAAAAAATAAAAATATATCTACTAAGGAAATCTAAGAATTATGTAATTTTAATTACAAACGAGTAAAAATAAATTCGCATTAATTTTTTAAATAAAAAATTTGGACATAACAATTTTGTTGAGCTTGAGGCATTTTTAATGAAAACTATTGTGGAAAACAACAAAAATTTATAAATCCACAATAGTTTTCATTAAAAACGGCCTCAAACTCAATAAAATTGTTGAATATATTGTTATAAGGCCATAAGTAACAAAAACAAATAAAAAATTTAGACATCAAAATAACTTACAAAATAAAAATTGTTTTTAAAAATCAAATGCAAAAAAAGTTGCAAGTTCAAAACTGCTAAAACTGAATTTATATTCCTGAAAAATTATTTTAATATTTTAGAAAAATTATTTTTTAAATCCATAAATAGCACTAAAAATATTCACGGAAAATTAATTAAATATTTTGAAATTCTGTTAAAAAATATATATTTTTTTAATATTATGCTAAAAAGGCCCAAACTCTTAATTAACAAAAAATATTTAATATTTTTTTTGAGGAACCAATTAAAAAAAAAATTAGAAAAAATTTAAATATGTTCAATGTATTTTATATGAGGTAAATAAAATGTTTTTATAATTTGTCTGATAAAATAATGAATGAATGAATTTAAACACATAGGGACACTTCCCCAAAAACATCTTTTAATGTTTGAGAAAAAAATGGCCCAACAAAAACTAAATAAATTTCATTCATATACTTTCAACGGGGTTCCAAATTAACAACAAAAAAAAAATCAAAATTTGTGTTGAAATTATATGCATTATAGCGAAAAATTCGTGATTAATTTTTTCAAAACTAAAAAAATACTTATTTGCGAAACACTCGCTTACTTATACATACCATCTTCATGCGTGCGCACAATAATCGGATGCGAACGCGGCCCATCGCCCACTGAGGTGCCGGCCAGCGTCCAAATCTTGTACTCGGTCCAACGTTTCAACTCGTCCAATACGATGTGAGTCTTATTCAAGGTTGTTATGGTGGCCTCACTATCGGCACGACCCACCTCAACAAAGAAGACCTTATAGTAGATGATGCGACCGTTGGCGCGCTCCACTGGCGGTGGCAGCCAGGATACGGATATGGTGGTGGGACTGGTGGCGATGGCAGTGATATTGCGTGGCGGTGCACCTGGTACTAAGTGGAGGAAATCGGAACGGAATGGAATGGAACGTACAAGTTTGGTTTTCGTTTTTGTTTTTCAGTTTGATTTTTTTATGAAGTTTGTTGTGACATTTGTTTTGCAATTTGGTTTGGTTTTTTTCATCAAATTGTGTGGTAAAAATTTTTTTTTTTTTTTTTTTTGGTTTTTTGGGTTTTGAGTTATTAGCGGTGGATGAGTTGGAGTCGTTTGTTGGTTCGATTTATGTTTTTTTTTTGATGTGGTTGGTAGCAGCCAAACGGTAAATTTTTTATTGTTGTTGTTGTGGTTTATGTGGGTATGTGGTTTAATAATATTTATTGTTTTTTTTAATAATAGTTATATTTTATTATGTTGTAATTTTTTGTTGTTTTTTCCAGCATAAGATTAACGCAAACGCAAAAACATGGATCGCAAAAGCAACGCAAAAGCAATGAAAAGAAATGAAAAAGAAAAAAATTCACATACAAATTAGCAAATGATATTTTAAGTAAAAAAAAAAACATAAATAATCAATACAAATTCAATGCAAAGAACTTAAAAATATAGTAAAAATAAAATTTATACAAACTTATGAATATTTATAATAATATTAAAAAATCACCAATGGTTTATGCAAGTTTCAACATTTTCAGCATTTCCGGAAATTTTAAAATTTTTCAATTTCGTCATTTTAATTAGGTTTTGCAATTTTATTTGTGTTATTTAAAAAATTTTGCGCATATTTTTTGGTTCCTTCTCATTTAAAACGCTCTGGTTTTAAAATTTATCTAAGTAGTTTTTTTTTTTTTTTTTTGGGGAGGGGTGTTAGTGCTCTTCAAACCATAAAGCGGTAAGTAAATTTCATTTTTTTTTCTGTTTCATAAAATCCACATTTAGTTAGCTTTTCTCCTTTTTGTATATTTGAAATAAAATTGAGCTAAAAAAATTGTGCATCTAAGCTGGCAAATCAATAAAAATCAAAGTGGTAGAAAATTGTTTTCACACGCTTGCTTAATGGCTTTTCTGTTTTTGGGGTGCGAAAAACACATTTTGATTTCCATTTGTTTTCATATTTAAACATTCAGGATTTAGCAAAGAAATAAATGCGTATTCGAAAAAAACATGCAGCACGCAAAATAGAATTAGAAAAATCAGTGCAATTTTCAAGAAAACTAAATTATACAAATAAGTAAGGTGAAAAGATTGAGTCGTGGCTGGGCGAGGCGAGGCGAGGCAAGACAAGGCAAGGCAGGGCATTTGAAAGCGGGGCTTAGGAGTTTAAAAAACATGAAAGAATTTAACTAAATTGACTTATTTCATAAGAAGCTATATATTTATAAATTAAGAACTTTTTTATTACATAAACTTCACTGTACATTAGTTGGATTGTAGGACATTAATTTTATATGAAGCATTTAGTTTTTTTTTTTAATTTTTGTGTTATTATTTTAATTTTATGTTTTTGTCATTTTGCATAAACCATTTTAGAGAAAGGGTTTGGAATTTGGTCGACAAAAGAGCGGACATAAACTTAAGGGACTTAAACTAAAAGGTAAGGGTTCTGGAAAAAGGGAGTTAATTAAGTAAACTAAGTAGAAAAAATGTAAAAAAAAATTAAATAACAGCATATACATATACATAGTAAATTACACTAAGCACTTAATATTAAAATACACACGCTAATGGCAACAACAATGGGGATGCATATTTTCTTAAGCAGTAAGTAGAAAATTACACTCAATAAAATTTTAAAAACAGATTTTTTTTTTTTTTGTTATATATTTCCCACTGAAATTAAAAAAACTAAAAAAGCATTTTAACATATTTCTACTAATTTTTTAAGCTTAGATTCCTTATTAAAACAAAAACAAAAATTTTTAATTTAAAAAAAGTCAAGAAATGATAAACAAAATTTTTCTCCGTTTAATTTTTTTAAACCAGTACGCAGCTCTCAAGAAATTTCAAACATTTGGTAATACATAATTCTAAGGTATTTTTACCAGCCTGCTATTATTTGAAGCGAAAGAAAGAATGAAAATATTTCTTGAGTGCTGGATACTAAGCTTTAGATGTGAAATTGTGGCAATCATGCATGTTAGATCGGATCTCTTTCATCAACTCTAGTAGAAGGCGTTGAGGAAATATTCATGCCGATTTCGGATTCCATCTGCACGGATTTTATCCGATTATCCATGTCATAACAAGCGTGAAGGGTTAGATTCGAGCGAATGGCATCTGTCGGTTCAGAATAGGCATGTATCCGAGGGATGCCATTGGCACTGATCTGCTGCTTCTCACTCGCGTCGGATATCGCAATAGGCATTATTATATATGTAGATATGTATGACGTGGTCGACGATCCCAACAAGCTACTAGAAGGCATATTTCTCGCCAATCCAAGTGTAGAACTAAATTGAAAGTGGGTCTGAGGTTGTCTAAATAAACCTCCAGCTGGCTGGCTATGATCTGGAAGCAGCTGAGAGTATTAGCATATATTATATGTCAGCAATACGAAACTGACGTGGCCAAAATGGGGCGAAAAATAGGCGAAGGATCAGCTGATGTTGAGCAGTGGGTACTTAGCCGCAGGGTTTCGCGAAATCAACACGATGGTGTGAGTAGGAGGGCCTAATGCTCTTGGCATCATAACAGGCCACAATCTAAGGGCCTAGGTGTGTTAGTGGGGTCACTGGCAGCTACTTCAACCTATGCTATGCCTGGTTAAAGATTTCAAGTCGGACAGCCTGCTCATTGAAGGCGACTGCATCTCCAGACACTCAGACTCTTAACAGAGTCTTTAATTGGTTTCAAGTCTTCAATGGTACTGGATTATTCGTTCTATGTAAGGCTCTTTAGAGCTAGTTAGGGTCACACACCTCTATAATGTTGGTGTTCTTCCTTCACCCTTCACCCTTGTTGGTGTTCTTCCTTCACCCTTGATGTGTGGTTATATTTTTCTTTCACAAGCAAGTATAAGGTCCTTGCATGAAATCCACCGAAATTAAGTAATAGCAACAGACTCTAAATAATGCACGAAGTACTTAAGTTGGGGTGGTCTTGAACACGCAGTGCTCTAGAAATGATACTGAATTTTCTGTATATAGACGTTAATTTAGAGGATGTTGCAGCAAAATAAGCCGTCAGATTAACGTCGAAAGAAAAATTCTCGCAGATAATCTTCGGGTATAGCTCGAAAGGCAGGAAAAATGTTGGTGACACAGGCTACGTGGCTTCGCACTTTAATTGGGAGAAAGCGTTCCAGACTATGATTAATGTCTACACTGACTGCAAAAAGCAATGTATACCCTGAGCCAAAAGCAAAATGGTTTTTTCAACCAAGTTATGGTTCGATTTTTTCATGGTTAATAAGCCGATTGTAAGAAATGTGATTCAAGTTGAGCATTTGAGAACAAATGCGTATGCATGGCTGTGGCTGAACGTGCAGAGGTGCCTGTTGTTAATTGTTGGCTTTCAGCAGTACGGCAAAAAAGCCTCTGTGAAGTGTAGAACCAAATCAAATGTCGGAGAAAATTTATTCAAGTTGAACATTTGAAAGCAGATTTATAATGCGGCTGTTGCTGAGTGTGCAGAGATGCTTGCTGTTATTTGCTAACAGTAAGAAGATGCGGTTTCAAGTCTCGCCAGAGGCAACTTGTTAAAATGATAATAATAATTTTTGTTTTTTAACTCCGAATTATGAAAAAGCATCTGTGAAGTGCAGAACATAAGCGTATTCAAACGAAAAAATCGACAACCAAAAGTTTGGTTAATGGAAACAAAAGCGTGGTTAATATTACCAAATCATTGTTGAAAACATCAACCAAGGCATTGCTAATATTAACCGAAAATCACATAGATCCCTTTTCAAGTTTGAATTTGCTAATATTTACCAATTTTTGGTTGATTTTTTGCTCAGTGTAGTAGATATTAAGCAGCCTTTTATACTGCCTAACCAAAGCAGAATAGCTTAATTAGGCTTTTGCGTTGAGGAAAGCCGCTGAAATTACAGGAAAGTAGTGAAGAGCCTAGCGACGAATAGAAGGCTGCATATGTAATTGTAATAAAACTGTTTAGGCCATCGGGGCATGGAAAGAAACAAAGTTGTGAATGGGATTACTAAAAGTGTTGTTATTGGCTAAAAAGCGAATTTATAATCGACTTAAAAAACTTAAGAAAAAATAAGCTACGGAATTCACAGACATAGAGGGCGCTTTCAACAACATTTTTACTCAACAGTTAGCACTGAGGGATTTGGGCGTCGACTTGTGACTCGCGACTGGTGACGCTCGTAGACTAAATGCAAAGATGCAGGGTAGTTCAGGCTGATCTGGCTGGAATACCGATGAGCAGACGTATCAGCAGGGGCATGCCGCAAGGTGGAATCCTATCTCCAACCAATTGCTCACTCACATGAAGGGAAAGGAAGAATGAAATATAGTCGTAAGTGCAAAACTCTCGCTAAAAGCAAGGAGGGTGGAAAAGTGGACCACCGAAAAGGGCCGAGCAGTAAAGCTAAGCAAAACGGAGCTAGTATTATTTAACTAACAGGAATTCTTGTCAGTGAAATATCTGAGACTCACGCTTGATAAACCGGCAACGAAACATTTTTGACCGTGTGCGAAAAGCTATGACAGTTCTCTACACCACCAGCCATCAGACTGAGGTAATGATCTAACTGGAAAGTGGATTTCGGATATGCTAGGCCTGGCGGAATTAACAGACTATTGCGACCAACCTCAACTTTCGATAAGGGATATAAAGTAGAAATCCCTAGCAGGAAAATGCACTCATGACGCTCCGGGGCCGACAGATTGTATTCAGTTCTATACAGACGGATCGAAGATGAAAAACCGGACCGAAGGGGATCATTTTTCAAGTCGAGCTTGCGGCCATACAAGTCGCAACTAATTCGGAAACTGGACTGAATTGTCGCGGATCACTTAACGTATAGCCGAGTAGTTTATTCTTTCCCTGGTATGGGTATAGGGACGCAGACACGCGTCGGTTTAATTTTCACCGCATTGGAAGAGTTTGAGCATACCGATCGCTACCTGCACGCTCAATATATAAGTACTTTTTTTCTCAAAAGCAGGCGAAAGATGGAAACAATTATAAACAGTCAGAATGAGACTTGAAAAGATCGGTGGAGCTCCTTTTTGTAAGCAGTGCAGAAATCTTCTTAGCTATGGGTCTGCTGACCGGTAACAACACTTTAGGGAGATAGATTGATTTGGCTAGCAGTTCAATGATTTTTGCAGGAGCAGCAGAAGCGATGAGTAAGGCACAGCTCATCGGTGCTGGAAACTTTGGGGGAAATGGGACCAGTTGAAGGCGCGTAAGTGTGCTAGTGTGTCCACTGGCAGAAAATTTAACCTGCCCAAACATGCATTCAATGAGGTTAATAAGGTTATGCAAAGAGAACAATTTAGCTACCTACTAGGGTGACAGAATTGGTTTTTCCAAATCGGTTTCAACTGGTTATTTTGAATACTTTTAGACGTTTTTTTTTTTAAATCTTGATTTCTTGAATGCCAAATAAACCAGATTCAAGATCGGAATCACAGCTGGCGATGAATGCATGAAGCCAAGAGTCCAGCAAACCTGGAACTCATTCTATACTTATGCTCGGCGCAACTAAGTATTCGACTGCAATTAGTGTGGAGTACACAGTTTGCTAATCAGTAGAATAACTTCAAAGTGCAACTCCAGGCACTCCTTAGAGATTGAAAGTGTTACCATTTTAGGTGTTGGCTACTTAAGATTCGATACTCATCTGGTGCAGCTAGCGACCAAGCAGTCTATGCATGGCAAACAACCAGCCAGATTAACCTAACCTAGCCTGCCTGGAAGGTTAAACGACTTTTCAAATCAACCATTAATCAATAAATATTTTTTGTCAAAGAAACGTCGCAAATTAATAATAATGATAATTAAAACACAAAATATACAAAACAAACGAGTATCAAAAGTGAATTGTAATCATTTTCTAGTTTAATAGCTTTCGAACACAGATCGATGTATCTGTCAACTTATGCACCCTAATTAATGACCAGTGTTGACACTTTTTTTTAATATGCATGTACGCTTATCTCCTCAATTCCACAAAATTGAACTAAATACTTGTTAAACAAATATATAAAAAAATAAAATAAGCTTCAAATTTAATGAGTTTTAAAGGACATGAATGACTTAAATATATGTGAAACATGTTGTAAAACTTTTCGCATCAACATCAACAGCAATAATAACAAGACATTCAACATTTCTGACAGCAAAAAAAAAAAAATATATAGAATTTTTATAAAAATAATTAAACAACCAGCAAAAGGCAAAAAACAACTGTACATTTTAGCAAATTAATTTTTAATAAATGTGAAAAATGCGCAAATGCTTGTAAGCAGCTAATTAACTCAGCAATTTCATGTGAACCAACAATGCAGCAGAAGAAGAAAAATTAATAAAAAAAAAAATGTTAAAAAAATAACAGCGACAAGCAAATTTTTTGTTCGTTCGAACGAAATGCTCATTGAACTTTGAATGCAATAAATGTTTGCATTCACGAAGGCAACACAAAAACAAAAGCAAACGAGTGCATGTGCAGCAGATAAAAGGGCATTATTAAAAATTTATGTCAAAAATAACAATTAAATTAATTAATCCATAACTACGCGACCTGAACTACTATGAATTGAAAAACAATTGTACATATAATTGATTCATGAAGAAAAAAAGCTTACTGCATAAATAGTACGCACATTGATGAGTCGCTTAACGCATAAACTTTTGCGAATGCAATGCAAAGAAATTTGCAAAGTAAGTTTGCAAAGAAAAAGTAGCAAAACAAGCAAAATAAAGCATAGCAGCAATGAGTACAAAACAAGTCAATAAAAAATTATATTGTTTTAAAAAGTTGCGCTTTATTGATTGCATTAACTCTCGATGCCAATTATAATTTTTACAACATTACATTTTTCCTTAACAACTTTTTTAAGTTGCCAATTTTTGTTATTGAAAGTGCGCTTTACAACCATTTCAAAATGGAAAACATGTAAGAATGGCAGAATTACGTATAAACTATTAATTTTGCGATGATTAAATTTTTTTTTTTTGTTTTTAATAGTTCGCTTGTTAAGCGCGCTTTAATTTTAATTGAAATTCTCAAATGAGAAATATTTAAAAATGTCACGCTCGCTGAAAGTTTATGAAGTCCAATTACTTAATTTCACTTTAAAAGCAGAAAATGGTGTTGGGGAAATTTTAGTAGAAAAAAAAAGTATTGGAATGACTTGAAAAGTGACGGCAATGGCAAAAGCGCATTGAGTGATCAAATAGAGCTTTGTGCGCCTAAAAGAACATTAACTTTTCGTAGAAGATATATTGGCATAAAAGTCGAATTGCCAAATAGCAATAAGTAGATAGATATATATGCAGATATTAATGTGATTGACAGACCGACAAGCAGTATCAATAAGCTGCAAAGAAAAAAGGAGCCGCCAACAGGGCCACGCTGAGAATGGGCGCAACGCGAGCTATGTGGTACCGTTGTTAGGGAAGAAGAGGGGAAGAGGGAAGCGAGACGTAGTACGACTTGAAATACTGGCCGATTGGGAAAATGCACGAGCATTTTATCAGAGACTTAGGCTACTTACGGAAGGTTTAAAGACCAGGGTGAACACCTGTACGAACATGGCGACTTAGAGGCCTATCTCCAGACGGTACATAAATTACGGTGGGAACACTTTACCACGCTATTGAACCGCAGCGGAACTGAAAGTAGTGGAGAAGACGAATCCGAGCCCCCCAGTCGATGACGATGGACTCGCCGTCCCACCGCCTGTCTAAGACGAGGTACGAATAGCGATTACGCGACTGAAAAACAACAAAGCTGCTAGAGCTGACGGCCTACCGGGCGAGATATTCAAGTACGGCGGCGAGCAGCTGTTAAGGTGCAAGCATCAACTCTTATGCAGAATATGGTCAGATGAACGCATGCCCGACGACTGAAATTTAAGTGTCCTATGTCAAGTTCACAAGAAAGGCGACCCCGACATACGCGCCAACTACCGCGGGATCAGCCTTATAGGCATAGGTTACAAGGTCCTATCGAGCATATTGTGTGAAAGATTGAGGAGCACCGTCAACGAGCTGATTGGGAACGTGGAAAATCCACCATAAGACCAGGTATTCACAATACGCCAAATTTTGGAAATGACCAGCGAGAATAGGATCGACACTATCTATTGCCCGACCAGTACCCTTTATTTTGTTGACATTTAATGAAAAACTGATACATGGAGTCGGTTTCGGACGAAAGTGCGTAGTTACCTTTCCAACGAGGGGACAAAGGAGAGATGCAGCCACTATTTTGGGAAGCCCGGTGAAAACTTTCAATACCTACGTCTCCAAAAGTGGAAACAGAACAGTAGCTGGATAGTATTTGGAGGGTAAATTTTGATGTTTTACTGCTTTAGGTAAGTATAATAGAAACGGTCTTGGAATCGGAAGTATTTGCTGCTCCACTTAAAGTAGCAGGCTGGATAATTGGCGAAAGATGACGTGGACATTAAATCAGGGTATGCAGTGACAGTCAAGCTACTCTAAAGGCTTTCGAAAACCATTTGCCCCTCTTCAAAAATAGACAGCAAGAGGAAAGAGCTTGAACTTATGTGGATACCGTGACACTTTGATCTTAAAGGCCACCACTAGCGCGAACAATCGGGTGTATCAAGCATGTCTGTTGGTGCCGTATTAACACCTGCAAAACAACCAAGTGTTTTCTGGAAAGGCCTGACAGGATGTTAACAAAATTTCTTCCCAGACCTTGGAAGCGCTGACCACGGGGCACCATATTAGCGGATGACGTAAGGTCACCAAAAGCATCAACGACAAGCTACTGTGCACATCTAATAAAATATAATATTTTCGCTGTCGCTGTCCAAACTTCGCTTGACTGAGATCGTACATCTTTGAGTCGTATGCACTCAAGATGGACGAGCTACATTTTCCTTACATAGACAAATTGCTTAGATTCATAAAATAGTCTTACAAGTTTGCAGAGGAGTGATAAATTCCCATCCCACCTGCTTTTATCTATCCTCTAAATATTAAACCCAATTGGCAATACATATTGAGTGGGTGCTTGGAAAATTTGTTTTTGGTTTTTCCGTCCAACCTTATTTCTACTTAACTGCAAATTGTGGCATGCACTGCACACCAAGAATCCATATGCTGTGCCCTCAGCTCTTCATAGCACTTATGTTAAACCAAAGTTCCTTTAAAACACCAGAAAAGTTTTAGTGTATAAGGAGTGAATGAGCTCGTATGGTGGCCAAATCAGGACTAGTTCTCTATAGCGTTTGCTTGAATGTAAGATGTCTCTTTAGCCGGGGCACAGTACGTGTAGAGTGCTTGAAAAAATACTTAGTTTGTGCAAGTCTCCTTTGGGAGATTGATTAGAAGTTGGAACCTCTTTAAACTAAATCCATTAAGTAAGCATAAAGATGGACCAAAGGGGCTACATACGGCCAACGGAAAGAAGACAGAGAATGAGCAGGTATCTATGGGCGGATGTTCCAGGCTAAAGTATTAGCATTCTTAACCAAAGCCAAATGAAAGCTTAAAACGGTTTAAAGGCCGCTTTCTTAATTATCTTTTCAGATAGGCAAGCATCCATCCGGGCTCTTTCATTTCGAACTTATAACCAGAGCACTGGACGCAGTAAGTACTGGGGAGCGACGGGGACGATAGGTCAGGCTTTTCGGTTAACTTATAAATAGATCGGATATTATTCTATGTAACCGAACTGACGTCAGGCTACTCACTGATCACAACCAGCCACGATTTCATACGAGCCGAATATGTAGATGTTTTCTGACAGCCCGCTGACTCTACCTTAAAGATGATGAGCCTTCGGAACATATTCTTTGTGACTGTCCGACCTTGGCTAGATAAATAAAATAAATACATTAACTAATTTTAAAATTCCAATGGACGAATCTTTTGTGAAAAGGATTTCGCTTACCAAGGAAATTGTAGGATTCATTAGAAGGAGCCGGAAGCGACGCCAACGCCAACGCAACGCCAAAGTTGTATGTAAACGGGCCTTAAAAGTCTTGTCTTTTAAGCGCCTAATAGCTTACCGCTGACAATTTAGCATAGAATTTGGTAGTACAATAGTTTTGTCTCAATTTAAAGTATTAGCCACTAAAAGTATGCAATCTAAGAGTACATCATTTCGGTAAAAAGCTGACAAGTGCCTAAGCGCTTTTAAAATTAAATTTCTAAATTAAAGACCACATTCACAGTGCGCAGCTAACAACAGAAACAAATTTAGCTAACAACACTAACATTCACAGTTGTATAATTTTAGGCGCCACGAATTTCGTGGGGCACGAGCAAAATTCGTCCACCTTCAAATCAATGAAATTTCAACTGTTTTCGTAGAATGAAATTTACTTTTTTCATTTGATTTTCTACAGAGAAGCGTTGAGCGCAAGCGTTGCATAATTTCAGGCGCAATGAATTTTTACCATAATTAACTTGTACGTGTGCATTTGTGCATTTTAACAAAGGTTCTACTATGCACTGTGAATCCGGCCCTAAACTAAGCTTGTCTGCAATTTTCAATACTAAAATGCATTTGTAAAATCTCTAAAATTAAAAGGCATATTTGTAGGCTTACCATGCAATTTAACTGTTTGCAGCAATACTAACACTTGAGTACCGTAAAGCGCATGCTATAAATTCATTCAAGCATATAAAATACTAATATAAATACTCATAATATACATTTGCAAATACAAATACCAAAAAAGTAATAAAGAAAGGACACACTGAATGAAAAAAAATATATAGCATAAGTGGGTGCGAGTTGGTGCTGCTTTTTTTTTTGTGCTGGTGCAAGTGCTGGTGTTTTCAAAATTTGATTGCATTATTTGTCATATAAATATAAAGATATATAAATATATATGTTTGCAGTTTGTTTGTTTTTTTTTGCTTAACTTACGTTCACTATTTGGTGAAATTGATTTATTTTCAAGAAAATTTATTTTGTTTCTATTTCAGTTTGTGCGTTTCACCTGTTGTTTCCTTTTTCTTTTTTTTTTTTTGGTGCACAAGTTATTTACATGCATGCATTTAAAATTTTAAATTGTAGAATTGCTAGGCTTTGCTTAAAGGTGATGGTGCTAAAATAATTCTTTTGAACTACACACAGTCCACACACGCGCATACAATTTGCTCACTGAAAAATCATCAAGTAAACTAAATTATAAAAAAAAATTTAAGAGGGAAATTTAAATAAACGAAATATCTTTTTTATTTGCAAATTAAAAATCGAAATAATTTTTATGTACAGTGAAATAAGTGAATCTGTATGTATGCATGAGCGTGAGCAAAACTTGTTGTGTTGTGAGTGAAAATTTAGAATTTATTTTGTGACTATTAGGCAAATTAAAAAATTTATGTTAAGTGCTAATAGCCGGTTTCACCAGCAATTCAAATGGAAAATTACTTATTATTTTCTGTCAATTTCCATGTAAAATACAAAAAATTAAAATAATTTTTCACTGAAATTGCTTTCGTGAATTTGGCTGTTAGTATTCGAAAAAATAAATTTCGTAAACATCAGAGCAAGTATTTTTGGAATATCTGAGCTTAGTTGAAGTATCTCAGCTAAAACAATATACAGTGCCGGCCACTTGAATAGTGCCGCCTTTTGATACTCAGTATGAATTGTTTTCTCTTTTGTTCACTTAATATTCATTAATTGTTTATAAAAAATATATCATATTTTATAGCAAAAAACGTGTAAATCCGTGATTCAAACTTTGTACAAAATTTATAATAATTCAAGAAATTTTGAAAGTAAACATTTTTTTTTCAATTTTTTTGAGTATGGAATTTTATAGCCCGTTAAATTTTAGCATAATGATGTGCGAATTACAAAAAAAAAATCGCGTTGATTTTTGATTTTTTTTTTCCGGATATATTGCGCATTTTCTTGCAGATAAAAAACACTTTGTATGTTGTATGTATAAAGTAAATTCGAAACAACTTTAACAAAAAAATTAGCACTGCACATTTTTTTTTAAGTTTGAAATTTTTATGAAAGTAGATTGCATTATTATAAATTTTATATAAAGTTTGAAAATCGGACTTACATGGTTTTTGTTATAGAATATGCCATATTTATATAAAAAAATTAATAGGTATCAACTAAACAAAAGGAAAACTGTCAATACTGTGTATGAAAAGGAGGAACTAATCAATTGGCCGGGTCCGCATATCAGGGAAATGAGATCATATACAAATAAATATATAAAGAAAATCTAATTTGTCAGTTTTTTCAATGATGTTCACATTAAAGGTTTTAAGTCATCTCAATCGAAAGATCAGCTTTTTTTTTACATAGAAATCATAAATAAAAAAATTAGGGTGCGTTCACACAGGAAGCGGCGCCGAGGCGAATACAGCTATTTCGAGCATTTAAATTAATGTACATACCTATATGAAAGTGTTCATACAGCAAGCTTTTCCCGAAGTTTTTGGAACTGAAAGCAAAGCATTTTTTGATTTTCAATTTTCTTTTTGATCTTTTGATGGCAACAAAAAATCAAAATAATTGAACGAAAATCGAATAACTGAAAAAAATCCCCTCTCCCCGTAATGAAATTTTGTTATATTTTTTATATACACGGCTTGAGCCATAACCCAAGTTACTAGGCATTGCGAAAGCTAATCGGGACGCGTTTAACGATTTTCACTTAAAGCAGGGATTCCTTTCCTTCCTCTTTTCGCTTCATATGGGCAAAGACGAAGCGATTTCATGAACTAGTGACCTCTTGTACCACGCTTTCAACCCACACGCAGATCCTGTGCATTTCGGTAATATTTTTTTAATGAGTATGTGTCGAAGTTTTTTGGGACAATTAACTTAGAATTAGAGTAGTTGTAGTATTAGGAGTTGTGGATTAATTTATAAATTTATGTGGATACATTTGTGAGAACTTATGTATGTAAATATGTTATTATATATGTATGTCTTATGTATTATGTATGCAAAATGAGTATATGTACATACATACATACTATGTGTCTATGTATATACATAGTAGTAAATATGTATATTCTGTAAGTATGTATTTATATGTATAACATTACTGTAATAATTTGCTTCTATTAGTAAATTTAAACTAAAACTAATTTCAGAACTTAAATATAACTGTACAATTAAAACTTAAATTATATTTAAACTAATTTTGAGAATACAAAAAAAATTTTATCAATTAAAAATAAATTTAAAACAAGGCATAAACAACTGGATGTCTTTTTTTTTATAAGCAAACTCCTCATTTTAAATTTCACACACACTCACTTGTTTCTAAAATACAGCCACACTCAAATTCCACAAATTATTCTTGTTTCAGAGATTACCTTGTTTTCCGCGTAGGCTTTAGTTAGCAACCTAAGCATAAGTATTTTTTTTTTACATTTAAGAAAGCTTTTGAAATTGTTTATAGAGAAAGGAAATATCTAAGGATGGTTAGGATTGGGTTTCGTACTAATTTTTTTCCAATAACTACGGGAGCTTTATCATATACATCCTTACTTGGGGGTTTGTGGGTTTTTGAGTTACTTAACCTAAAACGTACTAAAATATGTATGTGTTTATTTTATGAATACTACATATTCGCTGTGGAAGACACTTTTCTTTGTTAAAGTGTATGTAAGTAGTAAAATTTGCCTACTACAGTTCAAATTTATTATTGTCTTTTTGAATGCATAGTTGTATTAATTAGTAGTTCATCCTAAATAATATTAGTTTGCATAATTTACTGCATACTGCATAAGGTATTATTGTATATGCATATTTTTTCTACAATTTGATTTTATTTTTATTTTTATAGCTAAGCGAAAATTATGTAAAATTTACTTACCATATTGTTTCGTACGGACGGGTATGGGTGGTGTTGTTGCACCTTCGCCGCGCTGCGAACGCGCCGCCAACCATATATAATACAGGGTATCAGGATAGAGGCCGTCAAGCGTATAGGACTCAGTATTCGAAATGCGCCTTAGGAAAATTACGGAGAATTGATTAATTTATTAGGATGAAATCGAAATACATATGTAAGTAAGTAATTAGTCATAAAAATTTGCGAAAAATGTGCTAGGTACATTTTCTATAAGATACATTTTTAAGACTAAAAAAAATGTCCCTAGTGGTTTTTACACACTATTCCAACTAAATAAGGAAAGGCACTGTTTTATACGTTTAACAGCAAGTAATAAATTTTCTTTGCTATACAATTCAAAGCAAAATTGAGCCAACAAATCAAGGCAACTAATTCGACAAATTTATACAAGATCTTATTTTATGATAAATTTACAAATTTTAGAAAATTTCCCTTCTGTGGGAAATTTTATAACTGCTGGGATTTTTATTTATTTTATGATAAATTTATAAGTTTTTGTAAAATTTCCCTTTGGGAAATTTCATATTTGCTCGGATTTTTATTGTTTTCTTTGTGCCTAGGTCAACTCATACAAGGTGGTGTTACCGGAACAGCTGATATCACGGCGAATTGTGCAGATTGTCAAAATGATGTGTTTGTTGCACATTTTTTGTGTTCTAATTTTCACCGTGTGTATAATTTGTTATTGTAGTTTTTTGTTTTTGTCTTTCGCTGCTGTTTTTTGTATAATTCGTCCAACAAAAAATTTCCCTGTATTAAGAAATTGTCTTGATTAAGGGAAATTTTATTTTAATTCTTTTTTTGATAAGTAGTTTAATACGTTTCTTACATAATTTGGTACTTGCGAGTAATTTTCCTTGTGCTGGGAAATTTCACTTGTTTTGGGACATTTTTTACAAACCAAAAGTTTTTCGCCAAAAAAGTATTAAGCGCTTTGTTTGGGCAATAAGTTAATTATAATCCTACAAGGGAAATATATTCACTTTTAGGATTTTTGCAGTACGGTAAACAAATTTTCTTGACTGAGGGAAATTTCATTTTAACTTTTTTAGATAAGTAGTCCAATACGTTTCATGCATAATTTGGTAGTTGCGAGTAATTTTCATTGAGCTGGGAAACATCCACTTGATTTTGGAGATTTTTACAAACCAAAAAAGTATCCGCTGCTTTGTTTGGGCAATGAATTAAGTATAATCCTACAAGGGAAATTTGCAGTAGGTTTACAAAATTTTCTTGACTGAGGGAAATTTCACTTTTAGTTTTTTTTTTGATACGTATCTAGTCCAATACGTTTCTTACATAATTTAGTACTTGGAGTAATTTTCCTTGTGCTGGGGAATTTCACTTGTTTTGGGAAATTTCCTTTAAGAAATTTTAACAAACCAAAATTTTTTGGCCAAAAAAATATCTAGTGCTTTGTTTGGGCAATAAATTAGGTAAATAAATTAGGGAAATTTATTAACTTTTGGGCAATTTGTGGGAAATTTGAATTAGGGTTTTAGTTTTTAGAAAATGTTGCTAAAGGCTATTTATTACAATAATTTAATTAAATGTAATTTACGCATATTACGTATTCTTCCTTTTGCATAAAATTCCTCAGCAGAAGAAAACATCCCTTTTAAATATGTACATGAATAACTTCAGAAAAAAGATTTTTTTTTTTCTATTTATGCTAAGTTTTAAGTTCGTTTTGTGTTTAAATTTAACCAGACACATTATTTTAATTTATCTCTTTAAGGAAATTTTTATAGCTACGAAAATTCATTCGAATAGCTACATCATCGCATACCCTGCATATGTATTTATTACATTTTCCGCCTGCATATTGATTCCATCATTAATGTGACCATGTTTCAATTTATCGCCAAGATTTCTATCAACAATTACTAATACATATACTCGTATGCACTTCTATGCGCCCATCCGAAGTATGCATACGCTGAGCAACAAAAATTACTAAATTGAAATCAATATGCACGCGTCAAATGTCGATATCATCAGTTCATTTGTCGTTAGATAGCGTGTGAGTTCTATTTAATTGAATTCGTGAAATTTTGTTGCTGCATTATTAGTTCCTAGTTATATCCCCTATGTACTATCTCTAGTTATCAGTACGTACGTGTACATATTCATATGTATGTATTCGTAATACTCACTTGTGATGATCCTGATTTGCATATGTGTCATTCCAATATAATTCGTAGTGTACGATATTCTCACTGGAATGTGTCGGTTTCGACCATTGCAATGTGACTGCGGTCTCGCCGATATCGGTGGCCCGGAAATTACTAGGCTGTGAAGGGACACCTGTCACAACAAATTCATACGCGCGCACACGTGCACAAACATAAGGATGCGCGAAACATATACATATATAAATAGGTGAAGAGAATGTTGTTAGTTTCGATTGTAGGCGTGTAATATTTTTGGTATATTGTTGAGAGGTGTATTTATTGTTGGTTTGTTGTCAACATTGCCGCCATCATCAGCGTCGTCAAGATTATCATCAGCGTTGGCAGCGACATTATTGCCGGTGCGTCGGTTTTGCCGTGTTGGTTGGTTTGTTGATATCAGCGGTGCATATCATCGTCAATATTTACGTCAGCCAAACGGAAATTGCACGGACAGCCATGAAAAAGCAAGCGACGATACGACGTTAAATGGGCAAACGTTACAGCGAAAGAGAGAAAAAGGGAACGAAAAAAAAAAAATGATATTAAATAAAATATTTTATGTATATTTCCTATAACTATTTACATACACACATACACTCAAGGATAGTATAAATTCATATTTATTTATAACCAATTTAGTAACATCCATACATACATACTTATAAATAACACAAATTTCCTTTTTCTACTTTTTCCCATACATTAATAGAGACTTATCACGCAGGGGAAATTATTTTTGTAGCAGCAATAGTAACTGTTCAAGCAAAGAAACGCAAAAAAGTAAAACAAATAGCAAATTTAATCGAATTCCCGTTAGTTGAGCGGAAATTTAATAAATTAAAGGATTTCCGCAAAGGATTTTGCGGTATGGGATTATATTTTAATTTTCATTGGCGTCGTAATAAAATTGAAATTTTGTTGTTGATTATTAATTCTATGTATGTATGCATACGAGTATGAAAGGCTTATTGACGACTTCAATTCGGCAGCATTATGAATTTTTGCTTACATTTTTGACACTTGCCTGAGTGCAGATCAATGGAGTGCCAAAAAAATGCTATTTTAATTTTCGGCAGCATAATCCAGCTATTTACTCGTAGTACTAGCAATTCGGTGGCACATTCGGTATTTTTATATTATAAAATATAAACTTAACTTTAAGGATTATATCAAGTTATTATTTGTTAATGAATTCTTCTAGTTAGTAAAACATTTTTACCTTAGGAAATAGGTTTTATAGAAACAAGTAATTTTTAAGCAAAAAACAACCGAATTTAAATCTCATATAAAAATTTAGGAGTGCCGGTTATTTCTCCATGATCCATTGAACGGATATAAATCACCCTTGAGTTACCACCTTTCTGATAAAAAGAGAATTATCGAAATCGGTTCACTTTTATATCATTTAGCTCTCGTGATTCAGACAGGCGCAATGGTCGAGTGAATAAAGCACATGTGTGTCATTCGAGAGATACGAGTTCGAGTCCTCGGGAGGCAATTCTTCCCCCTTTTCTAATATAATTTTTTCTTTTTTAATTTAATTTTCTTTTAATATTTAAATGTTATTTTTTAAAAGAAGATTATTATTTTTTAATTTAATTGAACTTTTATAAACTTATTTTATGTATTTTTTTCTTTCTTATTACAATTTCTTTCTTTCTGAATTTAATTTTCTTTTAATGTTCAGATGTTTTTATTTTAAAAAGAAATATATTTTATTTTAATTTCACTTAATTTCTAGGAACTTATTATATGTATTTTTTCTCTTTTATATTTAATTTTTTCTTCCTTAGTTTAATTTTTAAATGTTATTCTTGTAAAAAGAATATTTCGTAAAATTGCATTTAATTTTTAGAAAATTATTTTATGTATTTCTTTTCTTTTTTATTTCAATTTAAATTGTCTTTAAATTTTTAGCTGTTATTCTTTCAAAAATAAGAATATTTTTCATTATTCATAATTTCATTGAATTTTAGTGAACTTATTATATGTATTTTTTTTTTTTATTTAAGTTTTTTCCTTTCTTAATAAAATTTTCTTATATATTTTAGATGTAATTCTTTTAGAAAAAAGAGTACTTTTAACCGACTTCAAAAAAGGGAGAAGGTTATCAGTTCGTCGGAATATTTTTTTTTATTTTTATTTTTTTTTATGTATGTTACCGCATAACTTTGGACCACGTCAACTGATTTCGATAATTCTTTTTGCAACGGAACCAGAGGTGCTCCCATACTAATTTGGTTTAGATCCGATCACTGAAGCATGAAATATATAGATATATATATATTTTTTTTAGTCGATTTTCTTTTTGCTAAAAATTACTTGTTTTTTAATGTATGTTGCCGCATAACTTTGGACCATGTTAACCGGTTTTTATAATTCTGTTTTTAAAGAAAAGGTGTTACTTCTCACAGGCGGTCCCATACTTATTTGGTTTAAATCCGACTATTTTATACGAGGATTGGTCGGTTTTGTTTTTTGCTTAAAAATTTCTTGTTAAATTTCATTGTCATATATTTTAGGATCTTGTTTTAATTTTTTTTTGTCTTTTTGAACTTATTTTTCTTTGGATTGTTAGATTTTGTTTTAAAAATAAAAATATTTTTTTTTTATATTTAAGCGCTATTTTCTTCTTTTTTTATTAAATTTGTTTTGCTTTTTTTGTAATTTACTTTTAGATTTTATTGTTTTAAAAAGAAAAAGAAATATATTTTTTAGTTCATTTACTTTTTAGAAATTTTTTTATTTATTTTTGCTTATTCTAATTTCATTTATTTTTTCTTTTTTTCAAATTTAATTTAATTTTATTTATTAGTTTTTATTGTTTTAAAAAGAAGCCAAGCGACCATATTTATCTTTAAAATTTAACTTCACTTAAAAAAAACTTATTGCTAAAAGCCGAACAGCATAACGCTAAGACCTCAACGTTAACAGATCTTTCAATCAGTCTTTCGAAAGACATTAACGAGCTTTCTTAGGAAAGGCTGTGATGAGTTGAAAGGCAGTTGCCAGAATTGACCTGTAAGTTTAGCAACGGATATTGTCTACTTACAAAATAGATGGCTATTTATCATTAAAAATCTTATTTGAATAAGTTAGAATTGAATTCATTCAACATGGATTTCGACTAGCCAGCTAGCTAGCTAGAAAGGGGTTGCAGCTTCCTTATAAATTCTTCTTTGAGGCTATTGAAATAGAATTGCAGGTGAATTTGAAACACAGCTTAAGTTAGGAGAACCGCAAATTAATTAACTACTTTAATCCGATAGTTTAAATTTTCAAAGAATAAAATTCTTAAAAAAAGTTGAGTTTTCTTCGTTTCAAATTTATCTTATTTTTATTCAAGGAACGTTTTGGATCATTCGAAACACCGAAATCTTGGCTTTTTTCTTTCACAAAAATTGGTAATCTAGTTTTTGGAGAATGTTTCAAATATTCCATGTCATTCCTTATGCAAAATATATTTTTTAAATCAAATCGTTAAAAAGCTAGACTCAGAAAAACTATCTTTTTTTTTATAAAAACGTATAATGCATGCACTCAATTTTATTATTTGTGGTTTCGAACACTCTCATGGTGTGTTGGCAACTTAAAAAAAAAAAATAAAACAAAAACAAACAAACACAAAATTTATTATTAAATTTTTGATTGAAATTTTTTCACCAACACTTGCCATAAAATTAAAGAGAATGTACCAAAAAAATTACTGGAAAAAACTTTATCCGCAGCATATTGAGCTATTGTCTGCAATGCGTTTGTCAACTTCATGATTTGCATCATTGTAGTATTGACTGCTGACGAAAGCTTCGAGTTTTTTGCGTACATATGTATGTGTGTATGTATGTATGTATGTATGTATGTTTGTGCATATCTATGTACATACAAACACATGAGTATGTATATTAAAAAAAAAATTATTCACCTGCTGATAAACAAATACTACACGATGAGCGATACTATTTGGTCATGCGTTAAATTAAATTCGTTAAAAAGAACACTCAAATTCGTTTAAGCCAAAACCATCAACAGATAATTTGCTGTCTTTCACAGATTTAAATTCGCATATTTTTTTCTTTTGAGATAATTTTCGACATTTCTTTCAACGCATTCAGAGACAATTACAAACACGCACACATACATATTTGCATACTTATTCGCTGTAAAGACCGTTTTAATAAAAAAAAGTGTTTAAGAGCACTGTGCATAAATAGTTGAAATAATTTGTGGAGACGATAGCAAGGAAGAAGACATAGTACAAACATATATATATTTGTATATTTGTATGTGCCTGCATTTGTATGTACACTGCGAGGAGGCGTTACACAGAGGCAGCGGAAATACATCATCATCAATGTCAGCGCCGGTGACAGCTTGGCAGGCGGTAACAGTGTGATATTGCTTGCCGCTGGCGGTTGAGAGTGAGTGGCGACACGCACTTACACACATACATATGTACATACATACATAGCTGTAGCTGTGAGCTGTGTGAACGCCTAAAATGCTGCTAGCATCGCCAAAGCTTAAATTGCTGTATCTACATACTTGCTTCTCGGCAATAATTGAGTTCTAGGGGATGCGTGTAAATTAAGGTCAAGCTAGCTGTACATATATGTACATACATACATGTGTATGATGTAGGAAGCTTTGTGCTCTATTTGAATTCATTCCATTTTGCCTTAACAAAAGCTTTGTATTCACATATGTATGTATGTACTTGCAAGAAGTGATTTTAATGTAAATTTAAATGTTCCCACTGTGCTACTTGTCTGTACAAATAGAACTCATACTAAAGAATTACAGAAATACTAAAGAATTATACGATTTTTAAATGTGCAACAGAATGCTTTTATTTATGTAAGAATGAGCGTGTTTTTTATTAAATTTATTTAATGGTTTTATATTCTATTTATAACCTAAAATTTGTTGATCCTTGATGTTTGATGATCATTTTCATACAGAAGTTATATCAAAGGGAAATTTGTATTTTTGCTTTAAGGACTGATTTTGCTTAAATAACTAAACAGAATAATTGAGTGAATGCTTTTTTTAAGTTGTGAGAAAATTAAAAAATTTCTCTCGAGGGATTTTTTTTTCATGTATCAATATTCATAAAAAATTTGTAGTTTGCAATAATTTGTATTCGATTGAGGTTGCGTAGCAATTTTCGAAAATATCCCTAAGAGGGAATTTTTTACAGGAGCTTATCTGCAAATGTTGGACACCTTTTCGAACTAGGTTATATTTATTTTTGCATTAATATTCCTAAAAACAAGCTACAATTCAATTCAATTTATGGTTATTTCAAGCTGTGGGTAAATTTAAACATTTCTTTCGAAGCGATTTTTTTGATTATGTTAATTTTCATAAAAAATTAGCAAGTTCTATTAATTTGTATTCGATTGACATACAGATTTTGCAATTTACAGAAATATCCTCGAAGGGAAATTTTGTAACTTGCTCTTATACTTAAAAGCGAACAATAAAATTTATATGCACGTAAATTTGTATTTTTTTGTTTAAATTTCCCTCAAAGGGATTTTATTGTAAATTTCCCTAAAAAGAAAATTTTTTTATTTTTGTCGTAATGTTATAAAAGCTAAACAACATGATTAAAAAAATGTTCTATGAAGATGGTAAACAATTTTAAAAGAACTTCACGCAGATGGAAATTTTTTTACTATTGAGAATTTCCTTCCTTTTGTGCACAAAATAAAGGCAGTTTTTTCTGGAAAAAGTTTGAAATGCAAGCAAATATCTGCTTCTATCAGACGCACGGACACGGACTTGCAAATCTTTCTGGCATAACTTCAAAACATGTCCACTAATTTAAAAGCGCACACCTTTCTAATTCTGCTATAAACTTTCCACTGCTAGAACTTTTCACGAAAGTCATTTAGTGATGTGGAAAAAAATAATTAAAAATTGAATTACAAAAAGCAGATAGTGCGCCTAAATGAAGAAAATATGATTGTCGTGCGCTTTGTTGTTGCTGCTATTTCTTCTGTTGCTGTCACTCATAAGCGAAAAATATTCGTACTTTCTTCTGAGGAAACAAAAAAAATAAATTTTTCTACCAATGTCAACTTACATAATTGGGAATAAAAGTGCACACAAGAGGCTGAAAAGTGTGCGCAAGGCATTGAGACACGAAAATATATGAAAGGCAGCAAATAATAGCAGCGAGTAAGTGAAATGAAAATGAGTGAAAAATATCGCATGCAAGAAAAATTATAATTGGATTGTGGTAGCATTAAAGATGGATGGTAAGAGCTCTATGTATGTGCGTATATGTATATATGTAAACGGTGAAAGGAAAGAATGACCAGCAGTAAAAAAAAAATAAGCAGCGAATATAAAGCGCATAAAACTGAAGTTTGAACGAACCGTTGCAAGTGAATGACAAGCGAATACTCTTAAGAAAATGAAGAAGAATTATTGAAAAGATGTAGAGAGCAAAACTCTGCATTCGTAATTGAAGAAGTAAGAACCTTTATTAATTTTTTTTTTACCTTTATGGAACAATTGTCGAATTGAGGCGGTTGAAAGACACGCGAAAAATACATAGGTACAACACATTAGACCATGCCAGAAAAAAAGTTCGACGTACACCCCTGAGTCTAAGGTATTTTTGCAAGGCAATTTCGACAATTTTGTTTGTGGCCGAACGTATGTATGTAGATGTCCTATGGGAGGTCTTCATTAGAGCAACAGAAGCCAAACCAACAGATTTTTGGAATTTTTTACCTGTCTGTCTGTATGTTTGTACTCGCAACGCTCGAAGGCTAATGCAGCTCGAATTGAATGCAGTTTCGACCGACGCATTGCTAGATGTCTTACTTAAAATATAAAAAGAAAAAAATAGAGAGTTGTCGCCTGTTTAAAAATATCACTTTAAATAAATTGATAGGATAAAGTGAATATTGCAAAATGGCTGCCAAAAGAAGGAGGTTTAAGAAGGCTTACAGCCGATAATATTTTTGCTACCTTTTTGATAAGATAAATTGAATATTGCAATATGGGTATCAAACTGAAGAGGTTTGGGAAATTTTACAGCCGAAAATATTATTGGGGAAAGTTGCCAGCAGTTTGAAAAATTGTATTCAATTAAATTCATAAAAAAAATGAAATATTACAATACGGGTATCAAACAGCACTCAAAAACACTTTTAAAGCACAGTGAAGCACGCCGAATATTTGCTAGTTAACAAAAAAAAAAAGATTATTGCCGAATGCGCACATTTATGTACATTCGACTGCGTCTGTCCCCATACAAAAAAAAAAAAAAAACGGCACTGTTTCTCCATGGGATTTATAAAATCTGTTATATTTTAAGATTTTCGTCAAAATATTCCGGAAAAATATTAATATTCGCGTGAGCTGAATTGTTTTGAAAATACCGCCAAAAATGGAGTCTTTTATAAATCAAAAAAGGTTTTGAAAAAAAAATCTCTTGAGATAAGAAAACAGTTTAAGCGTAAAAATCTGCATACAAATATTATAAAAAATATTAAAAAAAAAACCTTTAAGAAACCATTTTTTATTCATAAAAAACTCCATTTTTGGAGGTATTTTCAAATCGATCCAGCTCACGTAAATCTCAATATTTTTCTATATACATATATATACTAACATCCCTGCGGGAAAACAGCAACTTTTTTTTGGTGATGCAGTCTAATGTACGTACATTGGTGTCACCGAAAGATGTAAAAAGCCGACTCCTACTTCAAGACTCAGGGGTGTACAGGGAATTTTTTTAAGTTTAAGTTTTAGTACATACATGTGTATGTGCAAATAAGGCCACGTTCCGGACCCGTACAGACTTCAACTCATTGCGAAGGATTTTGACGCCAAAAGTAGTAAGAGAATTGAGTAGTCCACTCGCAAACAGCGTTATGTGATTTTACAATAGAAAGCCATAAATTTGAAAAAAAAACAGCTACGACAACAAGTAACATTTAAATTGAATCTTTTTATTATTACCTGAAAATTTGGATAAATAAGAGCCTTATAAAATTGTAACATAACATAACATGACATTAGATAACATTAACAGTCTATATGACCTAAAGCAGTTTTCTAAGATCATCAGAAGATATATACTTTTGAAAGTTTATAAACAAGTATGATAGCGACTTTTGGAAGAAGAGTTAACATTTGATGCTATTTTTTTCAGAATATAAAAAGATTTTGCACTGTGTTGTTATAGCACATGAAACTACTATAAATACCGGTACGTAATCCTCCAAAAACTAAAAATCGAAAAAATTTTACGTAGCGCACTTTGCAAGTGGACTACTCAATTATTCTCAGTACCAGGTTGACCGAGCTTTGCCCGGAGTGCATATACTTTCTAAAGTTCTCAAGGTTTGAATATCAAATACTGATCATTTGGATAGCTTTAAAATAATATTTTGGAAGTAAAACAAATTTAGATTTCAATATCTATTAAGTAAATTTCTTACTCTAAAATTTAGGTGGCAACCCTATTCCGAAATACGCTGGAATGAATAGTACTTATCTGTGCATACATACAAAAAAATGCTGATTGAAATTAACAAAATGAAAATTTTTATTGCACAGAAGCGTGGCAACCCTGATCGAAAATATTTTCGGACCAAAGTTCTCAACAATACCTTTCTTTTGATATCCATACTGCGGTGTTTTATATAAATTGTGTAGAAACGAAAATAAGTGGCAACCTTACACTATTATCCTAGGGGAAAACATTTTGTATATAGGGAAAGCATTGTTTAGGAACCTTCTTTTGGTGCCGATGAATAGTAATGTTTTACCTTTTTTATAAACAAAAAATTAAATATAAATGCGATTCAAAATAGGTGGCAACCCTATGAAAAATATTTTTGAATTAGGGATCATTGAAAAACCTTCCCATTGATACCCATATTATGATGTTTTAATGAATTTTTAACAAATTTCGAATAGGTGGCAACCTTGTACGAGTCTTCTCGAAGATAATGCCTATTTAGATAACCCTATATCTGTGTACAAAATATCATCAAAATCTTTAGAGAAGTTTCCGAGAACCCTATGGATATATATGTATATATGTATATATGGGGTGTTCCATACCAACATGAACGGGGTTCACACATCATGTGTTTGATTTGTTTCAAATTTTTAGGGTTGATGCATAAACATAAATAATAAGTAAATATGAAATTTGAGCTTGATCAATACATTTTTAAAAACTTTATAGCACAAAAACAAATCGATTTAATAATTTTTCAAATAAATCACAAATTTAAAATTTTAAAAATTTTTTTTTAAAGATTTTTTTTTGAGTATCCAGTGATTTTCATTATATTTTATGCTGACCGCTTTTTGAACCTTTTTCGTATGGAAGAAAATGCGCAAAACCGATTTCAAAGAAAAAAAAAATAAAAAAATAGCGCCGGTTTTGCAATCGCTTAAAACTTGCACTTTAATATAATAAAATTTAATGGGCTACAAAATTCTAAAAAAAAAAATTTATAAATTTGTAAAGTACTCATTTTACTCAACTTCGGCGTAAAAAAAATTCATAACTCAAATTATTGTAGAGTGCACCCTGTAATACTGTACTTAAATATTGCGCAATACTCAGAGCTACCATTGCTATTTTTGTAAAATTTTTTTGAGATGGCATATTTTCAAAAGATTTTTTTTTATCAAAAAATGTGTATGTGAAAAATTTTTCAAGAAAAAAAATTAATTTTTTTTATAGAGAATTTTGATGTATGTATGCGTGATTTTTTTTTAATTTTTTCGCCCCGTTCCACAGTGCCGCCTAAGTGGGCAAAAATCGTTATCTGCAATGTGGACTTGTTTGGTATTTTTGTAAAGACAATTTATCCACTAAAAGGAATTAAACAGACATTTCCCTAAAAAATTAATTATATGCAGCCAGGAAGCCACTAAAGTCGACAAATTTTACACTAAGAATTTTAATAAGAGCATAGTCATGCGTAAGCTCTTCATAGAAAAAAATTTCAAAAATATATTCTTTGAAACAAAATGTTGGTTTGACGTTTCTTGTTTCCATATGGATAGTAGAGAATTACAGCAATTCAAATTTTGGAATAAAATTAAACACAGAGTGCCCCGGCGGTATTTCAGAAAACAATTTTTTTTTATAAAAAATTTCAAAAAATGGTAAACTTTAATGGAATGAATAAAAAATATATGTAAAAATATGTTATTTTTTTATTTTATTAAATAGTACGGGCTTTTAGCTTTCAAAAGAAGAAATAAAAACCTGCTAATTTTTTGCACTTTCTGAAGTAATGCGTTTTTCCCGAATGCATACAATTATTTTTTAATTTTTTGGCAGTGCCTTGAGATCTGCACGATTCGTTCCATTTTCAAAAAGTGTCAGATTAAAAAGCTTGACCTGTGGATAATAGAAGGTTTATTTTTTTTTTAAAGAGTGGCCACCTGTTAAAAAATTAGATTGTTAAAAATTTAGATTCAAGTTTTTTTATAAGTTAAATTAATTATTAAGAGATGGGTGTCAATCGAAGTGTGTATTAACTACATGCAGCGAGTTGCCACCTGTTTAAAAAATCAAATTTCACTAGAATTAAAGGAATAAGGTATTTGAAATAGATAGGTATCACCATAAGGGAGTCAGACGAAAGAGGTTTAAGAAGGTTTTAGCTTAAAATTATTACGAATAGGGTTGCCATCTGTTTTCCTTTTAAATTACTGGACTCTTAAATTAACTCAGGAATGTTTGTACTCTTCACTTATTACTTTCTAAATATGTAAAACTTTTTCCTTTTTCTGATACTTATATTGTCATACATATTGCAGTTACCTTTTCCCTTAATTAAAGCGAATTTGGTTTTTTAAATATGTGGCAACCCTTCTACGTGTCGTTTAGAAGTAAAGTATTTTCAAAACTAGTTCAATTTATACCCACATTGTAATATCGAATTCATTTAACTTATTAAATAATTTTAATAAAATTTGTAACAGGTGGCAACCCTTTTCAAAAATGAAAAACTTTATTGCACATCTACAGGGCAAGCACTGTCATTTGACACCTCAGTTTTGAAAATAGAACGAACTATATGTATATACCAATGTAAAAGCCACAAGAACCCACATTTTCAACTTCAAACTGCATTTACAGTGAAAGTATGAAAGCTATCCAAAAACAAATTGCATTTTTGAATTTAGCGTCTTCAATTTTACTAAGAAGAGAATTTTCATTTAAATCCGTCCATAATTCTATTTTTGCCCACATTTTATATGGAAGGGAAGCACTGTGCGTTCTCCAGATTTTTGGAAAACTATTAAAGCGATTTGTTTTTGTTTTGTGCTGTAAAATTTTTAAAAATGTATTAATCAAGCTCAAATTTCATACATATTTATTTATTGTTTCTGTTTATGCATCAACCTTAAAAATTTGAAACAAATCAAACACATGAAGTGTGCACCCCGTCCGTTTTGGTATGGAACACCCCACATATATATAGATATACAAGAATACATACATACATACATAAACACATCTACATATACCTATATGACACTTAAACTGCTTCGCTCAAATGCAATTTTCGTTTTGTATGCCTACACTGCAATTTCAGCACGCATCCACTTGAGCTTAATTAAATATTTTTTATCCTAGAGGCGCTGTTTTGCTATGTATGTAAGTATGTACATGTACATATATGTGTGTGCAGGTACAAATATATTTGCATACAAGTAAGTTTCTTTAAATTACATTTTTATATTTTTCTTCTTCTGCCTTTTGCCCACAGCGTTTTATTTTATTTACTCTCTTCCCTTGTCGCTGCTTAAGTTAGAGGGGTATATTGAAACCAATTATTTGCATAAGTACATACATACCAATGTACAAAGAAATGCTGACTACTCTTATCAACCGGCATTGCATGGCACCGCAGTGATATGTATTCCTTAACAATCAGACAACAATTTTCATTGGTGTTAACAACATGTTAACGTGATACAATTAAAACTTTGCTCCTGGCTCAGCATATGCATACATACATATGTACATACAAATTATAGTATATGAACGCTATCTTATGAATGCACTTATGTACACATAAGTATGTATGCAGTGCATGTGTTTGTGCATAAGTTTTTAAGCGCTTTTGCCAAAGTCGCCAAAAATTGCAACGAGTACAAAATGGAGGCGAGGGAAAGAAAAAAAAAAATTGATTATGCGGGCGGCAAGTGGTAATCGCGGCGCCATAAGAGGATGCAATTGTTGTTGTAATTCGTGTAATGCAAAAATTTGAATTCAAGAAAAATACGTGCAATTATGTATTTAAATATAAATCGATGCTTTTTCGATTACTGAATATAGCGCATGGAGGACGGTACCGGTTGCAGAAGTCCACATTTGCGGCGAAAGTTTTTGATCGCCATTTATAAGGGAGTGGCCAGCAACGATTTAACATCCGATTCAAGCAGCTTACAACTTCGATTTACACAAAGTACCCTCTGGGTAAAAATGGAACATTGGTCTCTATCGACAATCGTGAAGTGCTCTCATAACCTTTTAGAAGACGCTGGCACAATTCTGGTGAATTGAAACGTTTCTATTCTAGTTAGTTTATTCAAGAGACACTGCGACCTGACCCATATTTTGTATCTCTTAAAGAGAGAGTCCCTAACTTAATGTGGCAAAAAAAAAAACCTTCGCCTTCACTATTGAATCCTTAAAGGGCCGTAGTACACGAATTCTTTATAACAAATCCAATGAAGCTTTATAGTGGATCAATCGCAATTGGTTGTGACCAGTCAGGTATACGGAAAGTAGCCTGATGTCATTTATATTTTCTAAAATGACATCTTTTCTGTTGAAAGGGTAGCCGAAGAGCCTGGCCTGTCTAAGGCACCTCACCGCTCCCCAAGACTTACTGCGTTCAAAGTGTACCCACTCAATAATTGTGGCTCTCGAAAAGGAAGTCTACGATCCTCTTCGTACCAAGTCGTCGGCGACCTTATTGCTGCCGATTCCACAATGGCCTGCCTGGTACCTACCATGTCAAAGCGGGCTATCTGAAAAGATGCACTACTACTACAACTTGGAACTTTCCCTTTAGTCATGGAATCAGAGATTCCGCATACTTCGAACCCTGATATCTTCTCAGGAATACCTGCAGGAAACTTCTTTGTCAAGAAGCCGTTTCTAGATGGTCGAAGTTGCAGTTCCCTTGTGGCTGTTGTTTCCTTGAAAAAAAAACAAAATGGAGAGGAGTGCATCCCAGAAGCGAAGGCGAAGTATAGAAGTTTTATGCAGTGTCTTCAGCCAGCATGCTATGGATGCATAATACCCAGTCGGACGGTCAATCTATCAGCCTTGAGCTCAATCCCCATGTTCTTGCGAAAAAGTCTTCTGCAGGTCCACATGGCTCATGTGGCTTTAGTAGCCGTTCTCTCAAGATAGGAGTTCCAATTAAGTCTGTTAGCTAGCGTAATCCCCAGATATTTGACCTCATCAGAGTATTCAAGAACTGTCCTTCCAAGAGTTACTGAACCAATGTTTGGCTTAGACCTAGTTGCAAACGGTACAAGAACAGCCTTGCGAGAATTTATGCCGACGCCCTCATTGGCACACCAGCTTGAGACCGCGCGAAGAGCTGCACCTGTGACGTCCGAGACAGTATTGTAAAATTTTCTCGCAACAATAATTGCGAGGTCATCTGTGGGGTACATCGTAACCACACTCATGTAGTCGGATTAAGAGGCCATCCATCATCGTCCTTGAGACTAAAAAAATTTTAGTTTTTATTGCAATTTACCGAGTTTTTTCTTTCATTTGTTACCAATATTATTATTCTACATTGCATTTTTTAAACAATATTTTGAATTAAACATACCTTTGAAATTTAAAATTTTTTTGAAAAAAAAAAAAAAAATCATGACGTCAGAGAGAAAAACTAAACACGCAGTATATTTGGCCCCAAGTTTAGTGAGCATATGGACTTTTTCGTGTGTTTTGAAATTGTTTGGTATTTCCTGGTCGAGCCTGGTAACTACCGAGTCATGCAACTCTGCCCAGCTCGGATTGGTAGATATGATACTTGAGTATCTACACAATGGACAATCTAAAAGCTAAAATCACGCAATAGTTGCACCATAATACATAGGTTGATATTTTTCATATGTAGGCTTTTCCGAAATATATTCACATACATAAGTACTATAAAGAGTTTTGTTTTGTTAGCCAGTCTGGTGAGTATGACACAAAAAATTGTTATTGTTGCATGGTAAATTTTGCAACAACTTGACTAAAGTCACATAGTGCGAATTAAATCACACTTATGTACATACATACATACCCACGAAAGAAAGTATGCAGTTCAAAGCCATACATATGTATATGAATGTACATGTAAATACTCGTAACTTCACTACGCAGAGAACTTAAGCATAGCCTAATAACTGAGTGTACTTTGTTTTAATAAATTCGCCTGCATTTGCCTAAATATTTCAACCTAACCAAAGTTGGCGATGTACACTGCAACTGCTTGCTTTTCGCCTAAAATATTTTGTGTGTAGGTATACATGTATGAAAGTACACTTACTTTGTTTGGTAATATGAAATGCGTTGTCTACAACGATTTAGCCCCAAATGCCATGAAGCTTTAAAAGCTTTTTGTCTGCCTAACAATTTACAAAATGTTCTCACATAATTGCTTAATGGTGTCACGTGTTTGCCATACAATTTTGCCATTTTAGCACGAATATACACTAGGGTGGTCCAAAATAATTAAATTCTGAATTTTAATGCCCTCACCCTCTAGGTTTGTTCTATATCGAAAAAATACACACCTATTTTTTAGTTTGAAATCAAAAAAATATTTAGAGATCGCTCAAAGCGCTCAAAGTTGTCCCCCATATTTTATATGGAAAAAAAACAACTTTACGTAGAAATGGTATAGAATTCTTGAAAATCAATATTTTTCGATCGGAATACTCTGGTTCTTTTCAAGGGAAGTCCCTTAACAATACCCAAGTGTTTATTTAGCCATTTTTTTAGTGCCTTTTTATACTCCCATTACATTTGCTGGCATTTTCTGGGGGTTTTGGCGGATTTATAAAATATAGTTATTACGAAAAAAATGGTTAAATAAATAATTGCTATTATTATTGGGAATCTCCTGAAGAGACAGAATTTTCCGATCGACATATATTAATTTTCAAAACGTCTATGCCATTTCCACGAGAAGTAGTTTTTTCCCAAAAAATTTTAAGCGCTTTGAGCGACCCATAAATATTTTTTGATTTCCAAATAACAAAAATTGGGATTTACTTTTTTCGGTATAGAACAATCCGAAGGGGTGAGAGCATAAAAATTCCGACTTTACTTTTTCACATGCATTTTTGGACCATCCTAATATGCACACAGCCATACTCAGTCACTAATGCATACACGCACTACATATGTATGTAATGTATATACATTGCTTGTCAGATGGAAATATGTAAGTATGTACTATTTATGTACATACATACATATATAGTTATAGTGAACGTTTGCCTTGCGCGTTCACCCGCGATTGACTGGTGCGTGGCTTACTGGCCAGTTGAGGCTTGTGGGGGTGGAGTTATGAAATTAAGAATACTGTCGTATATAGTATAAGTTAGTATGGGAGATGGTAAACACAAGACATCAAATGTTGCATACCACATTTGCCAACAGCGACTATGACGACGACGGCAACGACGGCAACGAATAAGATGCGACACTGGTGGTGCGAGAAATTTTGTTCTAAGTCACGTAGTTCTACGTAGTTGCAACAGCGTATTCGTTGTAATAAAAGCGAGAGCATGTACGCACAGATACATGCTTAAAAGCAGGGAAAGATAGGAAAAGCAAAGGTGAACTATATTTGCCGATTTTACTATGGGCCTATAGAATAAAATACATATGTACATTAGACCGTTCGTTATTTTAACTATTTTTTTAAATATACAGTTTGCCGGGCTCAAAAAGATGTCTTTTGGTCTAAAAATAAGCAGTGCAAAATTTTATTCGAATATGATAA
>NW_023458557.1:85094771-85126095 GCF_013731165.1 Rhagoletis pomonella
AGTTGAAAGTCTTTTGTAAGACAATTGAAATACAGTAGCCAAGACAGTTTGAAATATTTTCCTTATTCTGGCACGAACGGCATACAAAAGAAAGCTCCCTTGCCAACTTTCATGGTGAAGAGCTTTTTTGAGAGAAAGCCGAAAGTATTTTAAATTTATTTATTATACCCGAGTGCGATTAAGCGGTGACTGTCTGTCCGTGCGTCCGTCCGTCCGTCTGTGCACACGATAACTCGAGTAAAAATTAAGATATCTTAACGAAACTTGGTACCTCCCATATAACAATAATTTTTAGAAATACGAAAACTGCGACATTTTATAAACTACTGCAGATTATTCACTCAAAATTAATATTTACAATGATTTTTAGACGAAAAATAAGAATATTATAAATTGTGGAAAAATAGGCGCAGCTACGCCCACTTATGGTTACATGTGTATATCTTGGCAACCGCTGCACCGATTTCTTCCAAACTTGGCACAGTTGTTGGCCTTGGTACAGCATACCAAACGGCCGAAAATTTTTAAAATCGGACAATAACCCCGCCCACATTCCATATTAGGGTAATTTAGAGAAATACGAAATCTTCGATAAATCAGTAAATATTTAAGCTAATTTATGCAAAATTTTGGAAAATGGGCGTGGCACCGCCCACTTATGATCACATATATTTATATCGGTAAGCGTTCTACCAATTTGTACCAAACTCGGTATGGTTATTGTGCTTGCCACATAGAAGAAAAGCGTTGAAAATTATTGAAATCGGACTAAAATTACGGCCGCTTTTCATATAACGGTAAATTTTAGAAATGCTTGAAACTTCAATATTTCGAAATTGAAGGACGCTAGTTTACTCAAAATTGATACACCCCGGCTTACCATCTAGCGGCAGCTTTCGGAAAGGTGATAAAACATATTTAATACTTTCGCCGGGTATTTAATGTTCGGCTCCGCCCGAACTTAGACTTTCTTACTTGTTTTTTTTTTTTTTAATTTCGTTTAAATTTTAGAAACTTAGTTTTTAATGATTTTTCTTTTTTTAATTTAATTTTTAGAGAGTTATAATTGTTCTTTTTTATTTAAATGTTTTTTAATTTAATATTCTTATTTTTAAATTTTATTGTTTTAGAAGGAGAAATATATAACTATATTTTTTATTTTCATTTAATTATTATTACATTTTTCTTTTTTTTTTTAATTTGCCGTTGTAATTAGTTTTTTTTTAGATTTGTTTATTTGAAAAAATATAAATTTTTTATGAGCTTATTTAGTTTTTCTTCATTATTTATTATTATCTATTTTTTCCTTTTTTATTTAGATTTATTTTAATTTTTAGATTTTATTCTTGTGAAAAGAAACAAAATTTTTAATGTAATTTAATTTTAAGAAGATTTTTAATATATATTTTTTGATTAGTATTTTTTTTTTCATTTTTATTTAATTTTCTCTTAACTTTTGTTTTTATCGTTTAAATAAAATATATTTTGTTATCTAATTTAATTTTTAAAACACTTATTGCTAAAAGTGAAACAGAATAACGCCAAGACCACCCCGTTAGCTGATCTTTCAGTTAGTCTTTCACAAGACAGAAAAGAGCTTTCAAGATAGTTGTCAGAATTGACAAATATCATGCCTTGTACCCTGTTAATCGCCGAATTCTTTAAATCAAAACGTTTTTAACCGACTTCATTCAACTAACCGATTCCCAGTAAAAGTTCCGCTCAAAGTTACTATTACCGATGTTATTACACTTATATCGACATTTAATCAAATTTCAAACACAATGATGACACCAGTTTACACCAAAAGTTTTCAATAACCTTCGTATACATTTCGCACTCACCTTGCTGTGTCTTCACTTGCACCGGTGTGGACATGGGACCGGCTCCCATTGAGGTATACGCTTGCACACGCACCGTGTAAATGGCATGCGGCGTCAATTCCGAAATGGTTGTCAATTCGCTATTGTCCACCATTTGTGAGTCCCAAGATGCCTCCGGTTGATTGGGATTTGTGGTGTAGTAGACTTTGTAGCCCTGTAAATGGAGTGAGAAGGAAGCATAAGGGAATTGAATGGATATGTAGAAAGAGATACGTATGTATATTATGTGTACATATGTAAGTATATATGTATAAGTAGTTAACAAAAACCGTAGAAGTTAATTCGTAATTTTCAATTCAGATATGCCTACTCCTTGGCATTCCCTTAAGCTGCAGTCTTTTATTCTGTAATCTATTGTTAGGCCATTTCAGCACCATTTGATTAACGATACTGACCTATAATACTCGATTCATGCATAATACAGACATACACACGCCTGTCAATCCAAGTAAACTGTAAGTGCGAGTGGCAGTTAACATTTTAGCCTACGGAAAAGGCATTAATCCATTGCTTCGAACTCACACCATAGCACATACACAAACATACATAAGTGCTTGATTTTATTTCCTAAGCAGTTTAGCTCAATAGGTCAATTATTAAATGCTGGTTGCTTGCTTTCTTAAATAGCCCCGCTTGCAGGCATCTAAAGTTGAAGGATTATGCACATACGTGTATGTTACATATGTGTAAATATATATACACTTATGGAATATATGTACATTAGGGCGGGTCTACGTTTCTAGGTGTAATTCTAAGCAAATTTGCCAAAGAAATAGGTTTCCGCAGCACTTTGCTGTAGTATTGTAAAGAAGTGCTTAAATTTTGTGTAAAAAGGGGTTTTTTGGTATGAATAATCCATTTCTGCACTTATCTTTTTCTTAAAACTTCCACCAGAGGGCGCAACAGTGATTATTTTCCCATTCTCTTCGAAACCTTTTTTCGCAATTTGGCAAACTATAAATTGATTTTAGACCTATGGTTTCTTCAGAAAATTTGCTTAGAGTTACACGTAGAATCCTAATATGCTATATGCGCATAGTAAAAAAAACGAATTGACCCGCCCTAATGTACATATAAATTTGTACATGCATGCATATATTCACATACCATATTGTCTGTATGCAGTTGTGCCTGTGTTTGTCATGTGTTAAAGGCATTGTCAAAGGGAAATGGCCAATGTGGCATACTAGACAATAGATTTGCTAGCAATTGCTTACATAAAATGGTGCCGGTTCAAAAACTTCATTGTTCACAGAAATGTAAAAAAGTTGCATATCAGAATGCATTTTTGTTAGTTATACATAGACAAGAGACGTCTAGAGATATTCTTAAAATGCTGGCTATAACAGCGTCTGTTAAAAAAAAATTTAAAGTTATTAAAGAAAATTTAAAATGTGGAAAGTGTTTTGAAAATTCCCAATTCAAAAATATTTTTGAATGGGATTGCCACCCACTTTCTATCGTATATTTATTAAATATTTAGTTTAGAAAATTAAGATAAATATTACTCTTTATGGGAGTTTAGCTTTGCATAACGACTGCTGATTGGAAGGTCGACCTATCTTGGCAGGCTGTTCGAAAATGCACTACTACCTCAAAAAACGTTTAAAGAACGCCCTATTTCAGAATTTAGTTGAAGAACGTCCTATTTTAGAATTCGTTTCAAAAACGCCCTATCTCAGCTGCCGATTCAAAAACGCCCTATATCTGCACATTTTCAATACATTTTAATGTGAGTTAGGGCATTTTTAAACCGAATACTGAGATAGGATGTTTCTCAATAAAATCGACATGCATAATTTGTATGGAAAGAGGTATTGGATAAGTGTAACGTAAAATAACAAATTGTGATTTTCAATTTCTAAACAGGTGGCAAGCCTATTAAAGTATTTTCGAAATAAAGCTCTCTTAAACTTCGTCCATTTGATACCCACAAAGAAATAAAACAGTTAACTTTTTAATTAAAGTGATTTTATATTTTCTAACCATCTGGCAACCCTCCTTAAAAATATTATTGAAATAAAGCTTTTTTAAATCTCCCTCGTTTGATAATCATATGGGGAGTATTTCTCAGTCATTCCAATAATTTCAATATGCGGCTGAAACTTTCCTTTAAAAATCGCTGGGTGTCAGGATTCATTATGGATAAAAGATAAGAGGCTTAATTTTTTGTATAAAGAATGGGAGCGAAGATAACTCCCGCCCATGTAGGCTTTTCTCCGTAACATAACAACCCTTAGTTCAAAACTCACAATCCTGTGGGTTAGCAACTGATGGATAAGGCCAACTAGAGACCTGGTTAGCCAAAAGGCTATCATCGCTAAGATAATTGTGCTCGAGAGTATGATGTTAGTTAAAACTTCCAAAGAATGGTTCTAAGTATCTTCACTGTACGATCGGTTCATAGTGCAAGAGACAGGCGGTAGGAAAGTATTTCGTGATATTTCTTTAATTAGAAAATAAAGTTAAGCCAGATCAAAGAAGAGAAGATTTGCCTCCTAGAGTGACATAAAATTCAACAATGCCGAAAAAAACATTATCTTTCGAGGTACAGAGGGCCTCAGTCCTTTTAAATGTTTAGTGCATGCTTTCCTGAAGGCAAGTTTCGACACTGTAATCTACCTATCTAGGGGTGAGGTAAATTTGTTACACATATAGATACATACACATATAAATTAGTTACATACACCCAATCCGCGTAGATTCAATAATGAAATGCACTTGCCTTTATCTAATCAATTTCTCATGTTTACTTGAAGCCAATAGCGACAGTGTTGCAATGTATGTATGTACATATATGTTGTCGGGATATTGTTTTTGTTGTTGCCCTTCATTAGGCAACATACGCCGTGTATATACATGTACTATGTATGTAGTTAACCAGCGGCAGCATCGCGCTATCAAACTAAATTCAGCCAAGTAACCACAGTAGCGACAAATAGTCGAAATATTCAGTTAAATTGGTAACCAACTTGCTAACAACATAGCTGAGCATTGTTAAGAAAACAACAACAAAGATAAATAATTAGTTATGCATATGTACCGGGCAATTTGATTTTCGAATAAACCAGTTTAGCCGAATCCGAAAACGAATCCTCATCATTCCAACTCAGGCTCGCTACGCAGTCCACAGTAATGTTGCAACAATCTTGTTAACGCGCTTAGCCTAGATCAGCCTAGACTTAACTGATTTCTCCTATCGCGCTTAGGCCAGATCAGTTTGGCCCAGGCTATAAAGGTTTATCCCATCGCATGTAGGTAGAAATAGTTTAGTTAGGCGCACAGCAAAAGTGCAAGAATCTGCAGAGAAGCCCCATTACTGCCTTGGAAAAATTCGGGGATATTCACAGAGAAAAAGTAAGTGCGCTTGGGCCACACTGGAGAAGTTAAACTTACGTTACATGTCTACTTTGTCTCATAACCAATATACATACATATGTACATACATACATACATCTGGTTTTGCTTAAGGTTATATTTTTTGTACCCCTGTTCGTTCTAATTAAATTTATATATGTTATTCTGTTTTTCTTTATCTTCATTTTTATATTTATACTCTATAGATAACAAAATCGATAGTAACATCCAACAAAATATCGATAACAAAACAGATAAAAATATCGAAAACAAAATCGATGGCAAATTCGATAAAAATTTCGATAGCAAAATCGATAATAATATTGGTAGCAAAATCGATAAAAATATCGACAACAAAATCGATGAAAGTATCGATGACAAAATCGGTAAAATAGATAATATTAGTAGAAAAATCGATTAGAAAATCGATAAAGATATCGATAACAAAATCGATAAAAATATCGATACAAAAAAGCGATTAGAAAATCGATAAAAATATCGATAACAAAATCGATAAAAATATTTATAACAAAATCGATAAAAGTATCGATAAGAAAATCGATAAATAATCGATAAAAAAATAGATAATAAAATCAATAAATAATCGATAGCAAAATCGATAAATAATCGATAATAAAAATGATAATATCGATAGCAAAGTCGATATAAATATCGATAACGAAATCGATAAAAATATCGATAACAAGATCGATAAAAATATGTATAACGAGGTCGATAAATAACGGATAACAAAATCGATAAAAATATCGATAAAAATCGATGACAAATTCTATAAAAATGTCGATAGCAAAATCGATAATACTATTGGTAGAACAATCAACTAGAAAATCGATAAAAATATCGATACAAAAAATCTACTAGGAAATTGATAAAAATATCGATAACAAAATCGATAAAAATATTGATAACAAAATCGACAAATAATTGATAATAAAATCGATAATTAATCAATAACAAAACCGATAAGAATATCTATTAATATATCGATAAGTCCCGAGAATTCCGAAAATCTCTAAAATCCCAAAATAGTTCACAGATTGAGTCTCTGTGTCTCTATCTACATATATCCTTTTCTCTATAATTACCATTATTTCAATCTTTCTTCCTCTATCTTCAACTGTACTTTTATCGGTATCCACATCCTCATCTTTTTCTTTATATTTATCTTTGTTTTTACTTTTATATTTATCATTTTCTTCATCTACATATTCCCCTTCACCTTTGCCCTTATATATATAAGTAAACTGTTTAAATTTACCTTGGTCTTCATTTCTGACTTTATCTTTATGCATATTTGTTTTTCTTTTCTATTTTTATCTTTGCCTAATCCTTTTCTTTTTCTATGTACCTACTCACCTTTACTTTCATTCTTGTATTGGTCTTTTGCTAAGTGTTATTCTTTAACCTTTTATTAGCAATTTTTTATTTTTTAATTAATAACATACATTCAAGAAGCACTTGTTTCTGTCCCAACCATTTCCGTTGCATCATTTTCATTGCACCATTTCCGTGTGCAATTTCCGTTGAATTTGCCAATTTACTCCCAACCGACCAACCGTCGCTAAAGAAGTTTCCTTTCAAAATCCTTTAATTTCTCTCCAACTATCTGATATAGAATATCTTGTTTAGGGCATTCGCCCAATTAAAAGATTTAAAATATTCTATGTATGTGTAGCACCGAGTATAACTAGAACAAATGTCTCATTCATTTAAAGATTTCGAGAATAACGCAAGGACTACATAAGGAAGTGCCTCACCGCTATGCAAAAAAATAGATGGACGTAATAAGATAGAATACCATAGGTCTTTATGTCGTCTACTATTCGTAGATACAACATAAGGAAGCGTAAGTGCGGTGAGAGAAAAACTTCATCGATAAGTACTCTCGTTCACTCCAGAGAACGAACTTTTCTTTGAAATTTCGCTTAATGCCGCAACGATTGTAATGCTAAGTTAATCTACAACACCACACGGAAGACACAGAACGTCCATTATAATACAAAATGACACATCTTTTATTTTCATTTCAGAGTTGATACACCGGAACATATAAAAAAACTTGGGATTCTTCCGCCTGCATACGGTGCAAGATGTGAATACGTCTACGACAGAAATTACATCTATACATGATCTCGAAGTTGAAAGGAGTGCAATAAGGATCAAAAGTAAACCAGGACCTCCATTGACACTGTGGTTAGCGTTTCTGACTTTGCACATCGATGATGCGGGTTCGATCCCTGCCGAAGTCTAGAAAAAAGAAGTCTGACGAGGAGATGTGGAGATCTCCGAAATAGCAGCTAAAACTTCTACCGCTTAAACTTTGTTGTTTTTTTTTTTTTTTTTTCCTTAACAAACAAATCGTGGTACAAAGCTCAATAACACTAATGAAATAAATATTAATACGCCACAATGAAAGTTGACCAATAATTATAAGAATTTTTTTTTTTGAGAATTGCAGACAGTCCTTTATCTGGAATAAATAAATTAGTAAAGTAGCCTAATGTACATGCATACATACATACATATGTAAATACGTTCATATGTAAATAAATTCATATGTGATGCCTCAGACAATTTTGCAGTTCAATGCAAGCCTATAACCTTATGAACAGATGTGCGCATCTATGCTTGTCTCTCAATTGGTGCAGCCACAGTTTAATAAAGCCATTCTATGTTGATTATGTGTGGTATAACTTAAGGCGCTGGCAGCTCAATTTCAAGTAAGTGTGTTAACATATCATTGCTGTTCACATATCAGTCTCTATATAGACTTGTATAGACAGCTATTTACGCCAAATAACATTTACTTTGGCATACGCATGCACATATGTACATATGTACATGTATACGCATATGCAATATACTAGGCTCTAGTTTAATTTAATTACTTATACATACAAGCGCTTAGGTGGGCAAACAAGCCTATGAAAGGTAAAACAAATATATATAAGTATTTATATTTATGCGTGCATCGCTATATACATATTTAGAATTTACATACATACGTACATTTGTGCCTGTGTATATACGTAGTGTACAAGTGTGCCGCAAATTAATGGTGACATACGAGTCACTTGCTTGCCATTGCTTGCTCTCCACTGCTCACTCGCTTCACAGATTTCGCATTTCAATCGTTTTAACCTAATCGATTTATGACTGTGTTGAGTAGTCAACTCGACGCCAAAACACCCAACAATAGTTAAATATATATATATGTATGTATGCAGCACGCCTTAGCGCCTAGAACGCCACCTACCCACTTCCGATTGCATACTCGCATTCATTCTCACTTTCTTCACAAATACTTAGTTATTCACGGCGCACAGTGGTCGGAGAAGCCATGTTTTACGCGAAAAAGCATATTTTCAAACTGTGATAAATTAACCGGAATAAAGCTATTCTTGTTCAGAAATGTCTAACGAACTTAAAACTGATAAGTATTTTCAATTATATCCGCTGATCCGTTTAATTCAATGAACTGGATCGTGGCACGTTCTAACAGTTATGAGTTGAGTTGAGCTTTCTTAACATTTTTTTTTTTTTTGAAAACTTTCAATTATAACACTAATTTCTGGCTCGGTGTTACTTCTAAAATATGGGAAATAATGATTTTATATGAAATATTGCATAATAAAACTTGGTTACTAAATTATCAACACCTTAATAACACGGCTTCTTTTTCAAGAAATAGTTTTTTCAAAATGTTGTAACTAATTTGTAGGGCCGAGTTGAATCCTCATTCCTCTACCAAAAAACTAATTCAAAGGTACCTTTAAGGATCTATGAAAAGAAAATCCGCGCATACTCGCTCCAAAAAGAGTGGCGTTATTTCACTAGATCAACTTTGACAGTTGTTCCAAATAACATAAAGTGTATTCAAATATTAAAGATTAATGTAATTTATTCTACATTAAGCATCGTATCACTTATACAAGTAAGACGTATCTTAACAAAGCTGAAGTCAATTTTCAAAAATCCAATAACGTATCCAATATGGCATGCAAGAATTTAAAAATTACTGAAGTTTCATGAAATTTGGTATTTAGTGGTTCTCAAGTTCGCTCATTACAAATTTCAAACTAGTTTTTAAATATTCAAAATGAAAAATTCAATATGGCGTCGGAAATATTTCAATATTCAAACCTGAATAACTTTCTTTCAAAATGAGACAACTCAAATTTTCGAAATGACAAATTTCATATAAAATAAAAAAAATAAAAAAAAAAATGTTCACTTCATTTTAGATATGTTCCCTTCTATATAGTAAATAAAATTTTGTTTTTGTTGTGTTTTTCTAATTTGACGTTAATTGGTGACTAGCGTGTCTAAAACCCTTATCGGTGGCATCTTAAAAAAATACCTGCCAATTTTTAGAAAAATTAACAGTTTATTTGACAGCTGTCAACTCTCAAAGTTTTAATTTAACATACAATTCGTGATCAGCATGTCAAAAAACGTAATCAGTGGTATTTTCAAAAAAAAATTTCTTAATTTTATAGAAATTGGCAGTTCATTTGACAGCTCTCTACTGTCAAACTATACAATACTATACGATCCCGCAGTTTTATTATAATCGTAACAGCCCTTCTAATTATTCGCGTAAAACACGGCTTCTCCGACCACTTTGCGGCGTTGACGCTGTTGTTTGTCCTTTTGTTGTTGTTTTTGTTTTTTCTTGCTATTCCACCTATTTAAGTCTTTTATTTATTGCACTATTATTCATTGTTTGCTAATGTTGTTGCTTCGATTTTGGTTGTGGCTTATTGTTGTTTGCGCTGTTTATTGTTTACTTGTTTGTGCATTGCTTTTGTACGCTGGTATTGTTATGTTTTCAATTGAGAAGCCTTGCATTGTTAGCTTTTACAATTGTGATTATTTATATTAGAAATTGGGCTGACTTTGCATAAGGCAGCGTGAGCTATTGTTTTAAGAAAGTTTGCATGCAGCTTTCGTAGGCATGCGAATGCTCAAGAGAATTTGAACTAATGGAATATTTTGTAAATTTTTTGATATTTCTTTCTCTTTTACACATGCAATTATTTTTAAAGTTTTTATATTTGGCTAGTGAAGGCATATGACTAAGGTTTTTTTTTTTTGAATGCGAATTGAATGCTCCTCAATTCCCTTGGATAGCAATAGTGGTGCGATGAAGAAGAACGTAGACTATTCGCCATTCAACTAAAGAGAAAACAACAAAGTTAAAGCATCCTACGATAAACCAGCTGACCTATTAAAAACCGGCGACAGAGAACTGTGTAATACATGTCCGAAGACTGGAATCTCAGGATATCTGCGAAAATTAGATAAACAGTGCAACTACATTTTTTGGGGCGGACATATTCCAATTCAGTATGAAAGACCTTGACCCATATAATAAATACTCGAAATCTTTTTGCATTCTCAGCTAAATTTTCTTTATGACCATATTAAGTTTGCAACTTTTTGCCTGAGTGTTTTTAGATTAAGTGAAAAAAGGGTCAAAGTTCATATTGCTGCGATATATATACATATATATTTGGGTACATAAGTAAAATTTCACGTGAAATAATTTTGTAGAACATTTAAAACCACCTTAGTAAAATGCCATTTGGGAGGTCGCTAGAGGGTTAAAATGTTCTAGAAAATTATTAACTGGAAAATATCACTGGGCGTATTCTCAGACAAAGTCTTTATACAAACAACTTAAAAGTTTTCCAGAAAAAACCTGCAAAAATTTTTTTAATTTGCTATTTTCAACCTTAATTATTATTTACCTTTTCCATATGAAAAGTACTACTGAGATCAAGAAACAGAATGCTTATGTGAATAACATATTGCGCTACATTACCCAAAATACTGAGTCTTCCTATTTTCAGAAAAAAAATTCCTACGACTTTCAAGACGTTTTAGCGGCCATCAAACCTGTTGGAAAAAGTTCTCTTTTTTATCTAGTAATCGAAAACAATTTTTCAAGAAAATAAAAAAATGATGTTTTTTACAAAACCAAGTCGATTTTTCCAAAAAATGGCCGCCATTTTGTTAATGTTCAAAATTTTTCAAGGATGCAAATATAGAGCATGAAAATCACTTCTACAATCAAAAAACCGAATTGGAAAATATTGATTTTTGAAAAAAATAGAAAGATTTGAAAAAAATTGTCAGCCGTTTTTCTCTAGAACCACTTTACTCTAAAATTTTCAGCGAATTTTTTTTTCTCGCAAAACAAAAAAATACGGGTCTCTTTATTTGCCATAAAAAAATGTGAAATATCATATTAAACTTGATTTCGAGTTTTGAACCCATTCACCCTGCATGAATTCAATTAGAATCGGCGTTAAGAGATGGCGTGTTCATTTCATATGCAGTTTGGAATTCATTGAAAATTTATACAAGCGTAAACGGTCATCTCGAAAGCCATCATAAATTGTTAAAGAAAGAATTTATTGCTGCGTCAGTAGTGGAATTTCTACCGACACACTGCCTCTTAACTGATTGAAAGCCGCTTTTGGTAGATTGGAGTTGAAGACAGCCTATAGCTTAGTCGAAATTGTGTACGATATTTTAAGCAAAGCGACACATTTTCGTGGTACATCTTCAAACTGAAGATGGAAAGTGTAAAACGAGCTGCAAATAATTTTTTTGAACGTAAACTGTGCTCTCAGCCTCCTCGAGGCACTTGCGGATGTGGTGTGGGAGTCAGTGTGTAGTAGGCAGACGAAGTAGCTGATGAGAGAGGTGCACGGTACATGACGAGGATAACATCTTGGGTCGCTCGAGGCTTGTTCGGGCTCACCAGTCTAGAGGCTTTTTGCGGATTAAACCTCTATGGGCATAGGTTGAAGTTCTTAACCTGCTTAGGGCCACGTTCTCAGCGCATAATTTCAAAAATTACGAATTTTGAGTTGTGCAAATTTAAAAGAATCTAAAACGAGGACCTGCTCAGAAAAGCAACCATAGAGCCCCTTGACATCTGGATTCGTAGAGGGGAATGGAAGTGGATGAGCTGAATGGAATCCCCTAACCAGCAAGTGTAGGTCTCCCGACAGACCTGAAAGCAGTCGCTTAGCAGGCGTAGCAACTCAGGTTAAGCTGGAAGGAGCTCAAAGCGATTGTCAGAAACAGAACCACGTGGCGCACCGGCATATTAGATGCTCTATATCAAGCTTGCGATTAAAGAAAAAGAAGAAAATTGAACATGCGCTACTTTAGGTTTGGTTGTGGTGGCAGCATTCATTCAGATTTCAAATGGAAGCACAATTTGGCTTGTGATACTTCTTAGAATGCTCAATATTGGCTCCGAACGTTTACCTATGTAGATATAAAACTAGTTAATTTGCCTAATGGCGCATTGTGGAGTAGATCTGACAGATCGTCGATAAATACTACTGCCTAAGTCTAACCAAATCTATACAGTGGCTAAAAAAGTGTTCCGACACTTGTGATTTTTCCATCGTCAGAACATCTGCGATTGATAGTGATTCGCCGGAGAGCCCATTCTACTATTACCAGTCAGAATCGGAAGCGCTCCGAGTTCAGAAGATTTGATGTGCTTTTCTGCCTGTTGTCCCTGCAGCTATATTGTTTTAGCCCGAGCTTGTACGATGTCAGTGGTACATTCGTTCCGCGAGGTATTTAGTTTTCAGTGCGTTCCTACATTCAATTATATTAGTGGTTTGGCTGTCTGAAAAAAAAATTCTAAATTGTCAAAAGTACATATATATGTAAGTACATACTTATGTAATTACATTTGCAACAACCCCTTTCCTTGTGTCCTTCAATACTTACACCTTAATAGATAATATATTGGCAATTGATATTCGTTAATTACTGCAATTTATGTATGGATTCGACGCTATTCATACACGTAAGTGTAGTCATATGTTTGTAACTGCATGTGTGTGCTTTGTCTCCTACTTTTCATATACTTCATACATATGTATGTGGGGCGTTCCATGCCAAAACGGACGGGGTTCACACTTCATGTGTTTGATTTGTTTAAAATTTTTAGGGTTGATGCATAAACATTAATAATAAATAGATATGAAATTTGAGCTTGATTAATACATTTTTAAAAACTTTACAGCACAAAAGGAAAAACAAATCGATTTAATAGTTTTCCAAATATCTCGAGAGAGAGTTTTCAAAGAAAAAAAAATATAATAAATAAAAAATTGTCTTCAAACCAAATTCGACAAGGGATGACGGAAATTCGTTCCAAAATACATCATACACCCACCCTGTCGGAAACAACAACAACCCAAAAGGAAAAATAAAATTAACGCCAGCTATGCAAACGCCTGCACGGTGGGCAGGAAGCAAAGATAGGTTGCATAAAAATGTCGACAAAAACTGAAAGCAGGGTTGTATTTGTTGATATTTTTAGGTTAAGAATCCCTTTGAATTGAAATCCTAGCTGCTCCTGTTTTAAAGGTATCCACATTTTACATAGTTATGATAGGACCGACTTTTGCGAAAGAGAAAAACATCCTTGTGCATTAAATATTCAACAATGTATGTGTGAGTAAATGTGTGTATATATATTATGTGAAAATATAAGTTTATGTAAGTTTTTAGCCGATTTCAATCGTTTCCAAGGCGCACCACGTAGAGGCAACTTCCTTTGCACCTCTTTGTTCTTTTTTTGGTTTTTTTTTTTAATATTTTTTTCTTGCTTTATTTTTTTATATTTGTTTTTTGTTTCCTTTTATTTTTTTGTTGGCTTACCATATAATATAGTCACACATTTTAGTATTGAAATATTTTATTATTTAGTTAAGTTTTTATATATGCTGGAATGAAAATGTCATTACAGTTTTCTTCAGGCGACTCACAAAAGTTGGTTTATCAATCATATTTATTTTGAATCTATCCCAGAATTTAATGAATTCCCTATGAACTGACTTCCCGGCCTGCTCGGACCATAATCCTATACCAAATATTCAAGAATGAAATAGATTGCTTTAAATGTTTAAGGATAAAATGGATTTTGACAGTTTGAGAAATTCCAGTACTTTTCAAAGCTGTGCGGAGTTCGTTAAGATTTTTATCAAAATTACTAAGATCCGCTTGTTTTGCGGAAAACCATGTATTCACGATTTTGCTCATGGCTTTGAACGAGGCAATATATTTGGTATTGTTTTTACTGAGAGTTTCTTCCATACAAACTATGTTCGACATTTTTTTGTATGTGGAAGACACTGTCAGCAAAAAATAAATAATTGCAAAAAATCAACGAAATTTTCTGGTAACTTCAGACTTGCACTTTACTAATTGGCTCAAAAGCTACATTTTAAACATTTTTCTAAAAGATCTGATTAGAAATTGTGATCAGATGAAAGTGTCTCCGAGCCAATAATTTTGTACGGCACGGTACTTATAAGTAATCTAGGTTTCACGAAAAAAAAAAAAAATAAATACAAGGCAACATTAAAATTTCAGTCATTTGTTTCGTTGCTGTGAGCTTGTTTCAAAACTTCTGGCTTTTGCTATAATTGTAAAACTCTGTGCATGTCATTTTAACGTATTTAGGTACATACTTATATTAATCATCAACTATTGCTTATGCAAAACGTGCTACATTTAAAAAAAAAATCGCATATGAAAGAGCACCAACCCAACTCGTAATAATTTAAGTATACAAATTTTAGTATTTAGTATAGAAATATTCAATTGAAATACGCCAATATTAAAATGAAGCGCTTTGCACTTAACGGATGCTGTTTCATAATTAAGTTAAAAAAAAAAAATTTATTTAAATTCCATGCTGTCTGTAATGGGATTTGAACCCTGACGCTCTGGAAATTAGCAAATTGTGGCAAGCGTGGTATGAAAGTATTGTTTTTAAGTACGAACATTTCAAAACGATAATCAAATAAAAAATATTCATGTTTACTATGCGTTATTTCCCCCAGTAAATTCATAAAATTTTTCTTAATATTAAAACGCGTTTTTTCTCTCAGCGTAGTCATTTTTAAGCAAAATTTGTGCAATCAAATCGAAAACCGGGACACTTAAATGAAACCCGGGACATTTTAAGGTTGGACCGGAACACCGGGACAAATAGTCTAAAACCGGGGCATGTCCGGGAAAACCGGGACGTCTGGCAGCCCTACACACAAAGCGCATACTTTCATGCGATTTTCTTTATGATCGCATTTGTGTTCTGGATGTACAATAGTCATTATTTCCTGACAGAAGAGTACATAAATACCAAAATAAATCTCATACAAGCTTTGAATTTATTTACTTATTATGAGGAGTACCGTTGGCCTAAGTTAGAGCATTTTTATTTCTTGCACAAGCGCAGTGCGACTTGCCTGCGCTACTTGCTTATAGCAACAAACCTTTAATAAAAAATTACTACCGTATTATATAGCATACAATATTGTATACATACACACATATATTGCGATATTGAAAGTGTTTGTAATGAGAAAGTTCACGCTACAGAAAAAGGTAATTGAGGTGTTTTATCTAAGTTGTATACCGGTAGCGCCCAATAAATCTCGATCAATTATTCTTTCGGTAGGAAAAAATGAAAATGTTTCACATTGATTTGATCCGTTTTAGTGAGTTAAAAAAGGGGAACAGATTTGTATTAGATTTCTTTTCGTATAAATATGCTCTAATTATCGAGAAGTACGCCTTCCTCTTTTGCAAATATATCCTATCAGAAGTATATAAAATGTGGATATCTTTAAAACAGGAGCAGCTAGGATTTCAATTTAAGCGGATTCTTAACCTTAAGATATCAACAAATACAACCCTGCTTTCAGATTTTGTCGACATTTTTATGCAACCTATCTTCGCTTCCTGCCCACCGTGCCTGAGACTTGCACTTTATTAAATATACTAAAATTTAATGGGCTACAAAATTGCATATTCCAAACAATTCTAAAAAGATTAAAAAAATTTGTGAATTTGTAGTGTACTCATTTTATTCAACTTCGGTGTAAAAAAAATTCATAACTCAAATTATTTTAGAGTGCACCCCATAATACTATACTTAAATATTGCGCATTGCATTGTGATTTTTTTTTTAATTTTTTTTTGAGATGGCATATTTTCAAAAACCTGTACTTTTTATCAATAAATTTGTATGTGAAAAATTTTTAAAGAAAAACAAATTTTTAAATATTTCTTTTCATAGAGAATTTTGATGTGTGTATGTGTGATTTTTTTTTTATTTTCTCCTCGCCCCGTTCTTGAGATCTTTGGAAAACTATTAAATCGATATGTTTTTTTTTATTGCTGGAAAGTTTTTAAAAATGTATTAGTCAATCTCAAATTTCATATTTATTTATTGTTTCTGTTTATGCATCAACCCTAAAAATTTGAAACAAATCAAACACATGAAGTGTGAACCCCGTCCGTTTGGGTATGGAACGCTCCATGTACGTAAGTACCAACAAATATTATTGTGCTTGTGATTGATTGTGCAGGCATATCAATTTCAGGTCATGCTGATTTATTGCATTCGCGATGTACACAACAAAAACAACAATTGTATGTAGAAGATTGCTAACGCTGACTGTAAATTCAGGCCATTGTTTCATTCAATGAACGAACGCGTTGATTTGATTTGGCTTGAAATATATTAAGCCATTAAAGGAGCCAATGTTATTGGGTGATAAAATTTAAATTTACTATGAATAGATAGTTAGATATTATAAAGATTAAAATTTTATGATATTTAAAGTATTTGAAAGCTTCGAGTGTGAGAATTTTATACAGATTCAACAAGTCAATGAGTTAAAAAAAAATCACACTTGTCTTTTTACTAATAAGCAAGGAAGGATGGAAATGCTGCACAACTGTCATATTTTTTAGTGGGATAAACACGGCATAGTGGCAAGAGCTATTTAAAACAATTTTAACTGTCGCGCTATGTATAGACGCGAAGAGAACAAAAAGATGTAAAAAATAAATAAGCCAAATGGAACTTTGTTTTGTACAATAACGTCCATTATCCCAAATACATATGTTATTCAGTGTCATTCGCGAACTGAAACGGCTTGAAAATATGATCGTATGCAGCGGTGCCTAAATTTAGCCACGAACTGGTCTGCCAGCTGCGGATTTGCTATTAATCCTAGAAAGACCAACAAAACGAAGCTGTGAAGGTGTTCACACTGAACGAAGCGAAGCAGAGCTTTTCTCATGGACTCGGTGGCAAAGATACCACAAAACTTTCCCTCATTAAAAAGCGGCAAAAATATTTCCTCAACTTTATTCAAAAGAATAGTTGTAAAATGAAGTTGTAAAGCATCATGAAGCTGAAAAATGAAATAGAAAATTTTAAATTAAAAACTGCCTTGCTTTAAATTCCAAAACGCTTCTGGAAAAGCTTGCTGTATGAACACTTTCATATAGCTACAGCAAGCTGAAAGCTTCACTCAGCTTGGAATGGCTTCGCTTCGTTCGACTTCGTTTTCTGTGTGAACGTACCCATATGCCTAGCTTCCCCGGATAGGTGGCGTATTACTCATACATTCTGATAGGGTCAAGTTCTTGGGCGGGATCCTTAGCAGAAAGCTATCCTGGAAGCTACCAGGCTATGAAACTTTGGTTTCTACTTCAAACCGGTGTACGAGCTTCTGGCATTTCTCAATACTTCGACTTCATACCAGAGTTGAAGGAGGAGTACTCTGTCAGAAACGTTCCGTATTCGGTAGACCAGATTTTGAAGCATTTTTTAAGCATAGATGGCCGATATAAAAAACAAGCCAATTGGTTACGCCACAGTGTATTATCGATTAGAAGTATAAATATCTAGTCTGACAGCTAAGCGGGGGAATACCTGACCTCGCTCTTAATCCGCTCGGAATATTTCCAAGTAAAGTTTATTTGGGTGCCAGTACATTGTAACATCGCAGGCAATTTCAGGGCTGATGAATTGGTAAGGCAGAGTATACTTAAGGCCACTTCCATGTACAGGGAGGGAATAGGAGTTCCTTTGTGTAATTTGGGGACTCTTCCTGGAGAGATGGGCTTACAGTCCGTTCAGGAAGTGATGGGAATATAATATTGCAAACTTCAGAGGCTATCAGAAAATCACGATTAGCCAAATCTTTGAAAAGGAATACCACCAGCACCAGCGGGATAGGAAAGGATCCCCAATGATACCAAACGAGATTTCAGACAGGACGACTTCATTTCCTGTGATTACTTTACTCTGATATTGGAAGGATAAAAGCTACAGAATGGAACTGCTCAGGAACAAATCATGTGTGCTACCTTGGACTGAGTAGGCGATTAAGAAGAAAAAATAAATAATTAATATTTGATATTTATTTCTGAGCTCAAAGATAATAATTAATATTGACTTTTACTTTTCAATTAAGATTTAAAAACCCAAAAGCTATACTAGCGTTAAAAGTCAATAACAATTATTATCTGTGAGCGAAAAAATAAAAAATAAAGCAGGTAAAGTCAATTTGACTTAACCAATACTCTCCCAATTTATTTGAAAATAAAAATTTCAGGGATTTTAGAAAAAATAATTTTTAAGAAAAAATCTGATTTTTTATCAAAACTATTCAAAACTAACCATTGATAAGAAAAAACGATTTTCTTGAAATGAAAAACATATTTCACAAAAATTTGAAAAAAAATACCAGAGATTTATAAATGATATCTTTTTTTGGAAAACAATATTTTAAGTTTATTGTGGAAAAATAAAATTTATCGTGGAATTATTTTTTTGAGATAAATTCGTTTTAAGAAGAAATAAAAAAATTCAATATGTATGTATGTATGTATAGATGATACACATAATTATTTTTATTTTTTTTTTTAAGGATTTAAAAAAAAAATATTTTTTGAAGAATGAATAAAATATATTTATATTAAATAAAAAATTATTTAACAAAAATGGCAAATGAAAAAAATATTTTTGGGTAAAGAGTATATTTGGGAGAAATAATTTTTTTAGAAGTATTTTGATTCCTAAAATAGAAAATAAAGATTTTCATTCAGGTAAGTTTTAAAAGCAGATAATTTTTTGTTTTGAGATAATTACAAAAAAAAATTAGGGACCAAAAATAACTGTTATCTTGAATTTACAAATTGAAAACATTTCCCGAATTCTCAAATTTAACAAAAACGTACTTCCATAGGAGTTATTAGAGAAAACGATTTTTTATTTCGCCGATAAGAGTTATAACGTAAGGTTTATTTTTATGTTGTTTGATAACAGTTATTGCCCAACGTTTATTTTTTACGTTGCTCGATAACAGTTATTGCCCAACGTTTATTTTTTACGTTGTCTGATAAACGTTGTAAGATAAAAATCCGAACGAAAACGAAGATGGAGAAGATCAAAATGATGAAAATAAAAGAGTAGGAGTGAAGTAACTGGTATTAGACTGGTATTGGCGACGGAAAATATACTTCTCCTGCATAGCAGTTATAAGGCAAAGTAAAATGTAAACTTTGGGTTATAACTCTTATAGGCGAAATAAAAAATATTTCTCATCTAATAACTGTTATGGTACAACGGTTTTCAGATAAAACTTATAACTGTTATGTCTCTGAAAAAATGTATCTTTTGTGAGAAAAAATTTCTTTTAAGTTATTTTGGGCTTTTGGAATAAAATTATATTCTGTAAAAATTACCAAAATTTAAAAATATTGCAAACAATTTGTTTTGGGAAAATTTTTGATTTTTGTGGAAAAAATGAAATTTTGTCATTTCCGTCTAATATTTTTATGAAATTAAAAAAAAAAAATATATAATTAGGACCAAAAATATTTTTTTAAAGAGAAAATATGAATGACAACTTTACATTTGCATTAGCTGTTTTGTGTTATCGCAAATGCAATTCAAATCATAACTTTTTTTTAAATAGGTTTATAGTCCTGAAAGGGTTAACCTATTCATTTTAATGCGCCTGGAGTGTATTTTACGACAGCCAGACATTTGCGTATATGATCGTTTAAATCAATTTGAAATTAATATCTCAGTGCATAGATATTATATGCATTGATATGTTTCTTACGTATGTGCATACATACATACATACATATGTATGTACATGAAATACCATAAGCACATTAATTATTACAAACATACATTTGCCCATTCGTGTATGCAATTGAAATGACAAATTATGTGTTGTCTCTCCGTGTGTCTTACATTGTCGACTTTTAAGCAATTGCGGTAGTTGGCAGTGAAAAAGCTACAACAAAAGTCCCTTACTATACTACATGAGTGTTTTAATATCTACTTACTCGTATGTATGCGTGTAGGTATGCATGTAAGTACTATGTGTGACCAAAAATAAATCTTCAAGTCATACGTCTTCATATAAGTCGTCACCAGCTTCCACTCATCTTTTGCTGGATGTGAGTGTATGGACGAGCGCGCCCGTGTAGCCTGTTGAGGAAACGCACCAGTGTCGAACTGGTGCGGTATTAGAGAATTTAGAACCATAACTAGTGCGCGTTAATTCTCTTTTGCGTGCTAACAATTGGCGAATTTAGCATTGCGATGTCTTACGAAGTGTCAATTGCCCTCAGCTGCGGCCCTTTTTCGATAGTTCCGAACCATTCTTAAATTCGATAGAAGAGCCTGTCATGACAGATCCTAATAATCTAAATTATTCTTACCTAGGCCCAGTAGTAGGCCAGTGCGTTTAACGATGAGCACTGACCACAATTGCTTGGCAGTTTTGCAGGTGATTTCGTCATGCCATCTGTCGTTCGCAAATTTTGTAAGCTTCTCGGAGATAAGTAGCTTGGAAGTTTGTAAGGGTATTTCGTCGTTACGATTCCCCACTTTGTCGCAGTGTTCCGGAACCCATATCACCTTTGGGCGAAATGACTCAGCTATCTCGTTAAGAGATGTGCGGCATTTCATAGCTACGATGTAAGCTGTCGACTGCTTCGTGAGGGAGTTTGCTGCCGCCTGACTGTCAGCGAAGATGTAGATATCAGCTTGGGGTATCATATCACACTTTACCAATTTTGTGGCCCTATCGATTGCCATCAGTTCCGCTTGAAAAATGCTACAGGGGCCCGGGAGACGAAAGCCGAGAGAGATTGCCAGGCGATGGGAGTATGCACCTCTACCAACCCTCCCCACGCGCTTTAAGCCATCGGTGTATACATGAATGGACTCTTCCTCCTTACAGCATCTCGCTTTCACTCTACCCTTGAGGAAACGCTATAGCGACTGCGGGTTTCGGAAATGCGTAGTCCACCAATCTGGTATTTGACCACTTATTTAGAACGTTCATTCGAATATCCGTACCGCCTGCGACCTGTTTGGCATGTAGGTCTATGGGAAGATTATTCTGTAGGGCATACAGTGCCGTAGATGATGTTGTTCTTATCGCACCGGATACGAGTATGGACGCAAGGCTTTGGATTTTATCAATTTTTTTTAAGTTGACCGCTTTCCCAAGGATGTCCCACCATACCACTATGCCGTGACAGAGAATTGGCCTAACTACCGTTGTGAACAGTTATTGTATTATTTCGGTTTGATCTTTTTTCTGTGGCCCTGCTGCATTTTTGGGGCCTCAATTTAGTTTTCTATCTACTATGAGACTTAAATATTTGGTCTCTTCCTTTACTGCGACGATATTGCCGTTTAGAGTTATATTATCGAGATCAGGTATGTTTTGCTTCCTAGTGAAGAGCTTAAGGTCCATGTTTTCAGGGTTCACTCCCAGTCCTCGCCGTTATAACACAAAGATAGTTTGCTGAGAGAACTTTGAATGAGATCAATCAATGTTGAGATATTTTTACCTGAGATAGCTATTACCATGTCGTCGTCGTATGCAATTATCTGGCCGCCAATATCTTCAAGTTCCCCAAGACAGCTGTCTACTGCTATGCTCCACAAAAGCGGTGATATTACTCCCCTCTGGGGCCTACCGGGAACCTTTTTACCTTTAATCGCTGCAGGAGAAACATTGTTGAAAGCACCTTCGATGTCCATGAAGGAAGAATGGAGTGCCGTTTCAACTGATCTCATTATATCTTAGCTAGCGATATTTAGTTTTAAAAAGTAAAATAAAATCATGTTTTAAACGTACCTTATTTTGCTGATTTTGAACTGGGTGGTATCTAGTTAGTATCGGACTGGTCCATTATTGGCGATAAAGATCTAGTACGAGATTAGAAACTTTGTTCGCTAGTTCGAGATTTCCCTGCAGGGTACATACTAGTATATAGATATGTGTGGTCTTGTTGAACGCTGCAATCAGTGTCATAGCATGACGGTATGAGTGTCATAAATGTCAGTTGAACAACACTAAAATACTCAAATATGTATGTATGTACATTATAATCAACGCACGCACAAAGGCACACATTAACTGAATAGCTGACTGGCTTGTCCTACTACGCATTAGCTCATGGCAGCGCATGAATTTGACATTTAAAATATTTGTAAGACATAAGTGACACTTACATACATACATACACATATACATATGTCCAATATATGTACATATGTATGTGTGCATGCGTGTGCGCATTGAATAGACATCACTTATGTATATGTAGCCACATATATCACTTATCACTGCATGTGTATTTAGTTGACTCTGCTAATATACCCTAACCAAATTTGTTTGCATTTGTTGTAGCAGCCTATTTAATGACAGTCATGTTGACAGCTGTCAAAGTGGGGCGATCGAGGTGCGTAACTATGAAATGGCAAAATTCGTATGTGTCACTGGGAAATTGCCGAAATATTTGTGCCAAGTGAAGAAAGGCCGCAAGGAAAGGTGGGAGGCACGAACACACACATACAAAATAAATACATATGTAGTACTTAGTACATACATAGGTGAATAAAACCTTTTTTTTGGCGCTTAACATGCATACATAGTGTGTGTGGAGGCAATTTATGGCAAAGGCTATTGCAGCCATTAAGTTCACAGTTTTCTTTGTTCAAGCGCCTAAAAGCATGCAACTATTACCACCTTCTGGTTGAAACCGGAAGTCCATTTTTTTTTTTTAAATTAGACATACAGCCGGCTGAGCTCTGTTAGCCCCCATCACGTAAGATTTGAGGTCATTTGAAAGGAAAGTAGGGGAAAATGTATTGAATAATTGAATTAGACTCACTGAACCCGAATCCGAAATTGTACAAAGAAATTTATTCAATAAAAATAAATTTTTTGTATACTTATTTTTGTTGTCGCTGAATCCGAATATGGGGGTCCCCTGATTCTTCAAGGTCATCCAGAGGTGATGCCAAGGTCATTTCAGAAGAATTGTATTGCATTGACCTTCAAATGACATCGAACCTGATGTGATGGAAGTTGACGGGTCGCGGATTCGGGTTCAGCGAGTTGAAAATCACATAAATATGAATTTTCAGGTTTATTCAATGAATTTGTCCTATGGTCAGTCCTAGCTACATCAGACTTGCACTTCATTGTACTAAAATTGAATCGGCTAAAAACTGCATACTCAATTTTTCTCTATAGAGTTTAATTAAAAAGTGCAATATTTTCATGAAAATCTTCAGTTTTTTTTTTGTTTAATTTTCCCAAGGCTTGGAACGCTGATTTTTGGGGTTTTTGTTGTAGAATTAACCAAATTTTTAAAAAAGAAATAGCGAAAAATAAAATATTTAAGAAATAGTTGCCTGTAATGCAAAAAACTCGCTGTACCTAATCTTTAGTGACTGACTGTAAGCGTTGTTGCTACTTATTCGGGATTCTGAGGATAGAAATGCGTAACTTTCCTTTGAAACTTTTTGTTTGGAATGGACTTTCGGTAAAAACGAGGGACTTCGGATTTGTTTAACACACTTCCGGTAGAAAGTGGGTGCTATTGATGATGGCGTACGTCATGCGGCGAAATTGGATTTTATCATACCGAAGCCTGGCCAGATCAGTACTCCTGCCTTGTGTGTGGTGTCAGGTACATTGCCACAATGCATGAACAAAAAATGGGTAACTCACCGTCCGCCTCAACCTACCAGGCCATTCAAACACAAGCGGACTTGACTATGCTGGACCGATTTTAGGATTGTGGAACCACGCTCATTGGTGCTGACAAAGAACTTAAACTTTGCTTTGAAGTTCAAATATTAGAGTTGAGTGAATATTTAGCAACGGGGCTAGCCAATTAAGGAACTATGTGACACTTTACTTCTCCCGCTTCTTTACACTTTGGAGGTTTGTGGGAAGCCGGTGTGAAATCGGCTAAGCATCATCTTTGGCGAATAAAGCGATAATGAATTTTTACCTTTGAGCAGCTTAGCACAATTCCAGTTCAAATTGAAAGTTGTTTAAATTAGCGACCATTGTACCCTTTAGCAAGCCACTCTGACGACAACCAAACATTGACTCCTGTACACTTTCTTATCGGCGAACTAACAACATGCGTTTCTGAAGAGAGCCTGTTATCTCACAAGGTTGTCGCTCTGAGTCGCTGGAAGGGAGATGAACGACTTAAAAAATATTTCTGGTAACGATGGAGTGGTGGATATACATATTCATATTCTACAGGCTCGCTTAAAATGTCCTCAAATTTATCGATGTTGGCGACTTTGTTTTGCTACAGCTTGAACGAAGTGCTCCAGGATATTTGTCATTAGCGCGTATAAATCCAGTTCATACCCTCCACTAAAAAAAAATCTAAAAAATCAACGGTAATTTTTAACGACTAGAAACTTGCACTTTCTTATACTACAACTGAATGGACTACAAAACTGCATACCCGAAAATTTTCTAAATTTTCTAATTAAAATTTTTTAAATTTTGATGACAATTTTTTGAGGTTTGACTAATTTTTTTGCAATGTGTGCAAACTTTTAAACTTTTATTATTGTGGTTTCTGTTATATATTGAATTATATTTTAAAATGAAAATTATTAAAAATAAATAATTAGTTGATCGCATCTGTACATATTGTAGATTTTTAAAGATAAAATTCTAAAAGGACTTTTTCAGTGCCTTTTCGTCCTTATGCACGAAAAAATGTTTACTTTTTTAATTCTACAGAATTTCCTCTTTTATATGAGACCCATATAACACTGAGTTTTTGAATAAACTTTGAGAACTAATCATATCTTTGAAGTTTTAAAGTCCTTTTAAGAAAACACCTGACGCCAGAGAGAAAAACTAAAAACATAGTTTTAATATATTGATTGATCAGTTTTGAAGCTCTGAAAACATCTAAGTTTTTATCATAAAAAACCTCGGACACCTTTGTACCAATATTGTCTAGAATTTTTTCAGCGGTTTACTAGAATTTTTCGAGACTGCACAGTGCTTTGGAATTTTCGAGTCTAATTCGGGATTACTATTGCATATAGTTTCTAGCATTTTTTTTAGGGATTTTGGGGAATTTGTGGAGTTTCGGGAATATTTCCAGATTTCCTAGATTAATTTTGAAGTATTGTATTTTACACAGCGTATAGCATTTTTTCAGAAAATTATTCGGTATATTTCGGTACATTGAAAGCTTTCGCGATTATTTCGGAATTTCCGGGACTATTTCAGGATTTTCGACACTATTTCGGCATTTTCGAGACTAATTCGGGACCAATATTGTATGCAAAGAAAAGCATTTTTTCTGTAGGTTTTACGGGCCTTCGCGGGGTTTGGGGATTATTTCGGAATTCCCGGAACTCATTCGAGATTTTTGGCACTTCTCAGAATTACTTTTGTATAGAGTATTTTGTAATGGCATAAATAGCAAGTACTGCTAGCATGCGGTACTGACTTGATATTAGTTTTAAGTCGATTTGCGCCGTAGTTTACTATGAATATTAAATATCAAAGTCGAAAACTTTGATTTCATATCGACTTGGAATATTTAACTTAAATTATAAACACATTATTTATATTTATAAATTTTCAAGCCATTATTAAATGCATCAATGTCCCAAGGTAATACGAAAATCTTTTGTCTTAAATTAATACATCTTTCGCATGTAGTTTTCAATAATTATAATCAGAATAATAAACATATCAAAACCTGTAGAGAGAAACATTTCAATCATAATCAAAATACAACGTTGAATTATTGGCTAAATTGGTTGTATGTATGTATTTGATAATAACTTGAAAGCATGAAATATTATTTAGTAAGTATGTAGTTAATACCTATACATAACCTATATTAAATAGCATCAAAAACAATGCATTTATTTTGAAATTCATGTTATACTAAATGCATGCTATAAATATATGTGTGCACTTATGCGCATTATACACCTCAAGGCTTCCTTTTCCGAGAGCTTAGCTTTTAAGCTACTCATTTTGCGTACACCGTTGGGTGTTGTAGGTGTTAAAAGTAGCTATAGTAGGCAATGCATACGAGCTTCATAAATAAATATGTATGCATGTACAACTATAGCATAAGTACAAACCAGGGATGTTGCGAATGAGAAATTTTAGACATCCGCGGATGCGAATGCGGATGCGGATGTTTAAACGCTAACATCCGCGGATGCGGAGATAGATATAGACAAATGTATACACAAATGATCAGAATGAAAAGAGTAACCGTCTGTGCACACGATAACTCGAGTACAAATTGAGATATCTTAACGAAACTTGGTATGTGTACTTCTTTTGATGGTGTTGAAAATGGGCAAAATCGGATGATAACCACGCGTACCTTCCATATAACGGTAGTTTTCAGAAATACGAAAACTGAGATATTTTAGTAACTACTGAAGCTTACTCACTCAAAATTGATATGTACAATCATTTTTACGCGAAAAATAAGAATATTATAAATTTTTGGAAAATGGGCGTAGGCACGCCCACTTATGATTACTTGGGAACTGCTCCACCAATTTCTCCCAAACTTGGCCTTGGTACAGCATACCAAACGGCTGAAAATTTAAAAAATCGGATAATAACCACGCCCACATCCCACATAACGGTAATTTAGAGAAATACGAAAGCTTCGATAAATCAGTAAATACTGAAGTAAATTCAAAACCGATGTTTGCAATAATTCTATAGCAAAAAGTACGCTTATAATAAAATGTTGGAAAATGGGCGTGACCCCGCCCACTTATGACCACATATGTGTATCTCGGTAACCGTTCGATCAATGTGTGCCAAACTCAGTATGATTATTGTGGTTGCCCCATAAAGGCAAAACGTTGAAAGTTATTGAAATCTGACTAAAATTACGACCACCTTTTTATAACGCTAATTTTACCCAAAATTGATACTAACAACAGTCCTTTGAAAAGAAGTAACATTATTATGGAATTTTGGAAAATGGGCGCGATGCCGCCCACATATATCTATATAAGTTTATCTCATTGTGTCTAAATGAACGTTCCATCGAAGATGTTTGAAATAGATGTAAAACCACCACTGCTTACCATTTAGCGGTAGTTTTCGGAAAGGTGAAAAAACTAACGCCCGAACTTAGACTTTTTTACTTGTTAGGAAATAATTTAGGAGAGTAAATTAGGTGATCTATTTAAATAAAAAGTGGGAAAGGTTAGTAATTTTTAATAAGGTTTTTTTAGTACTTGAATTTAAAAATTGGAACATTGTATTCAATAAAAAGTTTTTAAGTGGTCGTAAATCAAACCTGCGCCACTAAATAACTACTTGCACGCTGCAAAAAACTTGAAAAACTTCAAACTTGACAAAATTGTAAATTCTTTTCGATTGACGCTGCACCAGTCGAGAGGACTTTCAGTTATATTTATTTATTTTTTATTGCGGTACAATAATTCTTTTTTGGGAATTGCATCGGTCTGCAAATGTCGGATGTATCCTCCTGACTTTCATCTTCACAATCTAGTATCATGGCAAGATCGTTGTTTAAACACCAACCAGAGAATTCTTCATTCTCATTCTTTTGGTTGTTTTTGAATGTGGAGAACCAGTAACATCAACAGCGTTTTTCGGTTTTAGTTTTTGTAATTCATTTTTGATGCTTTCTTCTGTGACTGTCCAGATATACGTTTTATCATTGCACTTGCATAATATTCCAGGGACCGAAAATAACAGTTATTTTCTTTACGAGTTAAACTTGGCCTAATATTTTTTATTCCGAAAGTTAATAATACAACAGCTTTTCAAAATTAAACAAATTTGGTATCATGTGAAAGAGGACTGAAATAGCTTTTAAACAGAAATAACGATCGAAGGTTACCACCTCTATTTATATATTTTTTTATATCATTTAATACTAAAGAAATTCATATACCTGACCCAACGTTTGTTCTATGGTAATTAATTAACATTTTTTATTGAAATATTTTCAATACGTGACTTTGCTCGTTTGGACATTTCAGTTTTAAAGCTATTTAAGTCCTCTTTAATTTGATACCAAACTTGTTTAATTTGCATAAGCAGTTTGTTTATTATCCGGAAAGGGCTTTTAGTTGGGAATAAAAAATATTTGGCCAAGTTTAACTCGAAAAGAAAATAACTGTTATTTTCGGTCCCTTCAATATTCGCATTCGCAAAAGATCCGCATTGCGAATATTCGCAACAACCCTGGTACAAACATACATATGTGTGGTCAAATTATTAGCAAACATATTTATGCGTGCATGTGTGTACTTATGTACTTATGATTAATACTTGATGTCTGCTGTCTTTGGCTTTCGATTTCAGCAATTGTAGATTTGAATATCTATATAGAAATTTGATAACTACATATACTCTTTATATGTACAGTACTGATGCCTTTATAGATATACTACGATTAAGTCAATATACTATACATACAGTCACTCACAGAAGTATTCGTAATATAGTTTTTTCACAATATACAATAGTTTTCGATTACAGATCTTTTTGCTTATTTTTGTTTAAAATACGATTCATTGTATAACACAAATTATATAAATAAAATTTTCAAACTTTTTATAAAATTCACAAATTTATAATTTTTAAATCACAAATTTTTCGAGTGTACAGTTTAGCAGCTCCTTCAATTTCAATAAAGTGCAAGTTTAAGGTGGCTAAAAATTTTCTTTGATTTTTGATAATTTTCTTCGCATTTTTTTTCCATATAAAAAACTACCGTTAAAAAGTCTGATTAAAAATATTAAAAATTTGATAACAATTTTTTTAAATTTGCTGCATTTTTGTGAATTTCGTACGAAGTTTGAAACTTTGATTTATATCGCTTTTGTTATACTTAAAATGAACCAATTTTCTTATTAAAAAAAAAAACATGCGAAAAAATTTTAATGTAAACTATTCTGAATATTGTAAAAAACTTAATTACGAATACATCTCTGAGTAACTATATGTACGTATGTATGCAGGGCCGACTTTAAGGCAGGGCGAGAGGGGCGGTTGCGCAGGGCGCCACATTGAGGACGGGGCGCGAAATTCTGGGCTGGTGTTTAATTTTTTATTGGCAGTTATAAACGCGACGTTCTTAGCTACTAGATCTACCGATGTCATGATGCTGGCTGTCAGTGCTGTCCTCAAGGCATCCGCTGTGCTAATAAATACATAATTGAGAGCCCATAAACGCCGTTTTGTCTTTTTAAGTAAGTCTTCTATTTTCGCGCAGTCTACCACACTAATACTTCGTAGAACTGTATTAGCCTAATAATAGTCGTGGGTTTTCAGTGGGAAGAAGAGATGAAAGACCTCAAGTACAGCCTAATATCCTTTACATGTACGGAACCCGCCGATGCCTTCCACTACAGTTGACTGTTAGGGTGCGATTCCAAGTTACACACTTTGTGATTTGCTTTAGTTTTGAAATGGCCGAATTTAACATAGGTATGCTGCACACTAAAATTTTGCATCTCCCAGTGATTAGTACAGAGTCGATCTTTTCCGTGTTCACGCTAAGTCCGACTTTCGTAATCTAGTCGCTGACGGTCTTATTCGTCAAAGAGCTGGGGGTTATCAACCATTGGCCGCTGACGATGAAACCACAGCTACTCCCTCCTCCACCATGGTGATAATGACCCCCCATTATTGTGCAACTCTGTGTGACCTCATTCAAGTACCATTGCGTTCAGACCTTTCTACAGTGTAATATGTTGAATATCCGACTACTCAGAGCTTAATAAGTATTTCGAGATATTATAATACGCTCCAGCGTATCTCTAAGAGATAAATTGGCCAAGAGATGAAAGACTAGCGATCTCTTTCAATAAGAAGAGAGTCGCCACTTATTACTATACCTACCACTGTTGCCAGCTATGACTTCTTGGAAGGTGTAAAAGACTTTGTTTAAGAACCATAAAATAACCAGGAGGATGGTCAAGACTCCACCCATGTGGTGACAATTTTGATCACTGTTAACCAGGGATGGCCAGAATTGATTATTTTGCATCCTGTTTAAGAAGCTCGCAGCTTCCAGGTTACACCTAGTATCTTCTAGATGGCAACAGTCGTTTGGAAGCGCGCAAGTGCGAGAAAGAAAAAACTCCAGCAACGGGTTGTGCGCTGGGCATGGGACCGGACACGTGTAAAAAGCGCAATAAATAGATGAAAGCAGTCTTGGATATAACACACCAGTTAACTGATCCTTCGATGCAGCACCCATGGGTAAGTAATGAAATAAAGGGTGCTCGAAGTACTAAGTGCAGAAAGACCAGTCGGGATGAACAACTCGAGCTATTTTTCGACACAAACCGAAAGACGGTTTAGCGCTCAATAAAATGAAGAATATAAGCACCTTCGAGGTCAGAGTGGGATCGAGCTAAGAATAACTATTGCCAACAGGTGTTATCTGAAGCCCTCTATCGTTGAACAAAAAACAAAATTTTTTTTCAACATCTATGGCCATTTTGGAAATCACACAATGTGCGACAAACAAAACTACTACTTCTGCATAGTTCAGAGTTCATTGCAGTTTGTTCCTTTTGGTAAATTCTTTATTTCGAATGATTTGTACGAATATGGTCGATATATGATCTTTGGAAGAAATCTTTTACTAGTAAAATGTTTATTGAATATTATTTGTGGAGATGCCATGGGCTATGCGGAGTTGGCCACTATGTATTAGAAAAAAATTTATATATTTCAGAATTCTTTGTTTGCATATATGCGCAGCGCTTTGAATCCAAGAATTTAAGGCTACATTAAATTGAACTTACATGTACAGTTTTCCACAAAATAATAGGAGTGCGATATTTTGACCAGTTTTGGCTATTT
>NW_023458557.1:85126495-85128636 GCF_013731165.1 Rhagoletis pomonella
CAAAATATCGCACTCCTATTATTTTGTGGACAACTGTATGTATGTATGTAGATTTGTCTATTAGTGCATAAGTTGGTAGCATGTGTTCATATGTATACCAGTTCCAATTGTTAAAATATAATTACACCACAATCGCTAGCTCATCAGCCATATATTATTGCCAGTTTTCATGATTGATTGCTATTATCAATGACGACAGTTTCCTGTATCTTATACACGGACGTTAGTACAAACAGACTTTGAAATTACTAAATAGCAATATCTTGCAACTAAAATTCACAATTGTGGTTATATTATAGAACTAAGGACGTTGACCAGTAGTTGTGAACTACCAGTGGCTTCATTCTTCACAGATACACAAGCTACAGACGATGCAAGTTATATGTATGTATTTATGATTTACTCCATTGCAATGCACATACATACATACTTTGTCTTCCATCTTTACTTTATTATATTACTTATGTATGTATGGCTGTACTTCTTAACCATCAAGTGATTACATCTATTTTATGCAAATTTAATAAACCTCAAATGTGTTGGCACAAATCACAAAGATGTTGCCAAGAACAATGCTATGGAGCAATAATAATCATTCCAGCTATCAAAATCAGTGTTGGGCAGTATCGATACCAAAAGTACTCAGAACTCGATTCGATACTGAGTACTCCAAAGTACTCACAAAAGAACGTTAAAGTACTCACAATTTGAAGGAACACAAAAGTACTTAGTACTCAAAAATACTCGGTTCCAATCATCAAAATCAACTTTGATACATGTACTCAGGATCGATTCAAAGTACGCAGTATTAAGTGTAGAATAGTTACTTGAAAAGTATTGAGTTCTATTTACATTTACCGGTATTCAAGAATGATTATACTCAATTTCAACTTTCAATAATTTTCAAGTACAATACTTGTACCCAGTACAACCGACAGCCATTCAACCGCCGTTATTTCGGATTAATATATTAATTTGAATAAAGTGCTGCCAGCTTGTGAGATTTCTACACTAAGCATTAAAATATTACCAAAATGTGTATATTTAAAGAAAGTATGCAGTACCGTCAAAATTACTCGATCCTCAAAATTACTCGATGATGCTTCCCAACACTAATCAAAATCAAACAGATGCCTAACATAATAGACGGTTGGGATCCAAGTGAGAGTCTACATACATCTGCAGGACGAAGGCGTATAGTACAAGAGATTGTGAGTGTATGTTATTAATACGAGTACTTCATAATCAAAATGAAAACAAGAGTTTGAAATCAATATTCAATATTTGCTGCTTTTTGAATTGCAGTTTTGATTTTGACAGCTGTTTAAATATTGATAATTGAAAGTAGAAGAATAAGTAAAAAAATGTGGAAAATATAAGGAAGGTGAAAAGAGAGAACTTTCGTGTAAGTGATTTCATCAAAAAGAATACTGAATTTTTAACAAATCTATATATATAAAAATTAAGCCGAAAAAAAGTGTGCGTTTGTCCGTGGTAATCTCAGCAACGCGTGTAAGGAACACAATGAAAGTTTCACACATTGTTGGTGTTGCTTTGCCAAAGGTTTCTGTGAAGTTTGGTTGAAATCCGATAACGCGTGTGTGTGCGGTGCGTCGGTTAAGTGAGTGTGTTTTTGCTATTTGCCGCACGTATTTTTTTGTACCGCACATAGCATTCATTAGAATTGAATACATTTTGGTCGTGTGTGTCTGGGCCGATTATTATGAAATTTGGTATATATATATATTTTTCCACGGAGAAGGTTAGTATAATATGCTAATTGATTCCACTCGCCACCAGGTGGCGCTTCACGAGGACCCGGGTAACCCTAGGATGTGTTTTTACATTGTGGGTATCAAATCAAAGCTACTTATGAGTGCTTTAATACAGAGTATTTTTTAGATCTCTGAGTGACCAGGGTCTCGAGATATAGCCGAAAAGGTGGACCAAGGTACCCTTGGATGTGTTTGTACAATATGGGTATCAGATGGAAGCTGTTGATGAAAGCTTTTAAGTGAAGTAATTTTTACTGCCCGTTTCCGGGATAAAGAAAGGAGATGGAGCTGAAGATGGAAGAGGAAAAGGAATAGCTACAGGAAGAGGAAGAGGAAGAGGAAGAGGAAGAGGAAGAGGAAGAGGAA
>NW_023458557.1:85128646-85159032 GCF_013731165.1 Rhagoletis pomonella
GAAGAGGAAGAGGAAGAGGAAGAGGAAGAGGAAGAGGAAGAGGAAGACCACTTATTATTAAAAATAAAATAAAAATTCTAAAAAAATTTTAAAATGTTACATATACGCTTATTATATAAACGTTAATCTGAAGTCAGTTATAGTGAAAAATTCATTGTATCATTACCGGCGTGATTGGTGATCGTTTCCTTAATTTTTTGCAGAAAGGTTATGCTAATATGAGATATTACCTATATCATTCATATATTTACGTATTACCTGTGTACTCACAAATATACGGTTGAAGCAAATATATGTAAGTTTTTTTACTTCGCCTGGAAAAGTTTATATAAATTTAAGAAGAGTAAATAGAACTTATTTTATATCAGACTTCACGCAAAAAAGTCATTTGCCCCTGAACACATAGCTGGGTTAAAGCGAAGGGGAATAGAACAGTTCTCTTCTCCTTCTCCGCTTTTTCGTACACGACGAAGTGTATGTATCATACGATTGATGTTGTTGTTTATGTGTAAAGGGGAGCGCATCTATGCAAATGCAGAACGGAACAACGACGCGCTCAAACTTTCTTTCTGATCTGATTTTCAAGCAAACAACAAGTGAGTATTTTTTCTCCAGAGAAAACCACGTTTTTAAAATTGTTTTCTGATAAAAACAACCATTTGAGTAAATATTTAGAATATTTTGCATCTATTTGATAGGAAACGACCTGGATTACCGCCACACATGCTAAACTTGAAAATAGGAGCACCGATTATTATGTTGAGAAACATAAATCAACCACGACTATGTAATGGCACTCGATTAACAGTTAAGAGATTGATGAATAACGTCATTGAAGCAACAATTTTGAATGGAAAATACTCTGGTGAAGACGTTTTAATACCGCGAATACCAATGATACCATCGGATATGCCGTTTGAATTCAAACGTCTTCAATTTCCGGTTCGCCTTGCATTCGCGATTACTATCAATAAGTCACAAGGCCAAACTTTATCAATTTGTGGTATTGATTTAGAATACCCATGTTTTTCTCATGGCCAACTTTATGTTTCATGCTCAAGAGTTGGTAAGCCATCGGTATTGTTCATTTATTCAACAACGCATGGAAAAACGAAGAATATTGTATACCAAAGAGCATTACAATAAAAAAAGTAATAAAGTAAATCACATCAAACGTTTTTTAATTGCTACAACTATCCAAAACTTCTTTCATTACTATTCATGCGCGAGAATTTTTATAAAAAACACACAGTATTTTTCGGCTTAATTTAATTAATTAATCTAGATTTTTTTAAAGACGACCAGCGGAACGGGCGGGTTTTCGCTAGTTAGATATACGAATTTCGTTATAATGTTCGTTATTGTGAAATAATCTCCTACGGATGATGATCATTATACCTTTCATGGACATGTAATTATATTCTAACTTGGTCCGATGTTATATAAAGAGTATAACAAAATTATCAGAACGTCCAGCTAAGTCGATTTACAGGGCAATTCTGGCTAAGATAGTTGAAAGTCTTTTGTAAGACAATTGAAATACACTAACTAGGCAAGATGGTTTGAAAGACTTTAGTTATTCTGGCACGAAACTTATAAAAAAGCTCGCTTGCCAACTTTCATGGTGAAAGTTTTTTTTTTTTTTGACAGAAAGCTCTTGTATATCATTTAGCTCGTGCTGCTGTCCGTGTGAGCAGAGCACTGGCGTGCCATTGAGAGCTCCGAACTCGAGTCCTCGGCAGCGGAATTTTTTGTTTTTCTTTTTAAATTACTCTTTTTATTTAACTTCTTTAAATTTTTAGATTAAATTTTTTTTTTAAGAAAAGTAGATATTTTCTTTATTTCCTATTATTTTTCGAAACTGATTTTATTTTGTTTCCTCTTTCTTTTTTAATTTACATTTTTGATTTTAATGTTAAAAAAAAATATTTTTTTTTAAACTTCATTTAATTTTTAGAAACATATACTTTTTTAATTCCATTGTTTTTCTGTTTTTGCTTTTTTATTGTCACATTTTATTGTTTTGAAAAGAAACAAATATTTTTTAAATTCATTTAATTTTTAGGAGTTTTCTTTTGCTTTTATTTGATTTTTTCGTTTTAATTTAATTTTAATTTTTAGATTATATTACATATTTTAAAAAGCAAAACATTTAATTAAATTACATTTTTAGGAACCTACTTTGTTTTTTTAATTAATTATTTTTATTTTTTAGATTTTATTCTTAAAAAGACAACCATATTTATTTTAAGTTCATTTAATTATTAAAAACTTATATAAAATTTTAACTTTTTTTTATTTTAATCGGGATCAGTTCGGGTTCGGGTTCACTTAGTGCCCTATTTAGGATCAGAGACAAATAAAATAAAATTAAACTAATGTTTAATTCTTAACTCATATATATGCACATGCATACATATGTACACTAGACTGCATCGCTCCCCATACAAAAAACAATCGGTACTATTTTTCCACTGCAATTATAAAATCTTTTATATTTTAAGACGTCCACCAAAATATTTCGGAAAAATATTAAGATGTAAATAAGCTGGACCGATTTGAAAATAGCTCCAAAAATGGAGTTTTTTTATGAATAAAAAGAGTTTCTTAAAGATTTTTTTTTGAAAAAATTCCCTCAAATGACAAAACGGTTTAAGCTTAAAATATTTACATAAAAAAATTTAAAAAAAAATTTGAACGGAATCGTAATGATGAGATTTTTGATGCTGTTTTTTAACTTTTTTCAAAGATTGGTATAAGAAAAACTTGGATAACTGAACCTAAACTCTTCCGATTTAGACTTGAGAAGTGTCATTGGAAAGGTATTTTCTCACACTTTTTATTTCTTTACTAATAAACTTATTCAAAGGATGGAAGAGAAAGATAGGTTGAACGAACGTCATTCAAAGTTGAATTAAGATGTGTTGGTACTCGAAGAAAAAAGATGGGACACGAATGACGTTTTTTGGCCAGAAATACTGAGATCCCGTAAATTAAAATCAGAACATTTTTGGTCCAGTTATTCAAGGTTTTGGTTTGAAAAAGTAAAAAAAACAGCATCAAAAATCTCATTCTTACGATTCCGTTGAAAAGATTTTTAAATATTTTTATGCAGATTTTTTAAGCTTAATCTAATTTGTCATCGGAGGGGACTTTTTTCAAAAAGTCCTTCAAGAAACTATTTTTATTCATAAAAAACTTAATTTTTGGAGGTATTTTCAAATCGGTCCAGCTCGCTTAAATCTTAATATTTTTCCGAAATATTTTGGTGGACCTCTTAGAATATAATAAATTTTGTAATCCCGGCGGAAACCCCGCAACTTTTTTTGGTGATGCAGTCTAATGTACACACACGGTACTTTTTAGGAGTTTGTTCAATATTTGAAGTAGTTATAAGGCAATTACATAGTTGTAAGTATTTCTGAAAATCGATAATTTTTCAAAGAAATACTACACAGATAAAGACAAATAATCAGTCTCTGATGTCACGGCGATTACTACATCGATTGCAGTTCCATCAGAAAATGCAAGAAAAACGCATTTTAGGTATTATAGGTGTAAAAGGATACATACACATTTAAATAAACTAAATAAAAAAATATATACAATTTTATATTTTTTACTTACGGTCACTTGTCCGTTTGGCGTCTCTGGCGGTTCCCAAGTTATGACCATTGTTGAGGAACTCAGCGGTCGGACTTGCACATTGCGTGGAGCACTTTCCATTTCTGTAAGTGAGAGTAAAGGCGAAATAGTGATTGATGAAAATTGTGATAAATAGTTAGTTTTGCAATTTTTTTTTTGCTGGAAACTTCATCCGATTGCTTTCATACATTTTACGCACTTCCAACACAAATTAATTCATTAAGCAGGCAATACACTTTTCACTACTAAAATAATTTGTTTGTGTATATGTATGTATGAAAAAGGAGTACTTATCACTTGCAAACCTTTTTGTAGCACACACACGCACTCAAAATTTCAAAACGTCAATCCATCAATCATGTCATTAAAATTCAATTAAACATTTTACATTTCAACAAGGGAAGGGCAAATCCTCAGTTAATCAGCATGCCGAACACAAGAAATACATGTAAATCTCATTTTATCAATTAAGTATTCGCCTTATTAACACAAAAATTAATTCAATTATAAACACATTTATTGAGCGTCTGCCACCCCTGCTGCCCCCACCTTCAGTCACTCACACAAATCCGCTGCCAATTTATTTCCTTCATTTCACTGCAAGACCACTTCATTTCAATTTCATCGCCATGCACTCATCTTCGTTCAACGCATTCGTCATTTCTTATTTTAACTTCAATTAGTCATTATGCCACTACAGCGTAACCGCAGCATCAATTACGTGCAATTAAAAATGGAGCGAAGCGGCGAAGATCCAAATCAATATGTGCTAGGGTGGTGATGGTACCATGGAGCCCAGCAGCTGACATGTGGAAAGAGAGGAGGAGGGAGGGGAGAGCGATATGGAGCGCGCAGTTAACCAGTGAAGCAGTAGCCAGTCAGCGCGCGCCAGGCACTCTAGCAGTCAAGCAGTCAGCAAGCCAGCCAGCCAGCCAACCGGCAATTGAGCCAAAGCAAAAGTCAAGCGAGATCAGCGAAGTGAATAACCACTACTTCCTCCACATCAAACGCATAGGAAACGGAAGAGGAAACAAAGAACCGCAATGCAATTGAAGCGCATGCAGCTACGCTCACACCGTTACAAGCTCACACTTACATACATGCATTCAATCGTAAGTATGTATACGCCCACCAACATTTACACAACTCCGATATTCTCGAACGGTAAATGGTTAAATCAGGTGGTGTAGTATTGCATGTTGTTCATTAATTGCTAATTAAAAATATGCATGCACCTATATACACACATACATTATATATATATACACAATTGCATTAATAAATGATGCATTTAGCAGAAGAAAAAAAACGTCAAAATGGTCGTTGATGAGAAATGAAATGAAAAGAAATCGCGAGAAGCCAGTTGCAGTCGTAGCGGCTTAAGAAACCCGGTAAATTGTATAGAAAGTGTTGACAGAGGAAAATTATAAAAAATCGGGCAAAAGTGCTTCTCTGCAAATGGGTGTTGAGCGATAAGGAAAGCATTAACTACGGCTGAAGAAGAGTGTCGGTTCATAAGATTTAATGAGACAAATTAAATTGAGTAAATTTTAGTGAAGGAAATCAAATTTATGTATGCATATTGCATACGAGGCCCAAGGAGAAAAAAATGGGACGAAGAACTTAAATGAAACAGTAGGTAATAGTTAAGTAATACCATATTCTGACCGACCTCGAAAACATGGTTTCGTTGCTATAACTGGTTTTCGACCTAAAACTTGTGTTTTCGTCCATGTAAAATCAGTCCAACGAAAGCCATTTTTCGCTGAAAACTACTTGAAAACTCATGTTCTACTTATTCCAAACGGTGTCTGCCCTAGCTTTTTTGATTATTTATCGGAGTGGAAGTCATATTGTATCATCTATTTTGGTTTTGTTTTTGTGTAGCAAAACTGTAATCAAAGGATGTAAGAAATGTCAACGAAAACACTAACAACCGGTGCGAACAGCCTTCAGCCCACAATCCCATGATTTCCTCTTCACCACAACAGTAGTCGTTTGACTGCAAACCCATTCAAGCAGCGTGGGTTCCCATCAGGCCATGTGCCCGTTGAGAACTCCAATTACATGCCGGAGTAGTGGTTGCTCCAAGAGCGGAGGAGAGGGCGAGATCTACGCTTATCCAACATAGGCCAGGTATGTCTTTCTATCGTGCACGTAGGCTTTGCAGAACATATTCTATTTGCCCGTTCGATAAAATTATTCTTTAGCCAGAGTTTGCAGGAATGCCCGCATTATGAGCTGTACTGATTGCACATAGCAAGGTTCCTTTCCTTGCTACTTCAGCTGCAACACAGTTGCCCGGTATATCTTTATGGCCTGTCACCCATATAACATTAGTGACGTAACACCTTGCCAGTTCATTTAGAGTACGTCTACATTCCATGGCAATTTTCGATGTAGATTTGCCACAATTAAGCACTTGAATAGTCGCCTGGCTATTAGAAATGATAGTTACCGCATACAGGCTAATAAGAGAATCGATCAGCCATCTTGCGGCTTCGTTGAAAAACCAAGGCTAAGTCAGAGTTCTTGTGAGTATACCCCAGTTCCTGTTTTCAGATCCAACTTGAAGCCATCAGCGTAGATGACTGCTGAGCCAAATCACGAGATCATTACTGAATCCTCCTCCCATTACCCCTTGAGAAGATCCTTGTCTGGAAGTGATTCATTAGTCCAGTAGACTGTGTAGTCCAGGTGCCTGAAGTCTACTGGAAGACCTTCCAAAATTCTAGAGTGCCCTAATATCGTGTCACTCCATTCGATAAGTGCGCTTAATCTAATAGCCACACTGCTCAAAAAATCTGAAAGTCCTGTACGGTCCACGGGAAGGTCATGCAAAACGCTAAACAAAAATTGTCGCAGTACGCAGTATTGCTGCATTGCGCAAATGCATAAAAGGCCTTAGCTAAAAAGTACTTGTTATTCCATGAAATATATCATAATCAATAGAAATGGAAATAATGGAATTATTTCTTAGTTGCGGCCTTCTGCATTTAAGTCCTGCAAACCATGCTTTTAGAGTTATCTGAATAGAAGGGAAATCTTAAAGAATTCGTAATGAATCATTTTAAATAATTATTTCCCTTCCCAATTTTTGTCGAATTTTGTCTAAAATAAAATCAACTGTGCACATTTCGATTTTTTAAAATTAACTGATTTTTTTTTTTAGAATTTTCTTAAAGAAACCTTAGAGATAGTTCTTTACGTTAAAGATTTCGGAAACGTTGGTTTGCAGGGAGGTGACGATATGTACATGCGATTTCAAAAGTATATTCAAATGTATTTGTATTTTCAAAAAACATATTTTGTATTTAAAATTTTTTGGTAAAATTATTTTGTATTTGCATCTTAAATACTTTTTATGTTAGGCATTTGCAGTGTGTATATAAGTACTATTTTGCAAGTATTTTTATCATCCCTGAAATGCAAAAAGACGTAACAAACATCGTCGCTAAAATTCACAGTCATATCTAATAAAAAAATTCAAAATTCACTTTTTGATTTATATGATGGATTTCATCGAATTACAACTCCTACATCATTTAATGAAAAAATAAATAAAAATTTTTAGTTACGACTTTTTCCATTTAAGTTATGATGTGGTTACGTCTTTTTGCATTTCAGGTGACGATATGTGCACTCGTATGTCCGTACCGTAGGTAAAATATTTGGATAAAGCAATACTTATCCTTAGTGATAAGTGCATACAAATAATATTCCTTTTATTTCACTCTCCTCTATCATCATCGCATATTTCGTCGCAATTTAGTAGCACATGCATAGAAATTTTGCGCTTCCGAAAAAAAAAACCGCTTGCATCTTACTTCGCTTACTATCTATTAGTATTTGATTGATATGATGATTGTGTGTGCAATAGCAGACGTTTAAATTCTTGTACAAAATTTACATATTAATATGCTTCTGCAGCATTTGTATAGCAAAAAGTTTAACTTAATATTATTCTTGCATTTCATGCACTCAACGCCACCGAACTTTATGCCCAAACATACACACACACACACACACACACATAGAAAAAGCTTCCATTATTCCGTCCGCATTGGTTTTAAAATACATATATTCTTGCATTCACTTATTTGGAAATTGGCGCTGAAATAACTTTTTGCGAAATTTATTTATTTGTGTTACTTTTTTCGTTTTGTTTTATTCAAATAAACTTTCCTTTCATATGTACGTCGACCTTCTGACTGTCGTCAGATCTGGCTTTCAATCTTGCAAGTATCTCCAAATTTATTCAAGCAATTTTATGCTAGTATTATTATGTAGTCTTATCAGCAATTCAATTTTGAAATTGTTAAGATTATTTATTTGGATACTGAAGATATGAAGATACACATTGTTTTGTTTGTCTGTAGGATTGCTTGGCGCTGTGAGCTGGACAAGGTTACACGTGTAGTGTAATGCGCCTGCTAGTAGACTACATATTTATATACATACATGTGTACATGCATACATAAATATATTTTAATTTTATTATCTGATTGGTGAATATTTTTTTTGAGGAATCTCTTTTATGAAAATCCTAATTGAATGTAGTCTATTTTTAAAGATGTTTGCCAAAAGATACTACAGTGTTTTGTGTTTACGATAGCGGTACAAAAGTGAATTCCAAGAGAGAAAAAGACGCATCAAAAGAGTCTACTAAAATACTTAAAGCTTAAAATTAAAAATTTCATATGAGATTCGGTTTTTGAATAGGTGCTTAACATTTAGTTCATTATGTGATCGAATTAATTAATATTTAATGATAAATTTTAATAAAGCAGTGAAGTTTTTATCTGTTTTATACCTTTCATGAACATAAAATGGTATTATAACTTTGGTCCGATGTTTCTAACTGTTAGTAAAGTAACCCTTTTCTTGTATGACACCTGCATTAAAATTTTGAATTTAACTTTTCATTAAATAAGTTTTGTTTTTCGAAACAGCTGGCAACCCTCTTCGAAAATACTTTCTAATTAAAGCTTTCTTAAACGTCTCTACTTTTATATATTTTTATACACTTTTCACTTAGTTTGCTGACTAAATTAATTTTGAATTTTTTAACATGCGGCAACCCTAGTCAAAAATATTTTCAAACAAAAGTACCTCTTTTGATACCTACATACATAAAAAATGTTAATTTAGTCTGCTTAGATTACAAATTTCCAAACATGCGTCAGTGTCTTTAAAAATTTGTTCCACGAAAAGCTCGCTGGTATTTCACTCACTTGAAGTCCTTATTAAAATATTTCGCTAAACTTGCTAATTACATTGAATTTAAATATCTAAACAGATGGCAACCCTCTTTAGAAATTATTAAAGAAAACGTTCTTAAACTTCAATCAGTTGATGCCCATATAAATATCGTCACTACCCTGCGGTGAAACCCGAAACTAGTCAGGAAAAATACTAGTTTACAACTAGAATTTCCTGACTGAAACCGAACTAGTTCGAAAATGACCAGAGTTGTACCAAGTACAAAACGATTTATTCATGCTCTGTTTTATTTGACTTCGACAGTTTAATACACAATACACTTTTATTTGGGTATATTGTAAACCGTTAAAGCGAGTACGTAGTCGCAATTATACCACGCCTGTTAAATAATGATTAATATTCATAATGATTATTAACTAAACATTTTTTTTTGTTATAACCGTTTAATGTTTAAATACCGATATTAGCACCTTTTTAATGATTAATAATGAGTTAAACACATTTTTTAATTAATTATCCAAATCTCAAATTTTAAACATTATTTATTACTTTTAAAAAATTTTAAAAAGAAACGACTGAAATAGTTAATGAATTTAATTTATTTTAATGAAAACTTATATTTTTTTGTTTAGTTCACTCAAAAATTAACTGAAGTATTCGTTTTATTTTCAACTAAAATGCTTTCTTTTGCATATTCAATATTATTTAAAAAGATAAAAATATAGTATTTATTGTACCTGAAGGCTTTTACTTTTAATATCATTTAATGGAAAATGCATTTAACTTATGTTCGAAAGTTTGAAATATTTATGTATCTATTTTTCCTTTTTATTTATACTAAAAAAATTTAACACTAATTATTGACAAATCTATGGCTGCTAAATAAAAATGTGCAATGTATTAAAATGTACTTAATCAAAAGTTTTTTTTTTTTTTTCTTGAATTTGTTGTATTTTTTGACATCGAAAGTAGTGGTTTTGGTCCATAATTGGACTAGTATTTTTCACTCTATTTTAAACTAGTATGAGACTGGTATATTTCTGATCGAAATCTGACAATTGTCATCTCGTAGGACATCCCCATGTTAAAAATACCAGTTGATTGCATGGAAAAAAGATAGTTGGCTGACTAGTTGGGCATGCGGTTCATAATAGTTGTGAGGTAGTTTGCAACTAGTACATTTGACTACAGGGTAGCCACGCCCAAAGGCGCGTCATTGTTTTGACGGCGAAAAAGTACGTATTGACGAAAAAAGATGCGTAAACAAACTTCGGCGAAAAAAGACGCGTTAACATAGATTTATGCCTAGCCAAGAACTGTCAATTCAGGACTATTCCCCAAAATCACTTTGGGGAATGTACACTCGCATAGTTTACCGCGAAAATAAGCATACGCGGCTTTCTTCGCCATCGACTAGGTTTAGGCTGAAGATTTTTAAGCGTCTTTTTTCGCGGTAAACTTTTGAGCTCGCACCTTTGTAATTGTCTAGGTACGATATATTTTGCTTAACTTGTTAATTTAATTAATTTTAAATTTCTAAAAAGGTGGCAACCCTTTTAAAAATATTTTCGAAATAAAGCTTTCTTAAATCCTCTTGTTTGAACTCATATTAGAAGATTTCATTTAAATTGGTAATTAAAATAACTTTATAATTATGAAAAAAGGTGGCAACCCGATTCAAAAATATTTTAGAAATAAAGCTTTATTAAATCTCTACCGCTTGATACACATATAAAAGAATTTAATTTCAATAAGCTCGCCAGTTAAATAGATTTCGAATTTCTTAACAGATGGCAACACTTTTAAAAAATATTTTCTAAATAATTCGACTGACACACAGACATTGTAATATTTTAACTAACACATTAGCTGCGATCCAATAATTTTCCTATAAAAATGGCAAACAGCAAGTATTACTCTCTGAAGTGAGAGTATAAAGTGAGTAAAAACAAAAAGTACGGGAACCCAAAAAGCATTTTTCCTGTAGAAATGTTAACCAGTGATCGCTTGACACTTTTCATGATTTTACCAGAAGAAAAATTTCTGGTAAAATCTTGCAACTTCGTTCTCTATACAACTCTTCAAAAATCGCACTCATTTACAGGATTTTGGATTACGGGAACAATTCTCCTGTAACTTCCTGCAAGTTCGTGTAAAATCCTTCAAGTTCATGGAGTACCGGATCACAGATATAATTTTATTGATTTTAAATTTCGAAAAAAGTGGTATTTCTATTTTAAAAAACATCCTATATGATAATCCAGGATAAACATACCCACACACTCATTCGCTTACTCGCCTACTCACTCATTCAGTCACTCATTCACAAACTTTCACATTTAATATACTCATTGTAGGCATCCGTAACGGGATATGCTTTTTAATATTCTTTCGTCATTGCGCTATTTGCACCCCAGTTTGGCTCGAAGTACACTTTTTTATTTTCTGTCTTCATTTTAATTTGAATTCTCCTTGAGATATTTTTTTCCAATTTTTACTCCATTCTCCATTTGCAAATTTTCAGTTGTAAGAGGCCATGTAATGTCCAAAATCAGCATCAATATTTACTCGCATCCACTGCTCACAATTAAACCCTATACGAAAGTTCAAAAATAATTTCTGGAGATACATTTTTTTCTCCCACAAAGTATATGTATGTATGTATATGCCAAACAATTTAACACATTTTAAAACTTTTGAGTAGCATCCAAAAATTTATTACGCTAATTTAAGTTGTGTTTGTACTCTCAATAGTTTTGGATGCGAAATTTGGAGTACCAAAACCAAGTCACACATGTACATACATACATATGTATGTAAACACCAATACGAAGGCATAGACATTAATATCACTACCAGCCCAGCGCACAATGGGCCATAGCCGGAAAAAAAATCAAAGTGAAATTTTGATGTTTTGATATTTCCAACTTGTTAAGAAATGTCCAATTACATAGAAAAAATTATACTTTGGTATTTTAAAGTCCACCTTAGTAGTTTTTTTGTTGGTCAAATTTGATGCTTCGAAGCTTTGTTTTCTAAAAATTACACAAATCAAATAGACATTTTTAAAACGTTGTGAGTTGTTTATCACAGTGGTGTGCTAGAATGGTGAAAATAATGTTTTTGGCATAGAAAATGATGCTCTTTCTTTATGAAATATAAAAAAACAATTAATATGTGATCAGGGACGTCGCTAGAGGAATGTGTCAAAATTAGGCGTTTTTTCGTCAAAAAATATGAACAAAGTCGAACTTTTTTGGACAATCTAAACACTGTACTGTCATGTACTTTTCTTAAATTTTTTTTTGTGAGACTCTCCACGGTTCCTACTTTTAGATACTGCTTAAGCCAGACATTGCACGACCTTGCAACAATGTCAAATTCCATATTTTATCAAGCAGAGTCAGTACGAAAAAATGGTCATAGCTACCCAAGAGTTGCGATTGATGAAGCAGATGAAAGTTCACACACCGACAGTCACATTTCGCAGACATAACTCAAAAAATATACTTAAAACATAATTGATTATATTAAACAATTTTACATTCAAACTTGAAATTGTGTTTTCTTTGCAGTGTAAAGCTTTAAAATTAATTTAAACTGTAAATACGTTTTTCGATTATATTGGAAGGTTAAAAACTATATTTCCAATATCTACACAAAATGCTCTTTCTCTTCATCAAAATCTGTAGAAGTTAAGAAAGTACCACGAAGGTCAGGACTGGGCTAAAAATCAATATTTTTTGTATCACACGTTAGGGTAGCAAGTATTCAAAAGATGAAGCAAATGTGACGATAAATAGGATTCTTTAGGATAGCTCTCAATCCCTTAGCCTCCTATCGGGAAAAATCCTTCTGAAATCCTTTTCACAAAATAACAATCATTCAATGCGATTTTGAAATCTGGCAGAAAATTCTTCCCAAATTGAATGATGTAGATGCATCCATAACCTTATCATAAGTAGTTCCAGAGATAAGCGATGTGGAAATTGCATTTTGTATGGGAGATGCCACATCCCTTTCCAATTAAAATCACTTTTCGCCATAAGTACGTTAGAAAAAGCGGTTCCAGAGATAAGCGATTGAGAATTTCAGTTGGTATTGGAAATGCCACGCCCCCTTTTCCAATACCTATAATTTTTCGCCGTAAATAAGGTATTTACAATTTATGCATCCGTGCCACGCCCCCTGTATAATGGGGTTAACATTTCTGGATTAGAGAAAGTTATATCCTTCCAAGAGAACGGTGCCCTCAAAAAAGGGGGTTGAAAATTGTATTGTGGCGTATTCATATATATGTATATAGATACCTTCAATATACCGTTTTTGCTACAAACCCTTCTCAAGGGTCCTCTGGTGTCATCTAATCGATCTTTGATCAAGGCAAAATTTTGTATCTAAGCATCTGAAGCAATAAAATATTTTTTTTCGGCTAACTTGTATGAGGCGGCCCACTGTGCAGCGCTCGCCATACAAGTAACAGCATGTACCGAGCAAATAACTTGGGCAATTAATTTTGTGCGAGCGTCTGTATGCACATGTAGTATATGTGTTTACACGTGTTTATATGTATTTACGCAATGCTTGTATACTTTTAGGCTTTAGTGGTTAAAGTTTGTCCGTAACGGAGTTTTGTCTTTGCAAGGCAAGACTTCCGTTGCAACTTTCACGCTTTCCGAACAAACAAATAACGATGCAAGAACACATACTAAATAGTACATACATAAGCAAGTGTGCTGGTATCTAGTTTGCACTACATCTACATAAATATGTATGTGCGAATATTTGCTATCTGCGCAGAGGCAAGTGACCGCAAAGGTACTAACTAATACGGCTTTTTGCAACACCACTTATCGCGTGCGTTTGTTTGCATGTGCATAGCTATACGTATGTGTATGTACATATGTACATATATTTGCAATAGTTTCAAATTCTTCGTCATAATTTATTTACATTGTCATCCGCATATGTGCTTGCGTTTGCGTATTTTTGCGAACGCGCATCAAGCGAAAGTTTTTACCTACTATCGCTCATCGTTTGCTAGCAAACTTACATAAACTCCAACTACAATAAATATTTGTGCCTCAAAATTGGCAAGAAGTTATTTTTGGTAAGCGAAATTAGTGCTAAATAGGACTAAATAGGATTATGGAAAATTTTCGCGCGGCAGGATGTTCGCAAGCTTTTGCGTGTGTGTGTGTGTGTGTGTATGTATGTAGTTGAAGTTGTAAGTGTAAAAAATGCTGCGACATGACGCTTTTGCAGCTGCATTGAAGTTTTGCGGGTTAACTATCAAAGATAAAAGCGATTTGTGTTTTGAACTCTACACGAAGTAAAGCGCTGAGAACAAAGAATTAGTGGCTTCTTAAGTCAATTTTAGTTTTAATAAAAAGAAATTCGAGGAAGGTAAAATAAATGATTTTTTATTGTTGCATTTAAGTAATCCTACTCCTTTGTGATATATGAGGGACGGGGCAGGAAATTGGACAATGAGCAGTAAGACATGCCTCAAGCTTTTCCTCGATGCCCATTTTTCATATTAACCACCTAGTAGGCGAAGTCCTGCATTTGTACCCGCTCAGCTGCAAAAGACTCTGGAGTTGCTCTGCGGCTAGATGGCGCTAATTACGTTGTGAGAGTGTACATCTCCAGTACGCTTGGATAGAGGTCGGGGTAGCGTTTACACCGAAGGCCAGCGACATAATTTCAGAACAATCAGTCTTTCTTCACATGATAAACAGCGGCACATCACAGGCTGGAGTTTACTCATTCGTCCTTTGGATTGAGGTCGTTAATAATGTTGTCAGATAATTTTTTCTAAAAGTTGTGGATTCTCAAGAAAAAAACCTGTGTTTTCAGCAAAAAAATTATAATAGCAAAAAACAAAGGGATATTTGAAAACTAACGATACTCTTAAATTTTATGCGAGCATTGAAGTTGGCTTTTTTTCCGTTGGTTTAAATCACTTAAAAATTTAGTTAAAAAAAAAACGAAAGAGATATTTTTATATAGTTGTTTGTTCAAATCTGAAATTTTGGATATTAAAATTCGCACTATGAAGTAATTAAAAAAAACTGTAAAAAACTGTAAATATGTATGGCAACTGAGGCCCCAAAAACTGGAGACAAGAGGCTACCAGACGATTAACTATTCGTATGACGTTGAACTTTTATGGAGAGGTAAACTTGAAGAACCCTCCATGATCTGATAAAAGGTTACTTGATCCTGCTGACTTACTTATATACATAAGTGGTCTGCGAGCAGTGGACTCGCTGTAAATCTTAGTAAGATGGAACTCGCCTTGTTCACAAGGCATATAGGATACTCCACACAATTCTTTCGTCAAACAGAGGCATTCGCCTGACGTTTTCCGATAGAGCTAACTAAGCGCTTGGGTTCAATTCAAGATGTGAAGCTATCGTGAAAGCATAAAATTGGGTAAAGGGTGAAGTAGGTATTAGTGGCGCTTGATTGTCAAAAGGCGCAATTGGTAAGAGAGGATTCCTTTATCCTAAGGTAATTTCCTGACTCTATGAAACACATGTATGCACTCGGATAAAACTTTGTTGATCAGAATGCTGGCGCAAGTTAACGTGCCATTCGTATTGGAATCAGTGGGGTACTTCATGTAATGCTTAAAATAAGGCTTGTTGGCATCGCAGCAAGGCCTGTAGTCAAACTTAGGTCGCTGCTGCTTGAATGAGTCAGAATCTGGACACTATAATATTCTTGGAGGCTCCACCTTTATTCGTAATAACCTGGATCGCTGAGTGGTTATGATGAAATTAATAAATTCGGCAACGATGAACTTTTACCCGAAAGGATCGAAGCTTGAAGGAAGCGTAGGTGAGGTGGTCTTTTGCAGGCAACTCTGTGAATCTTAAATGTAGGCTTTCAGTTCGCGTAGTATTTGCCTAGCAGATGTAGCTGATGGAGTATATGAGATGTAGATGAAGAAGAAGGTAAAGGCGAAGCTGAATATAAAGATGGAAGTTATGACGAAGATGAATATGGTAATGAAGATGTAGGTGAATGCGGAGATGAAGATGATGAAGAAGATTATGGTAAGAAATGAAGATAAAGATGAAGAATATATTAGAAAATATGCATCTGACTTTGTGGATTTTTACTCTGAAGTTTATCTTCCCCAATGCGTAGTGACTCGACGAAATCATCTTTTTTATTGTCGCCGAAAAGAAAGCTTTCGATTTTTTGTTTCTAGAACATTACCAACTGGCAAATATCGAAAAAATATGTCTCCCGCTGTCAAAAGTCATACAAGTATGCATGCATTGCAAACATCCCATACTCGCGCCAAGGATTTTAGACCTATCAGTCTATCATCTTTCCAGCTCAAGATATTGGAGCGACTGATTGAATCCTTTCTTAGGGAATCGGTTGCAGACAAGCTTATGGCTTCGCAGCATGCCTATATGAAGGGGAAGTCCACCGAAACAGCGCTACACGAAATCGTGTCGCATATTGAGAAATCCCTTGCGATAAAGGAATACACCTTGATAGCATTCTTAGACATTGAGGGTGCTTTCAACAACATCACACCTGAAGCAATCACATCAGCTCTAACTGGTCTGGACATCGACTCACGGCTGGTGTCGCTTATACGACAGCTGCTAGTTGGCAGGGTCGTGCGGGCGGAACTGGCGGGCGTGTCGCTGGACAGATACGTTTGCAGGGGAACCCCGCAGGGTGGGGTCCTCTCCCCCCTTCTTTGGGTCATGGCGATTAATGAATTATTGCAGACCCTGGAAGGGGGGGGAGGCTCCAAGGTCATAGCGTATGCTGACGACCTTGCGGTGGTTGTGAGTGGAAAATTTCCACAAACTCTTTGTGACATTATGCAGGACAGACTAAGGTTAATCGAGAGATGGACCAAGGAAAAAGGTCTGGGTGTTAACCCAGAAAAAACGGACCTGGTGCTTTTTACCAGGAAGTACAAAATCCCCTCACTTCAGCTCCCTGCCATAGGCAATAAGATTCTGAAGCTAGGGGAGTCTGCAAAATATCTAGGCGTAGTCCTGGACAAAAAGCTTAACTGGGCGCAAAATATACAAGAGCGTGTTAAAAAAGCGACGGTAGCCCTCTACAGTTGCAAGGGGGCGATTGGGCGTAGCTGGGGGCTGTCCCCTAGCATCATGTATTGGTTATACACGGTAGTTGTTAGGCCGATTCTATTATATGGGGTCTTGGTATGGTGGCCAAGTCTCAACAGGAAATCTACAACTGAAGCACTCCAAAAGGTGCAAAGAACTGCGATGCTCTGCATCTGTGGGGCCCTGCGCACAACTCCATCGGAGGCTATGTGCGTGCTCCTCGATATTTTACCAATTGAAATTGTTGGAAAGCAATCAGCGGGGTGTGCCGCCTTGAGGTTGAGGGAACTACCAGGCTGGAGGGACACTCAGGAAGGCCACACCGCAATCTTAAAGGACATAAATATACCGGACACGGATTACTGTGCACCAAGGTTGAACTTCACAAAGAGGTATAGGATTTCCATTCCAGATAGAAAATTCTGGTCAGGAGGGGCTCCCGATGACAATGGATCACTCCACCTCTACACCGATGGCTCTAAGCTAGACGGCAAGGTAGGAGGGGGGGTCTTCTCGGCCCGACTGGGGCTGGAAATATGTTTTCGCTTACCCAACCACTGCAGCGTCTTTCAAGCTGAGGTCGCTGCCATACAGGAAGCGGTTGAACACCTACGTACAAGAGAAGTCATTTATAACGATATCTTCATCTACTCAGACAGTCAGGCCGCACTCAAAGCGCTCGACTCGGTCACATGCAGTTCAAAAACCGTAGCGGACTGTCGCAGATCTCTAAACGAGATGGCTGAGCAGTCTGCTCTTCACTTGGTATGGGTTCCGGGGCACCGGAACATACCAGGCAACGAAAAGGCGGACGAACTTGCAAGAGAGGGCACATCCGCTCCACTTTCGCAGGCCTGGAAGGGATTAGGCATGCCGCTCGCTACCTGCAAGCTCATTCTAAGGGATCTGTCTCTTAAACTAGCAAGGGACAGGTGGGATAGCCTCACCACTTGCAACAACACGAAGCTTACATGGCCTAAATGGGACAAAAAGCGGTCGAAGGATCTCCTCATGCTGAGCAAAGGAGACCTAGCCGCAGCTGTGGGTCTGCTAACAGGCCATGTTGCTATCGGGGGGCACGCGGAGAGGTTAGGGATCCCCCATAACGACTTCTGCAGAAGCTGCAGAAATGAGGAAGAGCCAGAAACCTTGCGGCACCTGTTATGCGAGTGCCCCGCACTTTGTAGAAGAAGACAAAAGTTCATGGGTTCAGGATTCTTTGAGGACCTAACCGACATAGCCGAAGTAGGCATACGGCAACTTCTGGGTTTCGCAAAATCCACACGATGGTTTGAGTAGGAGGGTTCTAACGATCCGCGTGGTATCACAACGGGCCCACAACCTAGGGCCTATGTGTGCTAGTGGGGTCACTGGCAGCCACTTTAACCTAACCTAACCTATGCATGCATTAACACTGTAGAGCAAAACTGAGTACATGGTGGCTTTTGCCAAAAATTTATATTTTCAACTTTTTAATCTGAATTTTGAGAAAATTTTGCAAAAAAAAAAAATTACTAAAAATCCACTCGAATTTTTAGAGGGCTGACACTTGCACCTCATCAGACTAAGTATAATATGGGCTATAACACTGCATACACAAAAAATTTCTGAAAATTCAGATTAAAAAGTTGAAAATTTTGTTGAAAGTTTGTTAAATATTTCTTAGCTCTGTATAAAAATTTAAAGTTTGATTTAAATGGTTTTGGTTAAAACATGAGCCTTATTTTTATAAAAAAAAAAAACAAATTTAATTTAAGAACTTTGCAAATATTTAGCAAAAACCACCATATACTCAGTTTTACTCTATAGTGTACATATCCATTGTAACTATAACCAAATGCCTCTGAAGCTACTAGCGCTAAATTTCAAGAGAAAATAATCCCGAAAGCTTTTGAAACAAGCATAACTGTGCTTGTATTTAAGCATTTCTTCAGCTCGAATATGGCAACTAGGCATACAATTATGCAGTTACTCAATTCAGGCGCTTGAAATATGTACATACATATGTATGCTCTTCATCCAATCGTTCATGAATCCATATTTTTTGATTTACATATGTACATACATATAAACCCCCCGCCGCCAACCCACTGCCAGCTGCTCTTCTCCTGCAACGCTGCTGTGTTCTCTTCTTCTTCCCAAATTTGTGGCATCTATGGTTAATTTTGAGCATTTTATTGTTCATTTGTTTATTCGCTTAGCCATCCCGCGCAGCAGCTGTCCAGATATGCTCGATGTCTGCTACCAGTATTTGTGCACAAACCAATCGCTAAATTCTACTCAGCTCCTACTAGCGAACGACCGCCCGCTCCCCCACTCTTTGAGTATTTGTACACTTGCATTTATGTATGCACTAGCTAATGTATGCAACAATTATTTTTCATTCATGCCAATCAAATTTCGACGTTGGCTCTCAATTATTGCATACATATATTTTTCCCATACACATCGCATTGTCTATTTGTCTCCTGCATTTTGCATTCATAATGAGTGAAATTGATTTGTGAAAATGTTTGCTTTTGCAATTGCCATATTGATGCGGCGAAGAGAAAGGAAAATACGAAAAATAAAAATACAAAAATTGCCACAAATTTACCTGCACATTTCACAATCATTGTAAAAGCTTTTGACTATGGTGAAAATTTGTTATATTTCTCTGTCCGCTTCACTGGTAATTTTGCGCTTTGCAGTGTGTCTGCTCCATGCTACAGCGCCAAATAATATTTGCCCTCCTCATTTGCGCTTCAATTTCGAAATAATATCAGCTATACTAGTAGCCAGCCTTTAGGCAATAGCGCCAAATTTTTGACGAACATGCAGTACATTGGCTGTTATTGCAACACTTGCGTATGCATTCGGTGGCAAGCCGCAGTTTGTTGCATTCTTCCAATGCTGCACTGATTTGTATTTGTTTTGCAAATTAATTGTTTGCACATTTTTGGTTTGTTGGTAAATTTTAGCAGCTATCCGGCAGTTTATCTGACAAACAATGTGTTAATATGCAAAAGCATGTGGAGAGCAAATTAGCTGTGGCGCACAGTGCGTATGAGTGATATTTTTGAATGATGTTGAAGGTTTGGTTGAATTGCAAACGAGTTGCGATAATATCGAAAGACATATTTTAGAGAAAACGAGTAAAACGATTTTGAAAAGAAGTCAAAATTTAAACGCTTAACATCATTGCCTTTTTCACTGGCACCGGCATAGTCCACATAGCTCGGTTGCAACACAGAAATGCGCTCTGCTTATCCAAACCATTTGCTTTACACTCCCCTGCAGCGACCAAAGCTAATATTTAATATCTGGTCAATCCATATCAAATCGACCGATTGTTGGGATCGACCATTTCTGATTTGGATGAATTTTGGTCGAAACTTTTCTGTTATCTTAAAACAAAGTTCTGTCAAAAGAAAAAACATATTTTTTCTGAAGCTTATATGAAATTGTAAATTTCACAATTTCCGCTATAGTTATGGCTATGGTCTCGTTTAAAAGGTGATATATAGAACTAAAAAAGAAAAATTAAACAAATCTCAAAAATAAAAAATCAAGAATTTTTAAATTAACAAAAAAAAACATAAAAACAAATTTTATAAAAAATTTTGGCTCACTTTTTTATACAAAACCTCCAACTGATCGTAAATTCCCGGAAATTTTCAAGAAGGTTTTTCAATTTGAAGAAATCTATTTTTGAACTTAAAAAGTTGCAAACTCTAAATAATGTTAAATAGAATTTTTTTATTTAATTCAAATTTATTTAGAATTTTGGTGAAAATTTTCAAAAATTCATATCTTAAAAAAAAACACCTTCACGAAGATCTGTTAAGATCAGTTAGAGGTTTGTATTACAAGAAATTGTTATAAAAATTGATTTTAATTGATTAATTTTTATTTTGATTGATTAATTTTTTTAAACTTAAAATTCTGCATTTTTTTGAATTTTCAAATTATTATTTTTTATATATTTTTTTAAATATTTTTTTTTTTATGTAGCCCCAAAAACTAGATACCTCTGAAACGTGACCAGAACCATTCTTTCAAATATAATAGTTTTCAGAAACCTCTAAATAAAGTTATGTTACAAAATTTTTATTTAATTAAAATTTATTTTTAATCGGTGAGAGTGCGAATTTATTTTTTTAAGTTTGAAAATTTACTACTGAACCCGCATGACAGTTATATGAGATCCGAGTGCCATATTTAATCAAAACCGTGCAGCCGTTTCTGAGTGAAGAGCAGGCTCGCATAGTGCATGTTTTTATTTTCATCGAATTTCAAATCACCCTATACCGGCGAAAAAGTTCTTAGTTAAAAAAATAAAACCTTATCATACATCTACAGGCTAAGATCTCTAATTTGATTTCTCATTTTTAAAATTCCTTTTCAAAAGTATTCTCAAACTAAAATCTTGTTAAATCTCTTTCGTCTGATATTGTGATATAAGTATGTACATGTATTTCAATAAACTCATGAACTAATTCGAACTTGATTGTTCGAGCAAATGGCAACCCTACTAAATAAAGGTCAGGAATAAAACCATTTCAAACCCATTTCGATTTATACCCACCTTTGAATAATTCACCCAACTTACTGAATAATTTGAATGTAACTTATTAAGCACGTGGCAGCTCTCTTCAAACATTCGAAATGTTCAAACTAAAGACTTTTTGAATTAGTTAATTGAGTTAGACCTTTCAAGCAGGTGGCAGCTCTCTTCAAATGTATTTTCAAGTTTAATCATTGTTAACTCTCCTGCGCCGAACATTGCGATGCATATTTTAATTAACTGATGAATTAAGAGGAACTTTTATATTCAAGCATGTGGCAACCCCGCTAAATATAGTTCAGAAATAAAAATATTTAAAATCCCCTTCGATTGATACCCATATTTTAATTATTCATTTAACTTATAAAATAATTTAAATTTAACTTTTTAAACAGGTGGCAACCCTCTTCCAACACCTAAAAAATATATTCTTAGCGTTCAAACAAAAGATTTCTTAATACTCCTTCGTTTCACATCCATATTTTGATATTTCGTATAACTTGTGTATAAGTAAACTAAATTCGACATTTCAAGCAGATGGCAACCCTCTTCAAAATATTTTCAAACTACTACTTTCTGAAACCCATTTTGTTTGGCCCCCATATGGTGGTACATATTTCTCTTACCTTATATGATTTTTTAAACAGGTGGCAACCCTCCTATAGTTCAGCTAAGAAACAAAGTTTTTCAAAACCATATCGACTGACACCCAGTTTGTAATAATTGATTTTTTTTTAAATAATTAGAATATAATTTTTTAAAAGGTGGCAACTCTTTAAAAAAAAAAGTAACACCTTATTGCACATCCACAGTCCAAGCCTTTTAACTTGACGCCTCATTTTAGAATATCAAACGAATGGTGCGGATTTGATGGCATTGATTATTAAAAAATTTGAACTTAATTTGTCAACAGCTGGCAACTCCTTTCGAAAAACTAAAACCAGTTTGTTACAGAGCAAGCGCTTTAATTTGACATCTCATTTTTGAAAATCGGGTGAATCGGGTTATCCTGGAGGAAAAAACCTTTCGCGTTTTATATATGTATATAGACAACATAAAAAAACGCTCTTGAAAATGTCAGCATCGTTTCAGATCAGTTAGAGGCCCTGTATTAAAAAGAAATTGAGCCAGAATTTTTGAACTTTCAAAATAATTTGTTTTTGCAAACTCTAAATAAAGTTATGTGAAACAATTCTTATTTAATTTTAATCTATTTTTAATTTAATGTGCAAACATTTTTTTTCTAACATCAAAAATTCACATTCTTGAAAATTTCAGGATTTTTAGGATCAGTTAGAGGTACTGTATTAAAAAAAAAAATTCTGTCAAAAATTTATTTAACTCTTGCATTTGCGTTTTTTTTAAATTTCAAAATTCTGTATTTTTTTTATTTTTCGAATTCATTTTAACATATTTTTTTTTTTATAAAGCCCCAAATATTTTTTCCGCAGAATCCGAATATGAGATAAAAGTACATATGTCCCATTTAAAAGAATGGACTTTTGGCCAGTTTAACCCTCTTCCGGTCAAAACCGGTAATACGACCAAAACATAGAGCATTCCCGACAAAGTAGTTCATATTTTTGCAATTTCCAATAAAAACATAATGCCAATATTTTAGAACGAGTGGTCTAGGACATCCGGTATATATTTAAAACGCACATCTCCGCACGCAAACTCGAACTGCATGCATCTAAACAAAAGCACACGCCTACCAGCACACAAATTGAATTCATAGCATAGTATGTATGTAGATCTCAGTATTTAGCCTGCTTTTTGGATGCACTTACATACAGTGTCATAAGTACAGCTCAGCGTCAAGCTGGCATATTTAGTGGCTACAGCTAGACAGATATGGCAAGCAATACTGGCATTGACAGTGTAAACCGTGCTTGTAGCAAGCAAGTAAGCGGCGGGCAAATGCCTCTTATGCAGACATATCGAACGCGTCCAAGTGTACAAATAGCGCCCGTACTCAGAGCACCTCTAGCTCAGCATCTGCATATTGCAGCTTTGCTAACTTTATGCTAGAATTTCAACTGTTAGTTGATATGTAACTTGGTTCTTAACCGCCTGCATAATTCAAGAATATACTGGCCGTTGTGCATCGTTGGTGCTGCTCTACTGGCCACCAGTTGTCCGTGTTTTTCGTTGGATGCACGCACGCCTTTGCCACCGCACCACCAGCTGGATTAAATAGTTCGTGCGTCATATATCTAATAGCAATGAGCAGGTAAAAGCATTGCCACCTATGAATCCACACACTGTACAAAAGCGTGTACTTGAGTGTGCGCCTTTCTGTCTGTGGTCCATTTTCCTCCTTTGGTTCGCTAGCTCCGAAGTGTTTGTCTCGATGCCTTTGCGTGTAGCATAAGAAATTGTAATTTTTTTGACGTTTTCTATGGCATCGAACAGATGGGAAAAAATTTAGGTTGCATAAGCAAATACTTCTGCAGAGTATTGATGGTATATATTGAAAGCTTAAAGCGTTTTTCAAAAGAGATAAAAGCAATTAGACACATTTTTGTCATATCAATGTGAATGTGTGGGTAGAAAATGCTTATAGCTAGGTACATTAGGGTACATTACTCTCCATACAAAAACCAATAAATCGGCACAGTTCCATCGGAAATATAAGATTTGTTATATTTTGAGACTTTCGCCAAAATCTTTTTCAAAAATGTTAAGGTCAAAGGTCCAAAAACTAATTCTAAAAAACATTTTTCTTAAGTAATCATCTCAGATGATAGAAGATCCTAAGCTTAGAAGATCTGCATAAAAATATTAAAAAATGTTGCCAACGGAATCAAAATAACGCGGTTTTAGAAGTATTTTCAAATCGGTGTAGCTCACGTAAATCTTCATATTTTATTATAATATATAATATATTGGCGGATGTCTTGAAATATAATAAATTGTATATTTCCGGTGCAAAAGCCGTAATTTTTTTTTTGGTGAGGCACTCTAATGTACATATTTAGGGTTTTATTTTAAAGAAAGCTTTTAGCTTCAAACGGAATTTTTAAGAGGAACTAAGATTAAGCAGATGCAACTGATTCGCCTGAAGCATTTTAATAACGCATAATCATTCTTTGTCATTTTGAGCGTCAAGACAACCCTAACTTTTCCATCAAAGAGAGGGAATATGGCCAAAACTTAAACATATGCGGCCTATTAGGCCCATACCATTTGACTCGGCATACTTAATGATGTCTTTAAACTCTCTTGAAGGAGAGTAGGTAAGCTGGGGCTAATATGATCTCGGCGTGTCGCCCGCTAGTTGAGTATACGGAAGCAAGCGATGGAGGTGGAGAGGTGTCCTTTACTGATTGCTTCCTACTGAGCGCAACCCAAATCATCCACAATCCACACACTCAGGCTGGGGTATCACGACCCTACGCAGAGGATTGGAGAATCGCCAAAAGCCTTTTCCACGAGGATAGCGTAAGCGTGAGCTATATCAGCTTCAGCGCCCTTCAAAGCACCTGGCGCTAATGGAAACTATAGAAATAATCACAGACCGGCATAGTAGGCACCTATACAACCTATTTTCATAGACTTCAACATGCCTATCTTCCAGGATGATCTAATATCTATACTCTTCAGAGACACAGGAACCAGTCAGATTATTAGCTCCGACAGGATATCCGTTGTAGACGAGCTACTCAGCCTTTTTAGTGAAAAGGTCTTCGATAAATACTCAGAGCTACACGAACGTCATTGTAATTATAAAGAGGCCAAATGTCTTGAAGTTATCCCTTATGACAAGCTCTCATAGAATTCACTCCTAGATAAAGCTATTCAACCCAGAGACCTCCTTTTCCACAATGGGTATAGAAAGACAGTGGAGTCATCTGCAATGAAGTAGCAGATATTCCCACCAATATAGGGGCTACATAGGGATTCATATGCAAAATATTCCCATATTGGTCCGCTACGGGGCTCCGTTAGGAGAAACATTTATATCTGAATGTAAAAGCAAGCGTAATATTACTGGACAAGTATAGAAAGAAATATACAAGCTAAGTCCTTCACCAGGAAAAATTAGCAAGCACCACCGTAGTACTCCTTCACCTTAATAGCCACGCAATAAGAACTGCTACAGATTTTCCTACTAGCTACTGCAGGTAGTTGTTAACGGTTATTATTGAAGTTTGTGCCACGGAGAACAGGAAACAGCAAAGCACATTATGTGCGTTTGTGAAGAACTTACTATGACCAGACACCGTTTCCTAACCATCAATATTTTTCTATACAAAATTTTCAAATTCTTTGCACAAAAAAATTTTAATATAACAAGAGTTTAACATTGGGGGCCTGCTGGTTTATAATCTTGATAACTGAGCACTGTGAATATCAAAATCGATAGTCAAACTCTTGCCACGGGTTTAACAAGTTAAAATTAAATTCGCTAATAGCTAAAATGAATTATTAAGAGATGGATATCAAACGATATGGGTTTGAAAAGTCTTTGTTTGATAAACATGTATATTTAGGAGGGTTGCCACTCGTTTTAAACAATTTTTGTAAAATTTTGGTGAATTTTTCTAATTTTTCTACAAAGTTTGAAATTTGGACTACTATGGTTTTGTTAGATAATGAGCTGTATTTTTATAAAAAGAAAATAATGAACATTAAACCAAACAAAAGAAAAATAGCCAAAACTGGCAAAATGGCATATCACTAATATTTTTCACATGACTGCATGTAAATAAATTTGTATGTATGTAGTTAATTTTCTAACAAAAACCATATAAACCCAAGTTTAAAACTTTGTAGATAAATAAAAAAATTAACAAATTTTATCCAAATCTACGTTTTTTTTCTCAGAAGTGTTAGAATTTTTTTTAGTATACGGTTTTGTAGTACATTCAATTTGAATGCAATAATGTGCAAACTCCGAATGACTAAAGGTAACCGTTAATTTTTTAGATTTTTGTCGCCAAAGGTGTTGCGGTTTTATTGCATATAAAAAAATTGTGTGTACTCGCTATATGGAAGCATATGCAACAAGGAAAAATTCTAAAAAATCAACGGTAGTTTTTAGCCACTTGAAACTTGCATATTATTATACTAAAATTGAATTAACTATAAAACTGTATACCCAAAAAAAAAAAAAAATTTTGACATTTCTGAGAAAAAAGCTTGAAATTCGGATACAAATTTGATGAATTTTATTTCAATGTGTTACAAAATTTTAAGCATAGGTTTGTATTGTATTTGTTAGGGAATGAACTGTATTAATAAATAAACATACATAAGCGGCAAACAATTTAATTTTGAATTTTTGTCCAAAATGATATGTCAATCACTCCGCTCCGTACCAAAACGGACGGGGTTCCCACTTCATGTGTTTGATTTGTTTCAAATTTTTTGGGTTGATGCATAAACATATGTAAATAATAAATAAATTTGAAATTTGAGCTTGATTAATAAATTTTTAAAAACTTTACAGCACAAAAACAAAAACAAATCAATTTAATAGTTTTCCAAATATCTCGAGAACGGGACGAGGAAAAATTTTGAAAAAAAATCACACTTACACACATTAAAATTCTCTACGAAAAGAAATATTTAAAAATTTTTTTTTTTAATTTTTTCACATACAAATTGTTTGGTAAAAAAATTAGTTTTTGAAAATATGCTATCAAAAAAAATTTAAAAAAACTCACAAATGGGGTGCAGTCTACAATAATTTGAGTTATGGATTTTTTTTTTACACCAAAGTTGATTGAAAAGAGTACATTACAAATTTCAAAATTTTTTTTTAATTTTTTTAGAATTTTTTCGAGTATGCAGTTTTGTAGCCCATTAAAGTTTAATTCAAGTTTTAAGCGATTGCACGCACAGTTATGAATCTAATGTAGGAATTCTGTAGTAAAAAAAAAACTAAAGTTGCCACGCAAGACGTAGATATTTTGTACGCGAAATTCGGCGATGAAATAGAAAAGATAGAAATTTATTGATTAGCCCGCAGGTAACTGCAAGGTATTCGCGCAAGTAACACTAAAAAAACACCAACAACAACACGCTTAATGGCATGCAGCAATAATGAAACCTGCAACAGGCAACATAAACCGTAATACATACGTTTCTTAGATGCATTTTGGCCAAGGATAAAATGGAATTGGCATGTAACACTTACCGCCACACTTCAAAGTCGCGTTCAAGCCAACCAGCACAGAGTAAAAGCCCAGCTTGCATTGTGGACGAACTAAAGGCCGCACCCTTTTGCTGTGCAACGCTAAACAATTCAATGAACCATTTGCCAGTTGTACTACTCGTATATTGGAATGATTAGACGGGCTATTAGGAAAAGATGTAAGATGCCGGCGGTAAACGTTGACTACATACATATGCACGCATGCACATGTACCGCCATGGCATGCAGTGAGTATAGCCATTTTGGTATGATGGCTATCGCTTCGGTAAACCTGTTTGCCGTGTGAAAATCGTTGATAGTGATTTTCGGAAAATTTGTATGCCAGTTTCAGATGTTGCGGCAATCCAATGTAACACTAAGGACCGACGACGTCGAAGGTAGTGACGATAATTGTAATTGGTGGTATTCAAGCGCGAGACCACAAGTAAGCGAAATATGCACAAAACAACAACAACAACAACAAAAACAACAACAACAACAACGACAACCATAGGAAAATCAGCAACAAACCAACAGCAAAAATGGCAAAGACTACAACTACATACGTAAGTATTGAGCGAATGCATTTAAAACCGAAGTGAACGCGGGTGTGAAAACAGTCTATAGCAAAAGTCTGGCAGTGGCTGGTCGTCGTCATAGCCGACAGACACGCCTTTTGTTGAACTAAGCATGTATGTATGTAGTAGCGCAAACCAGTAGCCGCTTACTCGAGCTAAGGCAACCCGCAAAATGTTTAAGCTCTTGAACAGGCTTTGTTCTTGCTGCAGCTTTCGTTTGGTTGTTGGACGTTTTCCTTTGGCGTTGTCGATGTCGATGCGTAGCACCGCTGATTGCGCCGGCACTTTGGTAGTGATTAGTTACCCTTGCGGCACTGTACCAATGCTCATATTGATGAAATGAAGTGGCATGCGGCAGACATGTGTGTACATACATTGTACATACAATAGACGTACATATGTAGTATGTACTAGTATTTTGCGACCCTGAAAGCCAGCCACAAGGATACAATATGCTTCCTGTTATACCCCAGCTTCAAGTGCATTGCACAATAAGCCATCAAAAAGAGTCTTTAACAGCGTTAACAGTTTCAAAACCCATGGTCTTTTATTAGCAATTTGCGGTTGCATAAGGAAATTGATTGGAAGACATTTGGAATTGTGGTAAATGCAAGCAGGTCATTTGATTTTATTGGGTCGCATATTTTACAGGGTTCTTGCGGTTACATTCTTTTAAAAGTAAGTGTATGTAGTATAAGTACTTCAAAATTATCGTAATCTATATAGTAGGGTGGTCGTTAAAATATCAAAATCTCAATTGCGTATTGAGTACCCTTTTTTTCTACGTACCATATAAGAACATCGAAGAACATTAAACAAATTTTAAATTATTTTTCAGGGGTCGCTACCCAGAGTTTTGAAAAAATTTTTATCTGATAACATCATAGTATTCATATAAATTCATAGTTCTCGCCATATGGATCCATCCAGCAATATTACGTGCCTAAGGCTGCCATTTGCTTATGTTTTTTCGAAATACACTCCCTTACACTAGGATAGGGACAATGCTTTTTCGCAATTTTTCACGATTATTTTTCTTTTATTTACCTTGATTTATTCTTCAATTAAAATAAAGTTCAATCTCTAACAAAAATCATATAAACGCAAATTCCAAACTTTGTAAAAAATTTAAAACCACATTATCAGAATTTTTAGATTTTTTTGAGTAAGCAATTTTGTATCTTATCCAAATTTAGTATAACACTGTGGAACAAATTCAGGTTAGCAAAAGTTAGGTCGTTTAGGTAATAAAAGAGCTACAAATTATTGATTATTTTTGAAAATTTTTTAACGAGCTTATGTTATATAAAAAATATTGCGGAAAAGCGTCTATCAAAAATGGTCAAAAATTAACGGTAGATATATTGTAGCTACTTAAAAATCGCACTTAAATTGGATGGGGTAGAAATTACAAGCGTAAATAATTCAAAAAATTCTGAGAAAAAGTTTAATATTTTGATGAAAATTTAATGACTTTTGCGTTTATAAATATGGTTTTTGTTCGAAAATGAACTGTATTTTAATTGAAAAATCAAGTAAACTCAATAAAATAAAAATAACCCAGAAAAAAAAACGAAAAAGTATGGTTCCTATTCAAATGTATGGGAGTGTAAGTGCAGCATTTTTTTAAATTTATTTTTTTCTAAAATTTATAAGCATAAAAAAGCATTTTTTAAATTTTATCTTTTGAAATGATTATTCGCAGTAGGATTTCATGCATGACTAAACTGACAAATCCGATCAATACCAAACAGTGCTTCATTGGAAAGACTATTAAAATGCGGGTGAAGCGACATACCACCTGTTTTGAACGGGCCAAAAACTGTTGAGTTAAAGCTGGTCAAAATAAAAAATTTATCGAATCTTTACAATTAAAAAAAATTTAAATTTTCATGGTAGCGACCCTTAAAAATTGCTCATATACAGTTGCCACGCCGAAGGATTCTAAACCCATTACATAAGACAAAGATAAAGATAAAGATAAAGATAAAGATAAAGATAAAGATAAAGATAAAGATAAAAATAAAGATAAAGATAAAGATAAAGATAAAGATAAAGATAAAGATAAAGATAAAGATAAAGATAAAGATAAAAATAAAGATAAAGATAAAGATAAAGATAAAGATAAAGATAAAGATAAA
>NW_023458557.1:85159042-85165307 GCF_013731165.1 Rhagoletis pomonella
AAGATAAAGATAAAGATAAAGATAAAGATAAAGATAAAGATAAAGATTAGGTAAAAAGATTTTGATATGACAACGATCACTAGTGTGGCAAACTTTAGTGGATTTCTTATTTTTAAATTGTGCAAAAACCAAAAAAACTTGGTAAACTTTTTTTAATTTTTTATCACTTTAAATATCGACAGTCTATACAAGTGTATCCTTATTTCCGTTCAATGCATCCCCTTATAGCCAGCATCCATAAAGAACAAAATTTTAAAACTCACCAAAAAGTTTCAAGCAAATTTAATTACCTAATACTCACTCTGCGCAAAAATTAGCCAAACGACGATAACTAACTTTTTAATTATCAAAAGCTTAACATAAATTCCATAAAACGGCGTAACAGCGAAGGTGAGCAGAAAAAAATTTAATTAACTGCGTCAAACCGCTGTGTCACCGCAATAAAAGGCAGCTACAAAAAAGAAAAAAAAAATCAGTATCTAGCGGAAGAAAAGGGGTGCCAGAAAAAAAAGGAAAATTGGAAAGAAGCAAGACCACAACACGCAAAGCCAACGGATGACCAGAAAAATGGCGAGTGTAGGCGAATGGTAAAAAATTGCAGTATCACTGCCAATAAAATGTAACAACGGTAATCCCAGTGGTGTACAAGCTGGCAAAGATGGTGAAAATAAACCGAACGCAGGAGTAGGAGAGGCAAAGCGACTGCGTGTTGCAGTGCAGAGTTGCCAACTATTATATGTAGGTAATGGAAGGCGTAAAGCGCGTGTTGGTAGGCAAGATAGCTGCGAAGGCTTTTGCTTATGATTATGTGAATATAGATATGCATCTAGATACCCTACGAGCTTTTCTGCATCAAAGAGAAAATTATAGAAAAAATATTGCTTATGTTTTTTTTTTTTTGGCGGTTAGAGCTCGATATGTAAAGCAGACGCTAGCAGCGTGAACGGGATGGACCTTCCAAATTTTGTGGAGTTTAAGGCGAGCAAAGGCGCGCCAAACTTGCCGACATTGGCTGGAAGTGAAATTGTATAGCCACAAAAATAGACGATAATAAATGGAAGCTGAAAATTTGCTTATATTGAATATCGAATTGCATGCAAGAAGATAAGCGGCGACACAAGACCGCAAAAGTAGTGAGAGGCATAAACACAGCAGTAGAATACGCAGTTGCTCAGGAAAAGGAGTCAAAAAAGTTAAGCTCAAAGGCAAAAGCATAAAACAAAAACGGTCAAACGTAGTAGACATTATAAGAAAATTTATAGAATACAACAACAAACCGATGAAAATTAAAAAAATGCAACAACTAAACCAGCTGAACTGTAGAAAGAACGAAATTCAATGAAAGCTTTAAGCAGAAATGCATTAATTCTGGCAAGAAGCTTACTTAGTACTTATGTATGTATGTATGTATGTATGTATGACATGAATGAGAAATGAAGAGCAGATAGGCGACGAAATGGCTAGGACATGCTAAGCTTAATCTACGTAGTTCACATACAAATGAGCCTGTTGAAAGTGGGTGTGGATGAGAGAGACGGAACAAACGGGGCGAATGCAGATTATGTATGTATGTGCAGGATATCATTGGAAATGCATGTTTCACGCTAGCGTCACAGGCACACCAAAGTAAAACGAAAGAAACAAGAAATGAGTGAAAATATACAAAGGCGATCAAAAATGGATGAATGGTGTTTCGTTTTTAATATTTACAATGTTTTTCAGGTTAAAATGTTTTAATTTTTTTCGTACCTTAACAAAAACCTTATAAATCACACTTTCAAACTTTATACATAGTTTAGAAAAATTCCACACATTATTGTTTAAATTTCGAGCTTTTTTTGAAAGAGAATTTTTTCAATTTTTTTGGGTATGCAGTTAGTTAACAGGATTATAAAATTTGCCAAAAAATTTTTAAAAACTCTTGTTTAAAAACTTGAAATTTAGATAAAAATTTGTGGTTTTGTTTCTTAATTCTGTATAAAGTTTGAAAGTGTGATTTGTATTTATTAAAGCATGAACCATATTTTTATAAAAAAGAATATCAAAAAAAAAAAACATAGCTTGAAAAACGAAATACCATTCATCCATTTATGACCGCCACGTAGATAGTAAAATGATACGCACACACACACACATGATCAGCATTACACGTTATCTTAGGTATATTTACCAGGGTGGTCCAATGCAGGTGAAAAAGGTCAAAAATTTCCTGTGTTTTATATGGGGGAAAAAATATTTTTTCGTAGAAATATTATAGAATTCTTGAAAGTCAATATTTTTAATTTTATGCATCTTTTGCGGTATTTTGGGTGACCTATAAAAATTTGTTAATATAAAAAATTGGCTAAATAAAAAACTTGGGTATTATTATTGTAAGTCTCCTGAAGAGAAATAGACTTTTTCGATCGAAAAATAATGGTTTTCAAGAATTCTATACTGATTCTATGAAAAGTGTTTTTTCTCCTTTGAGCGACCTCAAAATATTTTTGATTCCAAAAAAAAACAGCAGGGATATACTTTTTTCAGTACAGAATATCCCTATGGTATGAGAGACCTGACTTTTTTTGGACCACCCTAATGTACAATTATGCAACGTATGTAAGCTGCTGCTGCTTTTGCTGGCTGCGATAGATATTGACATTGGCGAGCGATAAGGATAATTGTTGCAATAAAATGGTAAACTTAACGTCCGCCGACGCTCGTTTCCATATAAAATCGAATCTACAATGCATACACTATATGTATATGTGTTTATGTGTGTATAGGAGAAAGACTGCTTGCATGTGTGTTTTTTGTTTGAAGCGCGCAGCTTGTACGTGCTACTCCTTAAATGCATATGTTGCCCGGTGCACTTTTAGTGCAAGGATATTTATGTATTAGCCTTGCTGCCAGGCTGCTCGGTTGCTACAGCTGCTCAGCTCCCACAATCGCTTTGATTGCTACTCGGATCGTTTGTGTATATTTTTTGTGCACTTCTATTTCTTTCTTTTCTTTGTAAATTACGCACATAAATGCTTTAGGATGCAAAAGTGTGTGCGTAAAAGTGTGAATGTGTGTGTTAACATTTACATTCATTAATACATACATACATATGTACATATATGCACGCATTCATGGCTCTTATCCGCATAACAATGTAAAGTTTATGCTTTGTCTACGCCGCTGGCTGGCATCGATTGGGTTTATTGCTAATAATTCGTTGCACTGTGGGTAGATTTTATGCAGATTCTACTTATTCATCAAACTAAAGAAACTATTTTGACCTAAAAATTATGTAGGTATCTATGTTTTGCTGTGTAACTAATCTAACGATAGCCGATAAAGCAATTTTTTTTTAAATTTTTTGTATGTGTGTACTGGTGAATTTTTGATAAGGGACATCTAATGTAACGAAAATGAAAACGAAAACTATATCGTTACCTACTTATTCGATAGCAAATTTGTTAAATAATATAAAAATTACATCTATATCGATAAATATGTTGATAGCTAATCGTTTATGATAACTTATACATATATATCGGCGTATAATGTATACTGATAATTTGTCGTCTAGAGGCAATTGGAGAAGCTTTTTGGTCTCGGCCCAAACCGAGAAGTGGTTGTAGTGGCAAATAAGAAGAAGAAGATATATATATATATTGGTACTAACTTCATATCGAGCCCTAAACAAATTTTCTTTTTGATGCGGAAATGTTCCTACAGCATCTAGATGCATTTCGGCATCAAAAAGAAAATAAAAAAAAATTTCGCTTAGGTTATATTGGCGGTTAGGGCTCGATTTACAGCGTGCCGACGAATAACTGTTACCCAGGTTTTTTTGAGAAATAAAAAGGTTCTTTGTTGGTACAATCGTGCCTTTATTTAGTTTGAAAGTACACCATTTAGGAACAATTTTAACGTTGTCAAATAATCCAGAAATCAGTCGTTATTTGTATTCACATTTCGACGTATTTTTTGGCATGGATAACTTGTCCAATAGCCTCACTCCTTTGTGACGGGGCAGGCAAAAGATACAAAAGGGTGGTCAAAGTAACGTAACTACAGTTGATTACGCCAGATAGACAGATAATATTTCTTTTTAAAATGTCAGATCGAAGAGCTCGGAGGAAAAGGATTATTGTTATGGAAAACATAGTTTTGTCTCGAACTGCTAGAACATCGTTTTTTCGTAGCCAAATTTACTTAATGTGAGTCCAGAAGTTCGTATCGGAGAGAAATGTAATCCTCTTACTTTCTTTAATATATACATACATTTATCTACTTTTAGGTAAAGTTTTTCCGCAAATAAGGTACAACTTGAGAATAATTTTCCATTCCTGATGGAATATCAGCTGTAAAAGGGGCCCAGAAACCAACAGCTGATTGCTATTTTTTCAAAATAAACATGCCTCAAAGTCAAGTTAAAACTAAACATATCCAGCAGGATTGCATGAAAAAATTCATTCAATTAGCACTCAATTAAGCACTAATCGAACAGTTAAGAATTAAAATTTTGTATGATAAATCGAGCTTAATCGAGAAAGCTTGGCTAATTGCTCGATTAGCGGCCTGTTTGAAGATACTTTTAAGAAATGACTAGTTTAATTTTCAATAATAAAAACATTTCAATTTGCCTTCAAGAGTTATTACTATTTAAAAAGCCCCAGGGATCGAAAATAACCATCATTTTGACATTTTCTGGTACCAAAATTTATATTTAAAGAATTTTTGTTTTTAAGGCTTTAAATTTTTAAAGTTTTTCGGTCAAATTTGACCGCAAATTTGTGATTTTTATACTTTAAATAAAACAAATAATCGTCATTTCGGATTTTAATATTTTCGATCATGCAGAAAAAAATATCTCTGAAAATAATAGATATGCTTGAATAAAAACAAATACGAAATAACCTTTAATTTTATACATATATTCAGAAATTTAATTGAGCTTCAGGCCGTTTTTAATGGAAATTTTTGTGGAAAAAAATTCAAATTTAAAATCATAAAACAACGGTTAAATTTGATCGTCAAGTGTTATAACCGAAAAAATCATTATTTTGATTTTTGCTGGTAGAAAAATTTATATTTAAAGAATTTTTGTTTATAAATATTGACTTCTTGATTTTTTTCGATCAAGAGTAATCGTTATATCTGGCCTTTTTCGGTAACCGTAATTTTTTGATTTTTATTTTTTCAATAAAAAAAATATTCATTTTGGAATTAAATTTTTTCGAACATGCAGAAAAAAATATATCTGAAAATAATAGATATGATTGAAAAAAAAAAAATTCAAAATAACTATTATTTTTTATATTCAACAGTTTTATTAAGTTTCAGGTCGCTTTTAATGAAAATTTTTGGGGAAAAAAATTTAAAATAAAAATCTAAAATAACGGTAAAATTTGATCGTCAAGCGTTACTACCGAATAAAACCATTATTGTTGTTGAATTTTCATTTTTGAATATTTATGTCTTGATTTTTTTTCGACCAAGAATAATCGTTATATTTGGGCTTTTTTTGGTAAAATGTGACCGAAGTTTTGTGATTTTTATTCTTTCAATAAAAAAATAATCCTCATTTTGGATTTTAATTTTTTCGATCATGCAGAAAAAAATATATCTGAAAATAATAGATATGATTGAATAAAAAACAATAGTTGTTCTATTATTTTTTATATTCAATAATTTTACGGAGTTTCAGGCCATTTTTAATGAACATTTTTGTGGAAAAAAATTAAAATAAATATATATTTTTTTTTTTAATTGGATTTACATGTTTTTGTTACAGATTCGGCCTCTGAGGATACAAATACGTAAATTTTATTATTTTTGCTATAAAAAAAAGTATAAAATTCCAAATAACGATTATTAAGAAAAAAATAAAAAAAAAACATTATTTTTGATCAAAAAATATAAATAATAAAATAGCGATTAATTTTGATCGGAAAAATAGATAAACATCTTTCACGGTAAAATTATGATTTTTTTTACAAACCGTTAACATGTCCTAACAATAATAAATTTTCAAATACTTGCTAAAATCAACAATTTTGAACTCTGTGGATAAGAATTCCTTTACAGCACCACTGTAAATTCACTAGGCTTGCTGCATGTTATCGGTTCCGGTCAAATTCGCCACTCCAAATGTACGCACTAAAATACTTTTGGTGCTGCAAAATTTTAAATAGCCACTTTTATGCGCTCGCGCCAGCATGTCGGCAGTATATTTCTACACAGCGCGGATGAGAGTGTGTACATAGAGTGTTTCTGAAAAGTTTTTTTTTTT
>NW_023458557.1:85165317-85172819 GCF_013731165.1 Rhagoletis pomonella
TTTTTATTTGAGTTTGCTTTGGATTTTTTAAATTTTTATGCTCAACATGATTTTTTCGATTTTGTGTTTCTTCTTTTTTTTGTATCAAAAAACAGTTGTTAAACTTTACGTTTACCTTTCCGCCTGGCAGGTGTGGAAAACTTTCGCACATATGCATACCGGAACGTATGCGCCTGTTTGTTCGAGCAGCAAAAGGTGAGTGAGCATGAAAATGCAGTGTGCACACAGTCGCTTGTGTGTGTGTGTGCCTGTTTTTTGCAGTCGTAACGCCTGCAATTCAATTGTTATTGAAATTGTTTAACGTTTATACATTTTTATCTACATTTCTTTGTTGTAATTGTGGCGCTTTATAGCCCTCTCTTCGCATTCAATTCCCTTTCTGTTTTTTGTTTTTTTTTTAGTTTCTTTTCCTCACCTTGCTTCCTGCCATGAAAATTTCAACTTAAATTGCGCAATTGATATCGTTGAACGTTTCACGTTATTGCAAGCTTTTTGGGGTAATGTCTGCAAGCGCGCACAAGCATACACACCATACACAACAGATCCACTCAGACGATAATCACACGTGATACATACAAATATACGAACATACACATACAACTGCCTAGGAAACTACGCCGGATATGTACTCTCAATTTATTTCAATTTCAACGCCAATTGCGTGAGGTTTGTATGAATCAGGCGAGTCATTACTTTAAAACACTAACTCTTGATAAACTAAAGCACTTAAGGCTTTAACGAGCTTTCGTGCATTCCAATTTAAGTCAACATAAAAGTGCCAAAAGCAACAAACTAAAGTGTAACTGGTTCTTATTTAAATGCATGAAAATGTTTTTTTTTTTGTTTTTTGTTGTGGTTAGTATGGAAAATAGCACTTACTTGCACCTCCGAATGTGAAATCGCCTATGATTTTTCAGTTTTATTTTAGATATCATATAATTTGAGTTGTTGTTGTTGTTGTTAGTCCATGATAGCGAGCGATGAATGAAGAAAACACAAACAAAATGGGAACAGAGAAACAAGAGAAAATTGATTTGAGTAGCTAGAATACGAAAAAAATGCCAAAGCTTTCAAAACTTTAAACGAAACTTTCCAGAAATCAAACGAAAAAAAGTTGCATAAAACACGAATTGAACCACAAACAAAAACGACAAAAATTAAAAAAAAAAACAAAAAAAAAAATATATATTAAATTGTTAGAAAAATCCTTTGAAAGACAGCATGTTATAAAAGTTATAAAATAGAGAAGAGAAGAAGAAGAAACAAATGCAATCATTAATACCATTTCAAAGCAAATCGGGTCAATAAATGAAGGAGCTTTTAAGCTCTTTCAAAAAATACATACAATGTACATATAATAAATTCTATGTGTATGAGTAATGTTTATATACAAATGATCGTTGACAGCTAATCGCTTCCGCAATACTTGTGCTGCAACACATTCAAACTTTCGAGGTACACCAAAAAGTTTTTGCAAAAATTTACGGATAAGTTTTTCGAATACAAAGCTAATTAAAATATGTGTTTTTCGTGGTAAATTATGAAAACCTGTTCGGAAACGAAGCATCTTTATTCGCCATTTCTGCTATTTTTAAAACAACTACCTTGAAGTTTTGGAAAACTTGCATAAATCAATTTTTGAATATAAAGCTATTAAAAGCGTAACTGTGTAAACTACTCTTTAAAATATGCAATTTTCGTAAATAAATATTGAAAATTTTTTGGAAAGGTCGTTTGAAAACGAACTATTGGTGGTACCTTCTGTCGTTGTTGCTCTATATTTTTTTGCTTTTGAAAAAGTGTTGGAAATTCTAATATGTACTTTCAAAGGCAACTATTTGAAGCTCTTTTGGAAAGCTCTTTGGTAACGTACCGTTGTGATCATTTTCTGTTATTTTTGCACTAACTGCAGCTTTTAAGTATATTCTTTCACTGCTTTCTTTTTCAGCAGTTTATTTCGATCTTATATTTTTGGTTATTCCGTTTTTTTTTTTTTAATTTAACAGGTGATATTTGGCACAAAACCTTCTTTAGAAACGAATCGCAAGCTTGAGCTTTCGCTCCCGTTTACTTATATTTTTTAAAGCTCTAAAACTCTTGCTTAAGCTCTTCTAACAATCTATGTATATTCGTACATTTTTTGACGGAAACCAACTTGCTGTACAAGCTTATTTTGGTAACAAATTTTCTCCTGCCTCTACACTGCTTTGAAGCTTTTGTAAGCATTCTTCTTAAGTAAAAGAAAATATTGTAACTAATTTAATCCCAGGCTTCACTGCATTGAAACACGTTTTAAAGATTTTCCGACATTTTCATCTAATTTGCCTGTAGTGAAAGTTTAAGTGCAAAAGTTTTTTTAGAAACGCATCAGTTGTCGCATATTTGCTCATTTTTGGTGCTGCTTGGAAGCTTTTGCGAATATATTTACATAGTTTTTATGCATAAGCTTAGTGTTGTACTCATAAGCTTTCGTGCTTTTAAAGCTCTTGTTAAAGATCCACAAAAATTTTTATATAATTTGATCCTAAATGAAATTGTAGCTGTATATTTGTGTCTAACCTTAAGGATTTTAAGAGCAAACACACATTTGTAAGTTGTGCTTTTCTACTGTCTAAACGGAATTAGTATATTCTTTTGGGCGTTAAATTATTTCCGGTTAATTTTGTTATGTTAAAAGCTCTGTTATGTCTAATAAATATCTTTTTTTATTCCAAACTTTCGATAGAACACATATCTTTCAAAAGCTTGCAAGAGGCTTAAAGCTCTGACAAAATTTTATGCGAGCTTTCCAGCTGCTTCATCAAATTTTGTCTTTTAATTGTTTCTCAGACAAGCTGAAGTGTAATAATGATGCTTACATACGCATGATATACCATGGAACTTCTTAATACGAGCCAGTGTTCTGAAGCATTTTCTTTTCACCAATGGTTTTTTGTATCTTACTTAAAATATGACTAGTAGATATTAATTTTTATAAAGTCAATAAAAATCCACTTACTTGTCTCACCAGTGGTACAAGTCTCTGGTTTCGATGGCGGTCCACGTCCAATCGTATTTACCGCTATCACATAGAATTCATATTCCGTGTATGGGCTTAAAGCGCGCACAACGTAGAACATTGTAATGATGCCGCTGATTTCGCTAAAAGCCTGTGAAAAATTGAAGTTGAAAACATAGGTTGGAATATTAGGCTTAAAATTTTAATGAGCGAGAAAAAAAGCTCACAAGAGAATGAAGGGAACGAATTTTATATTTTGTTTTGCTCAGGGTATTATAGTAAATTTATTATTTTTTATTACGGTTTTTACCAAAAGTAGAAACCAAAACACAAAAGCTAGGTTTGAAACTTTGCTTGTATATATGTGAAAGCTTTTCTATAAAAATCTTCTTAAAATAAGAATTATATATTCAGAACAGAGTAAAATTTTGTTTAGTTGAAAGCTTTCACTAGGAGCATGTGAAAGCTTAAAATGAAACTTTATTTTGAACTTTATATGTGAAAGCTTTTTTTAACAAGATTATATTTAGCTAAGAATTATATATGTATTCAGGTACAGGTTTAGTACAATTTCCAATTCGGGTGCAAACTTTCATTGAAAGCACTTGAAAGCTCTATTTTTAATTAAGCTTTAAAAAAAGTTAAGGTTAAGAAAGAATTAGTTTTTTTTTTAGCAAACTAAAACTAAAACCCCACCTGGTTTGCATTTTTCGGTTTGTACTGTATCACATAGTATTGCAAATCTTCGGGGCCTTTGTATGACCACTCCAAACGTACTGAAGTGGCGGTCACTTCAGAGATTTGCACGTCTGTAGGAGCAGCTGGAAGTGCTGTTTGAGAAAAAACGGGAAAAGAAAGTAACACAGAAATGTGAGTTAAAAAGAAAGAAATGTTAATACAAAAAGAAGCCAACACTTACATTGGACTTTCACCATCGCCGTCGCTTCGATTTGCCCCAAAGACGAGGCCGCTATGCAGGTGAAATTAGCGCTCTGTTGAATATTCGTCAACTGAAGTATATTACGGCCGATTGGTATATCATTTTCGGGAGTCAAATCTTGCGCACCTGTGGGACGCAATAAAATTTGGAAATATTTTGATTTGATAGACAAACTTAATAAAAATATGAATTATGACAAAAATTCAAAAAAAAAAACCTTATTAAGAATAAATATTTTATTTTGCGATATATTTCTTCTAGCACTCCTCACCTTTCATCCATTTTACATGCGGCATGGGCGAGCCCACTGCAATGCATGATAAATTCAAATTTGCACCCAGCATCACTTCGTTGATGGGCTCTGGTGGGCGTGAAAATGTAGGCGGTACACGTCGTACTTTCACATATAAATTCGTTGCTTTCGAATGCTCGGTGCCAACCGAATTCTCAGCGACACACTCGTATTTGCCTTGATCCTCTTCGCGACTATTTTCGATTTGTAGGCCACCTGCAAGGAGAAAAAGTGAAAAACAAATTAGAAGATTTATAAATTTTGAACTTTCCTATAATTTTTTTGCGAAAATATTATCCAGATGTACACACGCTTCCTATACACTGCGATTCAATCGATAAGTGGACACAAGTCCTTAGAATACAGTTTAAATGAACTCACGATAAAAGCTTTGCAAAGTTCCATGTAAAAAATATACCTCTGAGCGCCTGGGGTTTCGATGTGAAGAGGCTCGAAATGGGTGGGTGGTGCTTCCAAAAATGAGTGTGTGGCGTAGAGGTGGGGGCTTTCTAAAAATAAAATAACGCAGAGATTACGCTGTGGCTTCAGCTGACAAGCATGTCGTAGAAGAAAACTTAGGGCAAGTTACAACTCCAAGAGGATTAGGAGCGTAACAGGTACACTGAGGGATGATTTTGCAGGCTGGCTACGAGTTCACGTGAACTACCTAATAATTAGCTGAGATAACTTCTGTCCTTACTGCGATAGGGCGCCAAGAAACCACTGTACCTGATACGGTTGCTAGACGGAGGCAATCATATCTGAGAACGCTGTAAAGCCAGTGGTTACGAACATAAACTCTCTTCCCCCCTAAAGCCATTGGTTTTCATTTCGACTTTAGGGCTAGAAGAAGTCTTGTGATAAGTTCGAGGACAGTTTAGACCCAACGTCGCAGTGTAGTAACTATAAATGTGATACTGGCTCTCGTCAACTGCCATCGCTTAATAGACTTCTGTAAAATTTTCAGCAAGCAGAGTCATTTATTTTGTGTTTAACAGCCATTGAAAACAGACAACTTCGTGAATTTTAACTAAAATTAAAAGAGAATTTCGTGTGCTGAATAAGAAATACTAAGCGGAAAAAGTATATTACCGAAACCAAGCAAAGGCTTGATAAATGCTTAAAAATTGGTTAATTTGTCAGATCCCCCAAAAGAGGTTGTCACACCCAGGGCCGGCGAAACGCCCTGTGGCCGGGTGGGTAGCTCTGCTGGCGGAAAGAGTATAGAGGTAAAGAAAATAGGTTGCTGATATAATTGAGAAGGTTAACAGATTGCGTTAGAAAGAGTTATTGTTTCGCGTATAACACATGGCAACACTGATTTGGTTTCCTAAAATGTAAAAGCTGTTTTTGATGGACTTTTTTGGGCTGATTGCGAATCTGTAAGTATAAAGTTTCCATCAGCTTTAGATTTTGAAAAAAACTTGGCCAAAGTATACAAAATTTCAATATTTGAGAAGCTCTAGCAAACAAACAAAACCTTCCACTTGGGCTTAAATTAAAGCTAGAACTCTCGGCTACTATCCCTGAGAATACCATTCATCCACCTTGACTTTATGGGCACTTATAGTCATTTATTGGATCCAGATATGGTATTTTCAGAGATTTTTGTCAAAAGTTCAAGCCTTAATTTAAGCCTAAGTGGAAGATTCTACCACTTTTTGTTTAATTGCGGTAAGTACTCAAACTTCGCCAAAGTCAGTTTTTGCTATTCAACAAATGACTATAAGTGACCATCAAGTCAAGGTGTACGAATGGATTTGCCAGAGATAGTTGTCAAGAGTTCTTGCTTTAATTTAAGCCCAAGTGGAAGGTTCTATCACCTTTTGGTTTCTTGCTAGAGCTTCTCAAATATTGCAAAAAACCCAGATTTTTTGATACTTTCACCACGTTTTCTCCTAATAATCAAATTTCGAAAACAAATTTTTTCTGCAGTGAAAACACGGCCATTCGTTTTGAATTTCGAGAAATGAAGTCATTCATCAGTTCATGGCTAAAAATGCAGTATTGCTAGATGGTTGAGCCGCTCTTGATGCATTGCCGAGCGCAAATAATTTTTCACCTTACGCAAAACAGAAAAGGTCCTCTCGTTAGACCATGACGACCCTGGAATCTAATCTAATGAAGCGTACATACTCACGAGCAAGTCCCACACACAATTCGTTTTAACGCGAAAATGCCTGTACGCCTCATTATGCACAGCGATATATCTTTATCGATATTGAGTCTGCATTCGTCAAAATAATCACCATTATAAAACTTTACATTTTCTTCAAATCTACTGTCTCACCCAGAATGAACTTTTTTCAAGTTTTATATAACGTTGCCGATTCAATTTCAAATTTATTTGTCAGGGAACAAATAACTTCGTCAAAAATACTCTTTCAATCGGTCTAATTTTTCTTCTAAACAATTTTCAGGTGGGTAGTACTACCCACCATACCCGCGTCTTCCGCCGCCCCTGGTCACACCAGAAATCGAAGTCATTGCTACTGCTTAAACGTAACTACAAAAGAGAAAACAAAAATCAAAGGATTAACGCTATACGTGGCCAATTCGTAAGATCTCACGATCTCACGTCAGCTTAGTTGAAGACCAACTAAGAGAATCGAAATTTGAAGGATAAAAAATAATAATAATTAAAGAGAGCGTGAAAAGAAATGCCAAGGCTCCCGATTTCGATTAAAGCGACCCATCAACACGCGCACCTATCACCCTAGCGAGACGTCTTACACAGTCTTACTAAATGCGGTCAAAATATTCATTCGTCCGGAAAGTAGCTCTAACAAAGCCGGCGATGCTCTAGCGTTCCCGTCGGGCGATTGTGTTCGTCTTTTAATCTGCTGGTCCAATAGAAATTAGGCGCCGCTGCTGACCTCCCCCCACAAATGATAGACGGAGAACCAGTATATCGGATAGTAGCTATGTGTCTTTCGCGTACGTTTTCCTGTGTCCGTGGAGAAGTGGATGCCTATTAGACCGTTCGTTATTTTAACTATTTTTTTAAATATACAGTTTGCCGGGCTCAAAAAGATGTCTTTTGGTCTAAAAATAAGCTGTGCAAAATTTTATCCGAATATGATAACCCTAAGTACTTGCGCGTTGCATTTGAAAATTTAGAAAACCATATGCATTCTGAGAAAAATTTTTTTAACAAAATAGTTGAAAGTCGTGAATTTTATAGTCATTTGCCATGTAAAATAACCTACACAATCTGAATATGAAGTCAAAAATTAAAAAAGTAGAATAGGTTTTAAGAATTTGCGAAATTA
>NW_023458557.1:85177819-85308143 GCF_013731165.1 Rhagoletis pomonella
TAATTTCGCAAATTCTTAAAACCTATTCTACTTTTTTAATTTTTGACCTCATATTAAGATTGTGTAGGTTATTTTACATGGCAAATGACTATAAAAGTCACGACTTTCAACTATTTTGTTAAACAATTTTTTCCCAGAATGCATATGGTTTTCTAAATTTTCAAATGCAACGCGCAAGTACTTAGAGTTATCATATTCGAATAAAATTTTGCACAGCTTATTTTTAGACCAAAACACATCTTTTTCCGCCCGGCAAACCAAATTTTATTTTTAACGAACGGTCTAATGCCTATCCTAGATAATTTGTCACATGTTACACCACCTTCTGGTCGTACCACCTTCTGGTGATACCCACCACTTGCCGAAACTGTCTGCCTTTAAACCTTTCCCACCAGATACGAATATAATAAACGGACTGGAATGTTTTTTATTGTTCATTTAACCATTTTGTAATACCAAAGATTTTTTATTTATCCCAAATTGCGTTTTCTGGGGTTTTTGGCCGACCTATAAAATGTATTTACTACGAAAAAATAGTAAAATAAAAAAATTGGGAATTTATTCCGCTATCCCGGAATTGAGAATTTTCTCAGCTAATTTTACGTACTTCAAAAGCCAAGAGATAAAGCAACAAAAACTAAGTTTAAAAAGAAAATTGTCTTATAAACCGTACTCGCAAATCATTAGCTTCGAAAATGTGACACCCAATAAAATGCATTCAGCAATGTACATTACGCACCATTAAAGGCTAATCAAAATTCTCGTAAAAATTGTCGCAGAGCAGGGGTTGTTTGAAACAAATATATGTATGTATACACACATGTATTTATGTAAGCGAATAAGAAGAGTGTGGTAGATATAGCTTGCAAAAATTTATGGCTATTCCAGTTGGCTTCCTCCTGCACACTCGACAACTCTGCAAGTCCTGCTGTTCGTTTTGCCCAGCCTTTGTGCCCGTAAGAAAAAATAATAATAAATAACAAATTTTTATGTCTTAATATTGACTTGAAAGCGAGTCATAAATACGCTAAAGAGACAGAGAGTGAAAAACACTGGTATTAAATTCTTTTAATGGCAACAACAACAGCGGCGGGGACACATTATTTTTATGATCTGAAAGTGCGAAGGACAAGATATTTGCACTTTTTTCTTAATTCCCCTAGGTATAGGAATTTCAAATATACTGGAATGTCAGTGTGTGTGTGTGGGGGCTGTCAATAGGTAAGCGTGAATGACTTTTAATGACATAATATTTATGGCATAGTCATTATTTTGTAATGCAATAACTTATAGCTAATATAACTAAACCTAAAGGCACACATACACAAATATACATTAGGGTGCATACATACAAAAAAAAACAGGTTATGTTTTCCTAACGGAATTATAAAAATTCGTATATTCTAAGACTTGCGCTAAAAAAGTTCGGAAAAATATTAGGCCTTAAGTGAGCTGGATCGAATTGAAAGTTCTTACAAAAATCGATTTTTTTTTATACATACACAAAACTAGTTTTTAAAAATATTATTTTTTTTTTTAAATCAGCTCAGGCGAGAAAAGATTAGGTCTGCATAAAAATTAAAAAAAAAATTTCGACGGAATCAAAAAATTAGACTTTCATAAGTAGTTTATTTTTCATGAAATATTTTATGAGGGATCGTAACAGTTACAACTTTTAATTTAAAAAATTGCTCTTTAACGATTATTTTTGGACTTTTATTTAACAACTCCTTAAATAACCGTTATTCCTTCATTCATTTTATAAATCCAAAATAACAATCATTTTTGATTTTTATCTATATATTATATGTCCTAGATAACAGTTATTTAAGACTTTTATTTATAAGAGTCATAAATAAAAATCAGTCACTGACCTTTATTTTTTAAATCATACTTATAAAAGTCATTTGTATAAGTCGTAGTAAACTTTCGTTTCCCAACACCTTCTTAACTGCGAAAAATGTTAATGACTTTTATACGAATGATTAAAAAAATAAAAGTCGGTGACTGATTTATACATATTGATGACATTTAAAAGTAAAAGTCATTGACTGATTTTCATCCATGACTTTTACAAGTAAAAGCCTTCAATAACTGTTATCTAAGACATATAATATAAAAATCAAAATTAATTTTTATTTTTTTTTTAATTTTGCATAAAAATAGCAAATAAAAATTATTTTCAAATTTGAGCCTCGATGAAAAAAGAAATCGAATTTTTTTATGACAAGTTTCATCAATAACTATTATGTTCGGTGCCTGCATTTTATACTGCCGGTGAAAAAACTGCAACTTTTTTGTGAGACACCCTAATGCACGTATATACATATATACAAATATACTTTGAGAGTTTGAATAATTTTTAAGTCATAAATATTTATAAGCATGCTTTTGAGTTGGCCGCGCAAAAACCATAATAATTTGACAAATTTATAAAGCGGAAATTGCTAAGTGTCAGCAGGATATAGATACATATATTTCACTAAATAGCGCCACCATAACAACTTCAGCAGAGAGAAGACTAACGATAAAATTTTTCTGTTGGCTACCCCTGTACCTCGTGCCATTAAAGCGCGCCAGTTATATGCCAACCACTTAAGATGACTTCACAAAAAAATATTCTTAAAAATACGTATAAAATTTAGCGCTTTCTTAACAAAGTAATTATACACATACTTGCACATATGTACATTTTAACATTATAATTTGTGCAGCTTGAAATATTTATTAAATATTGCAACACTTGTGGCAATGCCAGCGCCATCTCTACGCACATCCATACATACACACACATATTCACTTAAGTGTTGCCTTTGTGTGTTAACGTTAAATATTTTGTTATTTTTCGAACATAAAGTGCGGTCAATATTGGTTGGGTCGACCGCAATATTGGCAATTTATGGCAAAAATATGTGATCAAATAACTTGAAAATGGCAGGCAACCAGCGCACAGCTGGCAAGTGTGGCCAACTGTTGTTAACTGCTGCTGCTGCTGGTGATGCTGTTGGTGATGCTGGAGAATACTACAACTCGCCCACACTTAAACGATAATGAAGTTGAAGAGATTTTATTTTAAAGCGCAAAGTATATATTTTTGCTTAAAAGCAGCTGCCTGTAGTGCGTACACAAAGCGAGATAATTGGTAATTGAAAGTGTAGGTTGTGAGCAGCGTTTAAGGGCATAGCAATAATAAAAATTAAATGTAGGTTAAAGTTACTTCTAATGTTTGGAAAAAAAAAACGTAGGTACGTACAACAGTACAAGCGGTCACGAAAAATGTGACTAACATGTCTTTCGATTCTCTTCAAGAAAAACTTCGGATGTAATAGAAATACATATTTTCTGTTGTTTTTATGTTTGGCTGTGTTCAGGTCAGGTCGGGGTAGGTCAGGGGTTTCAATTGTGGTTCTAAAGCAGATACCGAAATTAACTATTTATCAAAGTAGCGTCAAGAGTTATTTATTTTTACTTATAAATAATAAATCGTTCGCTATAACTGTATACGAAGTTTTTAGCATTTCTGTTTGATACCTTCGAGTGTACTTCTGACATAAAAAAGCTTCTTTGGAGGTGGAGAAAAACTGTAGATCTCTAGTTGTGTTACAACATCAAGAAGCAGAACACGAATTGTAGGAGAAGCTCGGTCAAACACAAAGAAAACGTTTAACCGCCAAACATTCATTTATTAGAAGCAAATATGATATACTGTTCATCCCAAGATAAATTAGGATATAATTTAGAACTATTTTGTGGTTGCTCTCAAACTAAAAAAAAAGACTTGAAAACAACGAAAAAATCAAAACTTTTATTGAGGTCAAGATTTGTATGAAACGAAGAAAAAACCGGTTTGTTCGACAGAAAATCCGGTTCATTTGATATTCGAAAAATGAATATTTCAAAAAGCCGCTTATAGATACCCCATAAAACCAGTGGAAACCGGTTTGGAAAGACCGAGTCAATCATCCTAATAAATATCAAACACATAGTATAAATACTCAAGTAAAAAAAAATTAGGTATTTAGTTGTAGATGGCTAAATACTTTACTATACCTTACTCACCTTAACTGACCTCACTTCTACTCATTTCGCGTCAAATCACCACAACTCACATCAACTAAGCTCACCTCAACTCAATTCACCTTATCTCACCTAACTTTAACTCACTTCATTTAAACTCACCTCTTCTGAACGCACCTCAACTCACTTTAATTTCCCGAAATAGTCCCAATGAACCGAAATAGTAGTAAGTATTCGGTATTTAATCAAATCCTACATAGTACTTATTAAGCAAGGTGTATTTTTGTATTCAGTATTTCCTGAAGCCAAAGTCTCTAAGAAATTTTGTATGCGTTGTTGCGTTAGGTGAAACTATAGAAATACTTTTACACCTTGTATTTAGTGTTGTGAAATTACTTAAAACTTATTATTTAGTAATAAATACAATTTTGCCCAACACTATTTCATAATACATATACTTTTTATGCACCACAATAAATATTACCAACTGACCTTTTCAACAAAAACTTTTTCATAAATTTCTAAGTATGTAATTAACTTCAACATCTCTCACATAAAGCATTCTATCAATGATAGATCACAAAAAGCAAAAAAGTTAATGATAGAAAAATTAAAACATTAAACTTGTGTGCCAGTTATTTTCGGTCTCTGTTTTAAAGCAGAAGAAGAAGTTATTAAACTCGCCACTTCAAGCAACCAATTCAGGAAGCCGAGAAGGCTTTGATCGCCTGTGATCCGTACTTTCAAAGTGTCAATCGGTCTGTGGACGAAGGAAATTTTAGCTCTGAATATTGGGTATCCACACATTTTCCACTTTCTGGTGACAAACTGCTAACATGAACCCATCCCCTCCCACCCAGCACTGAGCTGAGACGACTTCCGTTTGCTTTAAAAATGAGAAGAGGAAGTGGAAAAGAAAACTATCAAGCCCCAAATATATTTTGTGAAAATATAACTCAAATGCATCAGCACTAACTGGCTTAATTGCCTGCTTTCAAACTGAAAATTAAAAACTAAAAACTCTCACAATATTTCAGTACTAATTTCCTAGAATAATTTTATTTGCATGCCGTTTTTAGTTGGGAAAAACTCGTTGTGGTAAATATAGTTATTGCCACTCAAATTTATCTTCATCATAGATGTGTGCGCTCGTTAAAAAGCTTTAAATAAATATCTACACACAAACAAATGTAGTATGTATGCAAAGCAATTGCTTAAATGTCGCATGCATTTTACAAAATATGTTACAACTATTTATTTACACATCACTTGAGTTTATTGCCTGTTTTTAGGCAATCAAGCGTAATGACATGTACTTTATGTGTGCAACACATACACATACAAACCTACATACCGACATACGTATATGAGTAAAATAATAAATATATCAAGCTAGTAATTTTGCAAAAAAATCAACCATAACACCGAGCAAGCGAAAGTTGCGCGCTGCAAAAAAGCAAAAAAAGGATGACGCCTAAAAGAGCGCAACAGTAACAGCTTTAAAGCAATTTTTGTGTTTTATTAACGACAACACCAACTAAAAATGTTATAAAAAATTAATAGACCAATGACTGTAACGCTAAATCATTTTAATGGCAACTGCGGTGAGTGGTGAACTGGAAAATTTTGAATGGCGTAAAAAATGCTAGGATAGGCGCGTGCAGCCGGCGAACAAGTCAACTGTGGCGCTAGAAAAATTAAGCATTTTCTGCATCAGCAACGCATAAATATATGTACATATATGTACATATGTACAGCAGATACAATAAAAAATATGTAGAGTCTAAAAAAGCAGCAGCAACAACAAAAAAAAATGCCATCAACTGTCGGCATTCAGTTAGTGAGTCAACAACACGTAAACGCGATATATCACATTTGATTGCTTAGAAATTTATTACGTATGTACGTATATATGTATGTGTGAATGTACGTATTTCTAGGCGCTATTACAGTTTCGCATAACAACTAACTATTAGAGTTTGTTGCTGTTTGGCGCTACTATTGCATGCTCGTTTGTATCATTCGTTTCGTTCATTGGTGCTGTCAGTTTTTTGTTAAGTTTTTTTTTTACCATTTGTGTGTTTGTTTCGGTCAAACTTTTATTGCTACACAATTTTGGCAGAAAGTTCGCATTGGCAGTAAAAGCAAAGCTATCAAAATAAAAGTGTTTACACTTTAACCAAGAGGGTATTAGGGTGGTCCTGTATGAGGCACCTCCTCATTTTGTTCTACGTACAAAATAATGACATCCACGAAAATCTCAAAATTAAAAAAAAATTCAGGTTTGAAAATACCAAAACTTTTCTTAAAAATCGCAAAAATTCAATAGCTGGTCAAAGTCAAAATTTGATAGAATTTTTGCGATAAAAAAAAACAGATTTTTTAAACCCTGATAGCGATCCCTATTTTTTGATTTTTGAAAATTTCGTGGATGCCTTTATTTTGCACGTAGAACAAAATAAAACGATGTCGCATTATGTTGTAGTTTTAAGGACCACCCTTATGTGCAAGTTAGTATTTGTATGCTTTTGTGTTGGCTATATACGACTAGTGCTTGCAATCGTGCAATTTATCAATAAAATATTGCATACTTTCGGGCAATTGTCGTAAATTGCGCAAACTGTTAGTTGTTTCAAGTGGAGAGATTGCGAAAAAGTTGGCGGAAGATTAATAGTGATTGGCGAAAAAATTGATAGTTTTATTATGAGATTATAAAACACTAGCCATCATAGAAAGGAATAGCATACTTTTAGGCGATTCAATGTTCCTAACAGACCGTTTTATTATTTATCTCTAAGTCGAGTAATTTGCTTATTACAAATCTATCAGAATATGTAGCCTGCATTGCGGCTGTATGCAACAATACATGATCAAAGAAAGCAATATTTCATGCCCAAAATTATGGTATAGTTAACTAATTAAATGTTGATTTTTCATGAAAAAAGAACCAGCTTTAGCTTTATACCAAAAATAAAATAAAATTGCAGGGATTTTAAAAAATTAATGGCAATTTCACATCCTAACTACCGTGCCTTAACAATTGCCCATAAAACTATGCCGTAAAAAGTAGCGCTTTAAGGGCCGTTTTCTCATCCAACCTTTAGTTTACCGGCCACTTTATCGTCTCGATATACGAGTTTTCGTTTTCTCATCAGCGCATTAATTTCTCGAATCGATAAACTGTTGCTCACCCGATGCAACCTTTAAAATTTGTACCCAACTTTAAATTTTGGTTTGGTTTTGGTTCATGAGTCAGATATATTAGATATTTCAACCAAGGTTTTGGTTTTTGCTAGCAGTTGCTCTTGCTCTATATTTGCTTATGTTGCATTGCCAACCTTTGAAATTTTATGACGAATGTAGTGAAGTTTCACTCTCGGAAATGTAGTGAAGTTTCACTCTACGGAATAACAAATTTATTTTTACAGGTAAGATAAGACAACGAAAACACTTTAAAGTGAGGAACAATTTATCTGCCCTGTTAGTAACGGCAACTTTACTGCTTACATTAGAAAACGGCCCTAATAAAGAAAATTGTCTTTGTGTTAGGTCGAGTACGTGCCCTAACAAAACCATGTTTACACTCGGCGTCAAAATCTTAGGCGGAGTAGTTAAGATATTTGATGCGCTGACTTTTGTCATTGGAGTGGGAATGGGCCTGTAGACCTGCTATTTTAAAACACTGTAATGAACCGTTTATTTTTACGTTCAGACCCTAAAATTAGGGTAAATATTTATGCAGATTTTCCATAAAAATGTCTAAGCAATACATTTTTTTACCCAAAAAACCGAATGCAATGAACTTAAAAAAAATGCAAATGTGTCTTTCGGTGCTTGCGGCCATGAACATAGACTCCTTCATGCAAGTATATTAAACAAATAGATTGTAAACTCTTTAAAAAGTTAATTCCATCTGTTTTCTCGTAAAAAAGAAAAAATTGGGAATCCGATATTTTTTGAAAATACTACTCTTCCAGAGATTTCAAAAAAGTTCAGTTTCCACACTGTGCGTCGTACAGTAATGGGGTATTTTTTCCGCCTCCTCTTCCTCCTCATTAGCCACACTAACACCAAAGGATTTCAGTCGCCTTTTTCCGACAAGCGGTAATATTCTAACCCCCACCCTAAGGGACAGAAGTTACCTTCACACTCTGCTCACGCGGTGGAACCTGTGTGACTCGTGACTGTGAACGCTTTTGACTTTTTAATAATTTTTCGAGATTTTTCGAAACCTTTTAGGTTTTTCTTTTAGAAATTTTCTTTCTTTGCCACATTTTTTTTTTTTTATAAATACGATCACAAAATTATTGGCGATATTTCGGGGGATTTTTTAGACTTTTTCGGAATTTTCTCGAGATTTTGTCAGTATTTTTTGAAAATTTTCAAAACCTTTGTGCATTTTTACGTATAAATTTTAGCAATTGAGGGAACTTTCAAGCTTTAACGCACTGTTTTTTCGCAAAAATTTCGGGGTATTTCGAGGCTTTACGACTTTTTCTCTGAATTTCCCCGAGGTTTTTCCGTGAATTTTTTCCTCAAGTTTTTAGGACCTTTTAGTGCTTTTCGGATATATTTAGCATTGGAGGGAAGTTTCAAACTGTAGTAAATTATTTTTTTGGAACATTTCAGGGGATTTCGGACTTTGCCGGAATTTTCGATTAATCTCTGAATTTTCTCGAGGATTTTACAAGATTTAAGGGAATCTCAATTCCATTGTTTTTTTTTCGAAAAATTTCGGGGGACTTCGAGACTTTTTGGTGCTTTTCGAAATTTTCTCAGAATTTGTTGAAATCTTTCGGGAATTCCGTAAAATTTTTGTCTGGATTTCTTGAGCATTTCAGTTTTTTTACGGAAATATTCAGGATTTTAGGGACTTTCGAGCTTTAATGGATTATTGTTTCGAAACATTTCGGGGGATTTCGAGACTTTGCCGGAATTTTCAACTTTTCCTCAGAATTTCCCTAGGGTCTTTTTCGAGATTTTTGTTTTCCAATTTTCGGGACCTTTTAGTGTTTTTACGGCAATATTCAAGATTTGAGGAAATTTTCAAGCTTTAATGGGTTGTTGTTGGCACTTTTCGAGATTTTCTCGGAATTTTCTTCAAAATTTGTTGAAATTTTTTTCGTAAATTTTCGGGAATTTCCTCAAACTTTTGTTGGGGGTTTTCGAGCATTTCCGCACTTTGCCGGAATTTTCATCTTTTTTTCAGAATTTCGCCGAGATATTTTTCCGAGATATTTTTCCAAAATTTTCAGCAACTTCTATTCTTTTTACGGAAATAATTAAGATTTGGGCGAAATTTCAAGCCTTAATGGATTGTTTTTTTTCCGAAAAATTTCGGGGGAATTTAAGCACTTTTGGTGCTTTTCGAGATTTCGTTGAAATTTTTTGAGACATTTTAATATTTTTTACGGAAATGTCCATGATATAATGGAATTTTCAAATTTTAATTCAATTATTCGAGCCTTTTCGAGATTTTCGAAAAAATTTCTTGAGTTTTTTCTGGTTAATTTTCAGGATTCAAGGCAATTTTCAAGCTTTAATGGATTATAGAGATATAGATATCGAAACTCTTTATACTCTCTGGATAAGGAGCAAGGACTTCCGGTCGTTAATTCCAAAGCATCAAGAATCATTCAAGTGAAAAATAGTGACACATTCTAGTTGAAACCCTATATTTTATAGCACAGTTTTGGAGCAAGTATGGCCGCCAGGTTAAACTGACAATTCATTTTATCCAAGAAGCTATTACGCCCTAACATATGCCACGCTTTAGTGTTGACAGCTGCGTTGTTTGCATTTTCATCAGCTTAATAATCATAATCACTGCCATCCGTTATCAATATAGCCATAATTAATGCCCCTTTCTTTACATATACTCTAGATTGTTGCCTTAGTAACACATTTTCTGTTACTCCTCACTATTTAACCAAAATCAGCGCTGCCCGCCTTGAAGGGCACCAACACGACTTATGCCCATACATACATACACATATATGTATATATTGCCCACACAATGCAAGTTATGTCACACTTGCTTAGATGTGCGTCATTTTTGACAAATGTACTCCTACTCTTGCCTTTTGCTATTTTAGTTGTCAGTGTCAAAATCTTTTGTTGTCTTGCGCTTGCCTTTTTCGTTGGTGTAATTTTCATAGCTCTTCCTTTTTTTCAATTTTATGATCTATCTTTAGTAAGTCTTGCGACTACAATGTATTTAATATGTTTCATAGTATTTTGTGAATATGTATAATGTCGCCCAGACGCTGTGCACCTAAGCTTTGTCTCTACTCTTCTTGGCTTGCTCACATTTACTCTATGTATATGTATAGCGGCTTGTAAGTAAATATGTATGCTTGGATGTATATTTGTAGATGCAGAAAATTTTTGGACCCTTTTATTTTGCTGCTACGTCAATGCCATAACACTTTAATAGTTTCATTTTGCTTCATTCATGTTTTATGTGTCTGCATTTATGTATGTATGTCCCATAAGCATTTGCGCCTGAATGTATGCACGCATGTATGCCTTGCCTTCATGAACCTTAAATTCTTTCAAAGGCATGCATGCAAATCACACATAGGTATGCCACTCGTAAACAACACTAAAGTTTTGCACGGATGTGCGTTGTTTACGTCTCAACTGGCCTTCTCTGTGCCTTTTTAGGTTTGTGTGCCTGTGCGTGTATTTGTGAGTGTTTAATGAAATTTTATGCATGCTTTGATAGCCATATTAATTGTTACTAACGACTTGGCGTGTAAATTTATCAAAACTACAGCAAGTTAATGGGTTGCTTTAAAATAAGGGCAAACATTTCATGGGTGCTTACATATAAGCTGACGTCCTTTATTAAAGCAGGCTATCGGCGGGGGTGTGGACTGAAACATGTGTTGAATTTTGTTAATATGACAAGTGTTGCTTGTTATAGCACAATGTAAAATAATGAGGACTTTCCGTTTTTTTTTCAGTTTAAACAGTCACGTCAGCTAAAAGGTATAACCTACAAATTATATGCCATACGGAGTTATAAATTGTTTGCACGGGACTTCAAAACTCGATAAATGCTGTACCGATGTGAATATTTTGTTCCGATTGTTCGAAACAAAAAAAAGATTGGGGGGGGGGGGGGGGGCGCCTTGTTTGAAAATATTGAAAATAATTAAATTGAGAAAAAAAAAAAATTAAATATCACAAAACGGATATCGTAAGGCCTACAGCTGAAAATAATTCTGAGGAAGGTTGCCACCAGTTCGAAAATTTTAAACTTAATTAAAGTGGTAAAATAAATTAAACATAACAATATGGGTATCAAATTAAAGGTTTAAAACTAATTACTGATGAAAATATTTTTGCAAGGATTGCCACTTATTTGAAAATTTTGACTCAGTTAAATTGAATAATTGAAATGTCAGTATAAACCTAAGGAGCTTTAGGAAGTCTTACAGCGAAAAAAGTTGTGAGAAGGGTTGCCAGCATTTTGAAATTTTTCGATTAATTAAATTGATAAAATAAATGAGTTATTACAACACGGGTATAAAGCCAAAGAGGCTTAAGAAGGCTTACAGCTGAAAATAATTTTGAGGAAGGTTGCCACCTATTTGAAATTTTTAAACTAAATAAAATTGTTCAAATAAATTAAATATTACAATACGGGTATCAAATTACAGACGTTTAAGAAAGATTTACTGATCGAAACATTTTTGGAAGGATTGCCACCTATTTCAAAATTTTAACTCAGTTAAATTGATAAAATAAATGAAATATCGAAATGTGGCTGTCAATCTAAAAAGTTTTAAGAAGGTTTACAGTCGAAAATATTTTTGAGGAGGGTTGTCACATGCTTGAAAATTTAACTCAATTAAATTAATAAAATAAATGAGGTATTACAATATTGAAAAAAATTTTAAAAATCTTGATTTGGAAATATTTTCAATAGGATTTTTACCTGTATAAACGTGAAGACTGAAAATATTGAAATTAAATGAAATGAGGCCTTACTAGATAATTTTTTTGAAATATTTCCACCAGGCGACCAGTTTAAATGAAAAAATAATTTACAACATCTCATCAAAAGAAGTGATCATTCAGATACATATCAACGAAGAGAAAATGTAAGCGTAATCAAAACATTAAAATATCACATGAAAGCTGTTTAAAAAATCCTTAATGAAAACTTAAAATTTTTGTCACCTTTCTCTAACATATTCAAACAGTTAACTTTTAATCATGAATAATTTCATTTGGGGTCGCCGTAGCCTACTACGTATGTATATTGCAACGAAAGAGAATTTGAAATTTTTAAATAATTTTTTGAACTAATTATATTTAAAAAAGTGTAAAGTCCTTAAAAAAATCCTGACGTCACACAGTGCGGCCGAAATTTAAAAGTGCGGTCAAAATTAGAAGCTTAAAAAAAAACGATTCGAAATTTCGCTCTTAAATTCGCTTTAATTAAATATCTTAGAAAGATTTTGAGAATGCAGTTTTATAGCCCACTCAATTTTAGTGTCACATAATAGTGCAAGTTTGATTTTTGCCAATTTTTGTTTTGTTGACAGTGCCAGTCACTTTCTTCCATACGAAGTATGTTCGATGATATGAAGAAAATGAGCCACACCTTAAAAAAAAAATCCAAAGATCAACCGTAAGTCCCAGCTACTTTAAACTTGCACTTTAGTATTTTTAAATTAAATGGGCTACAAAACTGTATACTCGAAATGTTTACATACGGGTGGAGCTAATACGTATAAGTACATTAAAATTTAAGTGGCAGATTAAGGCAGGTGAATATATTTTATTCAGTAGCTAATACTTTCCTAAGTAACCTCCAATAGGTTTCAAGGCAGTACCGACAGCGTGTTATTATTGTTTCATTTAACAACTAAAATTTTGTAAAAAAAAATCAAAAAATACCATAAAGTATATTTCTACTTCTAAAATATTTCTGTTACAGCGTTGATATTCACAAAATTTTTACGCAGACCCCATTTGGTTTTGTTGGATTTCTTTTACTCAAAGTACTTACTTTTACATGTTCATAACTTTTCCCTTTGAATTTACAACAATGAGGTGCTTGGGCGAAGACCACATTACGACAGAAAATAAAGAGGGGACTTAGGGTACAGGCAGTTCCAGTTAACGGTTTTCGCTTCTTAGAGGATAGCTTTAGCCAACTTAATTATGAAAAGCCCCATCTAGAAACTTTTTTTCCAATTTTGCCCGAACTTTTGGATTTCGGCTGCACTGTGCGTCAAAGAGAAAAACTAAATACGCAGTTTTATTATATTTTTCCCATAGTTTCGCGAATATGTATATATTGAGTTTTTGTATATATACCACGTTTTATTTGATAAAGAAATGCTCCCAAAGGTGCAAAAAATTGCGTATACGCACCGTAGTACACATATCTTTGCGTAGGCGTAGTGCCCGGCCCGGCACGAGTGGAGAACACATATTCGAAAACATGTACGAACACGCACAGAGGCAAAATCAGTGAGGCCCAGCTCGGCACGACCGATTCCGATTAGGCACGGATTATATGAAAATGCATCAAAATTATTTACTTTAACGAAAAAATCAAGCATAGCTGTCAGTTTTTTTACACAAGAAAGGTTCCATGATAAAGTTTTTGTTCAGAAATTTAGCGGCATCTGCTTATCATATGTTTTAATTTTTGTAGAGATTTTCAAAAGTTGTTCTTCCATTTCAGTTATTACACTTTATAGCTACATAGTAAAAAAAAATGATTCTTTAAATTTGCGTTGGCGGAACTCTAAAACTGGCAAATTCAAGATGCGAAATGGTTGCCAAAAGCCCAGCCCGCGCCCATCTCTGTTCGGAATGTACGTATGCACATACATACATAGCTTTGCTATCACTTTCCCAGCACCTCTGCAGCCTAAGCCTGCATGTATGTATGTATGTATGTATGTATGTGCTTGCCTCTTACGTCTGCTGCGCTTCCGCTAGCACTCTAGCACGCGTAAGGTCGCTTGCCTTTGCCTTTCGCAGTTTGTTTGCGTGCAAGTGCACTGACCCCTGTTTAACTGCCGCATTTGGCAAAATCAACGCTGCCTGCTGATTGGCTTTCCCCAGACGAGCTTCACCTTGCCACGCATTCATAATTGCTTAATTGAAATTCATTGCGCGTATATGGGTGAACAAAAAAAAGAAAAAAATGAAGAAACACGAGCAAATGTAAGCACGGCGATGGCATCTGGGTGGTGCGTGCTTGTTGGGTCAATTTCTTTAATATGGAATATTTTGAAGGAACTTTTTTATGCTCTTTCGATGCAGATTATTAAATTAAAGGAGGATGTTTTGTGGAGAGATAAAAATTACAAATCTTTGTTTTCTTGAACCATTCTAATGTACCAATCACATACGGGGTGGAGGAGATGGAAATCTGGTAACAGAAACACAGAGTAACCTGGACGCATAAAGAGCTACTTCTTACCGTTTATGGAACAGTGGCTGAGCTGTCCAAACTGAAACCGAAACCCTTCACAAACCAACTGAATGGATGTTATCAGTGTGGCTTCAAGCCTGGCAGATCCACAAATCGTTAAAACCTAGACCCGTAGATAAGAAAATCGACACAAACACGTTTTCGGCGATTGAAAAGCCATTTAGATCTATGGCGCTGTTCTTGTGAGCGACGAGTACCGAAGAAGATGAAATCATGAAATGTATGTATATCTGAGCAAATATCACGAGTTGTTATATTTTTCGACAAAAATGTGTTTTTTGGTCGAAAATGGTGGCACACTTATCTTAGACAAAGCATTATCTTCAGTTTTGCATAAAGTACAAGATTCCATCGCGAAATTGTGTTTAAATGGAAACTTAAAAAGTATACATATATCTACTAAAAAAGTCAAAATAGCAAATAGCGCTCGTATAGCCGTAGTTGCGTGTATCACATATACGAACCGTAGCACCATACGCAGTCATCTAACACGTTTTCTCGCACGCCTTAACTTAAAAATCATATAATTTAAGTTTAATTAAATATTGGCGAGGAATATTTCTCTACAGTAAATGTAACAATTTCAGAATAAATTTCGATTGTGTCAATAAAAACTGTAAAACTTTAGTTTTTTTTCGCAAATCGTCGTCATCTTATAATTAATGTAACTTGTTTTCATTTCGTGGCATACTAGTTTTATTACTCTAGATTGGTTCGTTTTGGCACGAAGAACATTTTCACTGTTTAATGTTGACATTTTGAAGTATCTTAAACTTTTAAAATGAAAAAAAAAAAATTGAAATTTCTAATAGCACACCCTCGAACCTTCACAGATTTGCTGTATTTGATGGCAACTTTCATTGCCTTTAATATGAATATTATTAAAGAAAACAATTATTCATTTTTCTAGTCGCAATGAAATAATTAGTAATTTCGGTACTTTTTCGCCTAAATAAATGTTTTAAGGCTAAAATTGTTCAAATACTTGATTTATTTTTATTGTACTGATTTCTGGAACTACATTTATTGAAATAAATTCAAAAAGTAAATATGCTTTAGAGCTTTTTCTGCTGAAAGAAGAGACAGTAAAAAAAAAAACAAGCGTGAGTTTTGCTCATATAAGCTTATTAACGACATCGACAGAGTTAACCGCTACAAATACAATAATTACGATCAGTGAAAACGTCTTATGGACTAGGTACTCATACAAAGAAACTATGAGCGACTACGAATGCAAAGCAAGGACGACCAATTGAAAAATTCTCTATCTATTTGAGATGAACAACTGATGGAGCTTTGCAAAGGACAGAAGAAATTAGCGAAATTTTCTGGTCTCGGCCTAAACCGACAAACGGTTGTAGTGGCAAATAAGAAGAAAACGACGACCAGAAATTCACACTTAACAAATCTCAGCCTTGTCGGTATTCCAAAAATTGCTTGAGCTACAATTAATTGAATTGTTATGTCTTTCTTCATAGTCGCCATTCTAAGAATGCCTTAAAAATTTAGGTAATCTAAAAGTCTATCTCCATCTAAATATTGCAGCATACAAACTTATTTCGCAAATTACAGCCACTTACGCTAATTGAAAGTAGTAGTCAGCATACCTTGTCGTACAATAGTCGCCCGCCTTCTAAACGTAAACATCTGGAGAGGTAAGAGTGTGTGCATGAACGTTACGATGTTACGTTCTCAACTGCACTTTGTTAGTTTTCTACTCTACTTACTTTTATGTTTACCAACGAACACCAACTTTCCGTCACTTCAGATATTATCGTGTCTTTGGTGCCATTTGCTTTTCGCGGAATAAGCCATGAAATGACTTGCTAATTACATTTCTTTCTTCTTTTTTGCTTGTTTTTTTTCTTTTCTTTAGCGAGTGGGTACATAACTGAGCACTTTCATGCATACTCTCTTAGCTATTTACAATTACAATGGAATATCTTCGCCGCGTTCCAGTTGATAAAAAAAAAGAAAATTTTGCCAAGCTAACGTACTTACATACTTACTCTAAAATGACTAGCAAGCGAACCAACATTGAGTGCCTGAAATGAAGCTAATAACATTTTGCAGTTGAATTGAAGTAGTTGCCACAACGACAACGAAATGATGCTTTGCTACTCGCTGCCGAATGACGCGCTGTCTTGTTGTCAACTTGTTATTGCACTTGAACTGTCAACCAACACTTAAAATTATCACTGAAGTTGTCATCAAAGTGGCAGTTGCTCTTATGTGGATGACAGCGAGTGCTGTGTAGTTGCAGTTCACTCCACTAATTTTGAAGCTTTTTAATTACATGCAGTCACACTCTAGTCGCCGTTATTTCACAGCATAAGGCAAGGCAGTAAAATGTTTGCTTACTCACTGCCTTCCCCCATTCATCACCTTGAACCTTACATTTGCACTGACTTCTTATGTCAACTGCATTCATGTTCAGTAAGTATTTTAAGTAAAACATCGTTTTTGAACTCTTTAAATTATGTTCTTTACTTTTATGGCACTGAAGTGTCACTACAAGTTGACAACTTTGGAAGTAACGTCTTCGATGTAAGTGCTTGTCTGTCAAGGCACTCAGCCGCATTTCCGTTTGTCTACCAATTTACAACCACACCCAGTTTCCTTACTAAATCAACTTACTCGTTTATGAGCACATACATACATACATAATACTGTAAGTTAACGTAGTGCAAAGACTTCATTGCTCCTAGCCCATACATTGGCATATTTTATAGTTTTTATAGCAGTTTCTGATGCCTCTACTTGAAGATGCCGTTTAGTAAGTTTTCATAAATATTTTACAGCATCATCGACTTGCAAAAAAGCATAAGTACTTTGTTCACTTAATATTGTTTATTATTGAAGAGGCCAAGCGCTGAATAAGATCTTATAATTTTTTAGACAGGCGGCAACTCTATTAAAAAACAAAAATTAAACCTTATTGCACATATGGTGGCAACCCTACTAAAAAAATAATACATTATCGCACATCTGGAGGAAGAGCTATTTCATTTTACACCTCACTTTTTGTTATCCAATGAACAGCCCACATCTTATAATTTTTTGCATAGGTGGCAACCTTGCTCAAAAAATAAAACCTTACTGCAAAAACCCATTTGACGATTATCTGAGCAAATCTGATATCATTAACAAAAAACGCCGTATATTACACTGGACCACAAATTTCAACTTTTTCTCTTTACCAGAAACGCCGTTATGAAATTCATCATAAAATCACCCCCTGATTCCGAAAATCAAGGTTATTTTTAATTCTATGGTACCGTTTTTGAGATATTTGCAATTTACCGTTTTTGCAAAAAAAAATTGGGTCCACTTTATCATATATATCTCAAGAACGAATTAAGCAATTCCAAAACGGTTTGAAGCTTTTAAAAGGTAATAAAATTTTCTATAAACTGTGCATACAACACTTTTTGCTAGGCCCTGTAGATTCAAAGATAACGAACAATCATTACCGATTTTTTCAATTTTTTTTGTAAAAATAAAAAAAAAATTGTACTTTGCGGGGAAGGATCTCGAAAACCTTTTATTTTTTTGCAGAAAATAAGCTATCATCGAAGAAAATCGATGCAAAACTACGTAAGTTATAAGCGATCAAATAAAAATACCCAGGTTGCGCAACTTCAATGTATGTACCTATACATACATACATATATTAAAGGTATAAAGTGCAAGTGAGATATTATCCGGATAAACGAATAACACCATAACAATGATAACACTTTTTCTTTAAATAAATTAAATAGTACTTTTAATACTCGAATTGTATTATAGTAGGTAGAGTGGTTGCATCGAAAGGAAGAGTGGTTGGGTTCGAAACCTGCTGTAGGCATGTAGTTATAAACATGTATTTCCGTCAGTTATGGGTAAGTATGCAGGTAGATTTTCAAAATTATAAGACACAGAAAATTTCTAAAGCCTACATCTAAAACAGGTAGTATTTTCTTTTCCCGGCTTGTTATAAAAAGGAACCTTTCTGTCTAGGTAAGATTTGATTTTTTCAATTTTATTCTTGTTCCGAGTATAAATATGAGTTAATGCGCTTTGAAACTTCATAACATCTTCAAGGCTCGCCGGAGATAGTTCAGTTCATAAGTCTAATTTCAAAACCGTGATTTATTAAAAAAAATAAAATGAGTAAAAGGACGCGAGAATTTGAGTGTAATAAGGATCCAGATATGTTCTGTTTCATGTGTGGCCAATATACTATCATAAGGCGACTACGAGTGTTCTCAGATCATATCAAAACTTTATACTCCAAGTATTTTGGAATTGAGCCTAAAAATGCTGAAAAACCATGGACACCGAACACTTTGTGTACATCGTGTCGAGTAGAATTGATTCAGTGGGAATCAGGACAACAAACAAAATTTGATACACCAATGATATGGAGAGAACCTACTTGCCATTCAATAGAGTGTTATATTTGTCAAACAAAAGTACTTGGCGTTGGAAGATCAAGAGGAGTAACCTATGCTAGCGTACCTACAGTACCAGTACTACATTCAACGGCAGTTGCGGATCCAGTTCCATTGTCAACAGTAACATCTGAGAGCGGGGGATCAAGTTGTACTGAATTTCGCATGGAAAACGAAAGAAACGTTCTGTCACAAGCACAACTTAATGATTGGATAAGAGATTTGGAACTATCCAAGGAAAAGGCCGAGATCCACACTTCTCGTATGCAACAATTTAAATTTGTGTCATCCGATGTTAAGGTGACATACAGTAGAACTCGTCACGAACCATTTTCCAAACACTATACCAAGAAAGACAGTATATGCTACTGCAACGACATCCCTGGTTTATTCAAAGAGTTTGGTCAAACATATGATTCAAAAGAGTGGCGATTGTTCATAGACGGCAATAAACTGAGTTTGAAGGCTGTATTATTGCATATTGGTAACAAAAAGCCTTCTATCCCGATTGCACATGCAGTAAATACAAAGGAAACCTACGAGGAAATGCAAAATATACTCAAATTTATCAAATATGAAGAGCATGATTGGAAAATATGTTCTGATCTCAAAGTCGTTGCAATGCTATGCGGTCTACAAAGTGGCTACACCAAGCACTGCTGCTTCCTCTGCAAGTGAGATAGCCGAGCTCGTAAGGACCACTACGTCAGAAAGGATTGGCCGGAAAGAGTCGAGTTTACCGTTGGTGTGGATAACATCAAATACACCCCTCTTGTCAAGAAAGAGAAAATCATACTTCCACCCTTACACATCAAGCTCGGTCTCATTAAAAACTTTGTTAAGGCTTTGGACAAAGAAAGCGAAGCATTCGACTATTTGAAAACAGTTTTTCCAGATATTTCTCAAGCCAAGATAAAGGAAGGTATTTTTGTTGGACCACAAATAAGAAAGTTGATCAACAATAATCAATTCAAAGGACTACTCTCATCAGTTGAGGCAGCAGCGTGGGAATCCTTTGAAAAGGTCGTTGCTTCTTTTCTCGGTAGACAAAAAAGCCCTAACTACGAGCAGATAGTGAACGACCTAATCAATAATTATGCGAAAATGGGCGCAAATATGTCTTTAAAAATTCACTTTCTCCACTCACATTTGAGCTTTTTTCCGGCAAATCTTGGCGACGAAAGTGATGAACATGGCGAAAGGTTTCATCAGCAAATGAAATTAATTGAGAATCGATATCAAGGATTCTGGGACGTCGCAATGATGGGTGATTACTGCTGGTTTCTCATAAGAGAAACCGATCCTAAACTGAATAAGCGTCAAAGTAGAACACATAATTATTTCGACAACATAGTAAAATCAAATTAAGATAAAGATTGTTGGAATATAGTATAAACATAAATAAATTTAAAAAAAAGTTAAAAATATGGGTAATTTCATTCATAAATTGAACTTTTAACTCAATAGAAACAGAGCATAGCTAGATATTTCACTCTATACTCACTTTATACCATACATACGTTTTGAGGTATACGTTGAAATTGCGCAACCTGGGTATTTTTATTTGATCGCTTATAACTTACGTAGTTTTGCATCGATTTTCTTCGATGATAGGTTTTTTTTTTTTGTAATACAACAAAGCTTAGGGAAAAAAAAAAATCTGCAAAAAAATAAAAGGTTTTCGAGATCCTTCCCCGCAAAGTACAATTTTTTTTATATTTTTACAAAAAAAAATTGAAAAAATCGGTAATGATTGTTCGTTATCTTTGAATCTACAGGGCCTAGCAAAAAGTGTTGTATGCACAGTTTATAGAAAATTTTATTACCTTTTAAAAGCTTCAAACCGTTTTGGAATTGCTTAGTTCGTTCTTGAGATATATATGATTAAGTGGACCCAATTTTTTTTTTTTGCAAAAACGGTAAATTGCAAATATCTCAAAAACGGTACCATAAAATTAAAAATAACCTTGATTTTCGGAATCAGGGGGTGATTTTACATACGAATTACATAACGGCGTCTCTGGTAAATTTTGGCCGTCGACCAGTGTTATCTAAGGTATTAATTTTGAAAAAGGTGGCAACCCCATTAACTAAAATAAAAGATTATTGCACATCCGGAGACCGCACTATGTCACTTGGTACTTTATTTTATAGTCCAAAGAACGGTGTAGATACAGTAATTTTTAAAAGGGTGGCAACCCTGCCCAAAAAAAAAAATTCATTGAGCATCTAGTAGCAAAGTACTTTCATTTGCCACCAAATTGTTTTGTAATCCAAAGAAAGGTGTGGATTTTATAATTTTTTAGACAAGCGGCAACCTTATGGAAATTCTAAGTACGAAAGCTAATACCCCTTCTATACAATATTCCATTAAAAAAAATTTCGCCCAAATCCCTTCGGTAATTTTGAAATTAGCTCAGTAAGAAAACTGAAAACTTCTAATGTGTAAACATATTAGCTCTCGGAATGGGTAAAATATGCGTTAACCCTGTAGAAAATTTGTAACTCCTTAACTAACCCAGCAGAAAATCTGTAATTGTCTTTTGTGAACAAATGAACATTTTTGGTGTAGTTCAGGGCGTTTCAGGCCATTTCGGGACTATTTCAGGACCATTTCGGCACAAGTTCCCAACTTTTTTAGGATAACTTCGGGTCCTGTTTAGTACTATCTAAGGCCATTTTGGGACTGGTTCACGACTAGATTAGGACAATTTCAGACTCATTTCGGCACCAGTTTACTACTAATTTAGGACCATTTCGAACCTGTTCAGGACTATTTCTTTAGGACTATTTTAGAAACATTTTTGGCCTAGTTATGGGTCATTTTGGTACAAATAAGGGAACATTTCGGTACCATTTCAAGACTTGTTTGAGATCATTTCGTTACAAGTTCACCACTGTTTCGACCGTTCCGGGGTCTGTTAAGGACTATATCAGGACCATTTCGGACCTATCTCCAGACTAGTGGTTCAGTTCCTCAATTAGTAAGGTCTGTGAATGGTGCCCAGTGCCCTTTTTCTGCATAAACTAGACAGTCTCTGTATATCCTTCAACTATCAGCTGACCATGTTTTCATGCGTGCGTGTAAGGCACTGTACGCTTTCTGAATTCTTTCTTCACATTCAACCTCCACTTCAGTTTAATGTCTATTAGGAGTAAGTATTACATGGCTAGTTTAAGGGGAACCCCAGATAGTACCGTGTATTTCCTAGAGACTAGTATTAAGTCCATACTATCAGAATTTGGAAACTCGCCCACTTTCCTAGCTAATTTATGGATTTACTAGCCAATGCCCGCTTGCTTCGCGGCGCCTAATAAGATCTTTTGCGTTGGCCAATACAAAAATAGCGTTTAAAAGCAAAAGCGGTCTGTGAAGTAAACGTTTTTAGTTTAAATTGAAACGAATAAAGAGCAGAATCCTCCTCACACATAGGCCAAGAATAGTAGCGCTGTGATGCCATATGGAATACTAATCTCTTGCGATGTCATGAGTTTTACCGATGGCCTTATTTCCAACTGTGAGATCTCTGTCAAGCGTGCGTAATATTCTTCAATCATTTTGCAACTTCAACATTGGTCTGATGTACCATGTAAGCCAATAAAAGTCCTTATAAGGAAACTAAAGAACACAGATGAGCGTTTTCAGTTATAGGAGGGCCAAGAATCCTCCTAAGATATTGATAGTTAAAATATACAAACATAAATGAAGATACTAGAAAGCATATTCAAGGATAAAGTTTTAAAAGGACGTTTTCAATACTTATTCGGCCTGGTGCAACCAAAAATTATTATTTTTTCTATTCTACAGAATTTTTCCTTTTAATAGATACCCATATTGTTACTCTACAATGCACCGCATCTTTTGAATAATTTTTTTTTTATTCAATCATATTTTAGAAATTTCAAAGTGCTTTTAAAAAAAATCCCGAAGTCAGAGAGAAAAACTAAAAATGCAGTTTTACTATATTTGGCCCCCCCTTTTGTGAATATATTGATCTTTTCGTGTGTAAAATTGACTGTCGCACGGTGTTACTTTAAAATTGCCACATGCCAGCTGGAAAGTATTATCGAAATTGTTTCAGATTGCACAAATAATCAAGTTAAACGCAACATTTTCAAGTTTTCATCAAGCTGAATAAAGTGTCAGTAAAACAATGAAGTGCAGAGCATTTTAGGCACTACGACGTCGACCGACGACACCACAACTGCTGATTTGCATATTTACACATGAAAATAGGCGATGAAAAAACCTTTTGCACCAACTATGTATTACCAACACTTTCCGAGTCCGGCTGTGAATAAATATTTTGACACGTTTCAGCTGAGATTTGTCGTTTTTTGTCTACATTTGCTGCACATAGTTATGAAAATAAATATGTATATGGAAGTATCTATACATATACATATGTTTATGTAGACAGCCTGCAAGCTATACACTATTACTTTGGTTTATTTTGTTTGGCACCTGATTTTTCTATGTCTTACCACAGACTTATTTTATTTCATTTGATTTTTTTTTTTTTTGCCAACAACTCTAGGCACTCACTTTCCTTGCCATCAGCTTAGTGTGCATGTGTGTGTACTGTACTTGCTGCTGTCTGCTTGTGGCTGTCTGTTGCTCTGCTCTCGATCTCTGCCTTTTTGTGTCTCTGGGTATTAAGATTTATATGCCTGGCACATTGTCGCCATTTATTTTAAAGGCAGATGGAACTTGTATGTCGTAGCAGAAGCACACAATGGCAAATGATAAGAGCAATCAGGTGAGAGAGGGCAGGCAAAAAATAAGTATGCGCAAGTTGCTATGGCTGAAGTGTCGGGGCCGAGGCGTAGTAGCAAAGGTTTGAGTGTGGAATGGCAGATGTCAGGATATTATTATTTTTCTTGTTGCTTTAGTTGGCTTTTGTTGTTGCTGTATTTGCGCAAGCTGTCGACTACGCAGAAAAAAAAACACAGAGTGAAATAATATTTATTATGTTAAACAAAAGCCAACAACGGGAGAGAAAAAATAAAAAAACGAAAACCGGGTGCTTTCAAGTATGAGGTGCCAAAGCATGCAGGGGGGAATTGAAAGGAAATAAGGTGAAAATATTAGCGCCAGCATTGAAATCGAACAAAAAGGGTGTCATGAGACAAAAAAAAAATGTAGTAAAAAGGTAAATGTGGAAAACGAAATGTGTGTGGATAGGTTCATGCATATATATTAGGGTGGGTCAAATTGTTCGGACGAAAATTTTTTGACAAGTCGCATAGTATTTTCGGTTTATATAGATAATTCTAAGAGAAAAATTAAAATAAACTATAAGTCGGAAATGAGTTTCTAGTCTGCGCATTTTTAAAAGAAAAATTTACTTTTTCTCAAAATTCATTTTTTTTGTTTTTTTATGCCAGTTTTACAAAGTGTTCACATTTAGTTTATAAAAATTTGTATGTGATTAAGTATATTTACTAAGAAAAAATAAACCCCGTGTCAAATTTATAAATGCACCATATATTGACAAGTTTTAACAATCCATTTATTTTTATTTAATTTTATTTATTTTGTAAAGGTACCGTTTACACTTTAACAAAAATCAAAGTTTCAGACTTTATGCAATATTAAAAAAAAAAATCAACAAACTTTCGTAAAAAACGAAAAAAGTGAAAAAATTTAATATCGTGAGAAGGTAATTTTTTTCATTTAAAAATGCGCAGACTCGAAACTTATTTCCGACTCATGGTTTCTTCTACAATTTAGAATTACGATTTAGTAAAAAAATATATATAAAAAATTTACCCACCCTAATATACACATATATACTTAAAAGCACTTATATGCATTGAATAAAAGCAATGAAATAAGAATAGCTTGCAGCAAAAGTGAAGAAAATTGATGAGGCTGGCTGTAGAAAAATGGCAGCCCAAGTTAAAGGTTCAATTTCCGGCATATTGTCAGTGGTTTTTTTCTTCGGATAGACAGAGGGAGCGGCGGGGCGGTGATATTCATCACTATAAGAAAAATGTTTAAATAAGTAAATGAGTAACCACCTTCCAGCGAGAGTGTATGGGAAATGAAGTGGAAGTGTTTTTTGCTGTAAACTTCTGTGTAGTTGTTATTGTATGTAGAGAAAAAAAAAATAGAAAAGAGGTCAAAGTAAAGCGCAATATTAGTTTTCTGTCGACTTTAGAAAGCCAATAGGCAGATCAAGGCAGTGAAATCATACAAATGACAGTGACTTGCAGAGATTTATGACTAGAATGAAGAAGCAAGGAAATTGGAAGGCGAGGGAGAGAAAAACAGAAAAACTTAGAAGAAAAAAACACAATTTAAATCAAGAAGCGAGATAAAAAAAAAACTAATACAAATGAGCAAGCTTAGCAGTAAAAAAAAAATAAAAATAAAAATAAATTGCAAATGTCATTTCAATAGTGCGTTTGATACTCAATTCAGAGAGTTAGCAAGCTTTCTTTTACAAATCAACTGCATAAAATCACAGTACAATGCAGCCAGTGTGCGTGAGTTAGTGAAGCGCACATAATAAGTGAAGACGCTGCCTGCCATAGGGAACACTTCAAAGTGGACAGCGTTTTGGGAAAACGAAAAGCAATTCTTTGCTTGTGCGCTAAAGCAAAGGACAGCAAAGCTGGATATTCTATGGGGAAATTTAAATTTAATCACAAACAGTGGCCAATAAGCAAAGTTTCTGCTATGGCAGAACGTTAACAACCTTTGGGCGCCTGCCGATAGGCAACGATTTGCACTTTTTAAAGAAATGAAGAAGCCTTGAATGTGGCAGAAAAGAGTTAAAAAAAATAAAAATTTCAGCGCTAAAAGAAAACATGAAAAATTCCACATTACTAAAGCAACCATATGCGCATTAGAATTTTTTGCGCCTTGCTATTTAATATTACTGCCCCCAAAAACCATAGCGTGGCTGGAATTTAAGCTTTGCGCTAACCCTTTTTGCTCACAAATTTTGTTGAACAATACCCAGCGGTGCAATTTTCGCAACGGACCGCAAGTGGTAGGCGTACAAAATACATATTTTTTTTTAATTCTTATTTTTTCGCTTTTAAGTTTATGGCGCACCAGCCCCATGGGTTCGGTAGGTATTAACAAAGTTTTTTTGGTTTTTTTTTTTAACTGACTCACAAGCACGCAATTTAGTTGTTATGGAAGCAGCCAATTTTCTTATTTGTTCGAGGTGACAGTTTTATGAAGCGTGCTGCGCTAGAAAAATGGCGATTAAAAAAAATAAAAAAATAAAATAAAATGAAAAAACAGGCATTAACAAAAGAATACAAGAAAATGAATAGGTGATTCTCTCATAAAATACACTTATTTAGTGCGGGATAGAAGAATAGCAGCTGCACAAACAAATTTACTTCATTAAGTGGTGGACTTAGGGTTAAGAGTTGAGCAGTTAAGGTAAGTACATATTTATGATAAGCTAATGGATTTAAGTAACTTGAGTTGGAAAGCAGAAATTAGAAACCATTTTGATGGCAGCAGATAAATATGCGTGGAGTACTGCGTCCGCGCTTGTTATCATCTGAAGTTGGCAACAAATGGAACAGTAAATTTGAATGGCAGTACTTACAACTGTGCTTTAGCAATGCGGAGAAAATTCGAGCCTGCTCCGGCTTATAAAGGCGGTGCAAAAAAAAAAGCAGATACAGCCTCGCTCACAAGTATTAAACACCCTACTTAATTTTAGGTTTTCAAAAGTAAAGTTATGTTTTTTTTTATTAATAAATCAGTACATACAAGTTGTCCACAAAATAAAAGCAGTGCGTTATTTTGACCAGCTTTGACAATTTTTCTATTGTTTATTTAATGCTTGTTATTTTTCAAACAGTGCCAGGGCCACATGTCATAAGCTAGGCGAAGAACTAAAAATTTTGCCCATCTTGAGATAGCTGCATACCCATAAACTTAATCCAACCAAATAGCTTCACAGCTGTGCCTTTACTACTTCTGAGCCTCCTCAATGCCTGCCTGAAAATATGCTGGAGTAAATATTCTCAAACGACAGGTATGCAAATTCACCTTAATTTATGCAACAAATATTTTTCTAAGCGCTTGACAAAAATTGACGCAGTGACAATAAAACGCGGAAGAGAGACATGGCGATAAAGGTCCGAATAGGTATGCCTTTTTTTTACTGGTACCCAGAAATTATGCAATTTAACAAAGCCGCGACACGCTACAAGTCGTCAAATTAAAAAATGGGATAAGTTAGTGGGGTGGATGCATGATTAGAGATTAGCACGAGAAGGAGACAGTAAGAGCCAGCAATATGAGCCTGAAAACAACAGCATTCAAGGAAAGCAAGGTGAGTTGGGAAGAAGGTAAAAATTCAGGCCAACAATAAAAGGGATGAACGACATCATTAGCGTTGACAAGCGAACAGGCGAAACAAGAACCACAAAACATTGAGAAGATGTGTACATACATATAGTGGCGGTCAAAAGTGGATGAATGGTGTTTCGTATTTAATATTTATCTACAATATTTTTCAAGCTTTAACTTTTTTTTTTGATATTTTTTTTTATAAAAATATTGTTCATGCTTTAACAAAAACCATAGGAAAAAACACTTTCAAACTTTATATAGAATTTAGAAAAATTTCACAAATTTTTAATTAAATTTCGAGCTTGTTAACCAGATTTTTTTTTTAATTTTTTGGGTATGTAGTTAAAAGGATTATAAAATTTCAGTAAAATTAGTGCAAGTTTTGAGTGGCTAAAAAATCGCATTGATTTTAAATTTTTTTTTTTTTTTTTTGTTGAAGGCGTTTTCACTTCTTCCATATAAACATGAATTTTTTGTGAAAGAATATGCGCAAGACCTTTTGCGAAAAAAATAAAAACAAGTCAACGCCAGTTTTCCTAAATTTCGCTTTTTATATTAAAAAAAAAAAATCCGAAAAAGCTGTCAGCAAAAAAAAGTTTAAAAATCAATGGGATTTTCAGTCGCTCAAAACTTGCACCAATTTTACTAAAATTTTATAATCCTGTTAACTGCATACCCAAAAAATTAAACAAAATTCTGGTTAAAAAGCTCGAAATAAAAATATCAAAAAAATATTTAACTTGAAAAACAAATATTTTAAATATTTAAAACCACCCATCATCAATCATCCATTTTTGACCGCCACTGTATGTATACACATACATAAATAGCAAGAATGATAGAATACAAGATTGCGCCGATCAGAGAGGATTTTTGAGAATAACTTTTGTGTGACGTCACACTGGTGCAATTGCGAGAGAGAAATGCCAAAACGTGAGCAAGAATGGAAGAAGAAGAAAAAATGTTGCAAGGAAAACGTAAACGAGTTGCACAAGTGTGACGTCATGCAAACAACGATTCTGTCAAGTTCGTTAAGAGAGGAATAGCGGTCCGAGATCGGCGCAACCTTTGTATTCTCTCAATCGTGCATAAATAGTATATTTAAGCCTGTGTGTGTATGCTCAATTCATTCTTATATTTACTTCCACAATATGGAAGTGAAATGGCAATGCCGACACAAATGACTAAAATAATGACAACAACAGAGGAGTAACGCTGAAAATGAAGTACAATGTTGATGACAGCGACCCTGAGCAGCGTTACAGACAAATAAAGAAACAACAATAATCGCGTGAATAATATTTATGTATGTATGTATAAGATAGGCAGCGACCCACAACAACAAGAAGGTAAGGAAGGTATTAGATTAACAAGTTGTATAGATTGTTTGGACGATGTCTGGTTGCGTGGTCATTAGAAGAGCAAATATTGACATTTCAAATACATGAAAACGAATGGATAATCGTCGACAACAACATACTCAGCTGTCTCACCAACAAACACGCAGACAGCAGGCCAAATATCATATCATACACCTATGTACATACAACTATCGACTAAGTAAAAGCGAATTGAATTGAATGGGCTGTGTTAAGTCGATCCAAGCTGTACCAATGTTGAGCTGGAGACGAGTTGAAAAGGATGAAAAGTAGTGATGGTGGAAGTAGAGCCATTGGCAACAACAGCAACAACAAATCACATTATGTAACAACGACAAATAACAAACGATAATGTTAACGATAATGACGATAACGGCGGTTTTTGCTAGCTCTATATACGAGCGCTGTTGTGTAGGAAACGAAAGGCTCCAGTGACAGAGTGACAATGATCGCCAGCTGATATGGCAGTCGTAGTCGTAGTCGTACATATACATACATATATGTATGTACACTCATACCAAACAATACACTCCCATTAAAAGTCGCTAGCGGGCAGGTGTTGTATGTTGGATGGCCATTAGTTTGTAGAGAACTTCGGCTGCGTTACACTACACTCACTCCATAGCCATTGGCGTTAATGCACCACAAGGTAAACATGCCTCAATTGCAAATATTGTTGACACAAAATGCTTGCGGGGTGGCAAAGCATGACAAGATATGCTGAAGTATCATTAGACGCACGAGATGCAAGTATCTACACATACATATGTAAATATGTATATGCACATAGTGAAAAGTTAACGAATGAAGATGTAACCGCAACAACTGACAATAGCATATTAGCAAAATCGACTGTCATATGAGTTGTTAGCAATGCAACAATGATGTAAGTAAACAAAGCAACTAAACTAACCAACCAACCAACAAACAAGCAGGCTATAGCAAACAAACTGCAACACAATAATAAACCTACTTATCAATAGACTCAACTAAGCAGTGGTGGCGCGCGGCGACAGTAAACATACCATCAGCTCAACAATGCCTTGACAATGGGGGGCTGGGGCGGAAGGGAGTGAATACTTAAAAGTGTTGTTGTTGTTGTTGTTGTTGTTGTTGCGCTTTGCTGTTGAGTGCTAGAAGTGGTCATGTTGTTAAGTAAACAAGGATTACAATGAAAGTGCTTTGCTAAGGATTAGTAAAGGACTAAAAGCGGCTGCAAGAAGTCAGGATGATAAGCAATAGTTAGGAAGAAAGGAAAGGAAATGGAAATTGAAAGTTAAGTGTATGAGTGCTTGGGGGAAAATTAAAAAAAAAAATGAATAGTTGCTATGATAACGAAATAAAGGGTTATATGTAGGCATTTCTAAAACTTCGCTTCTAATACATTCTCAAATGAAAAACAAAACACTTCAGACTTACTGGTTGGATCTCTGCGTTAACAGTCATAGCGGTTATGTACAAGAATATAAGAATAAAAAAAATTGCACCAACAACGAAATTCTGGCTGAGATAGATGCAAGTCTTTTGCAAGAAAATTGAAAGACCGTAGGCAAGATAGTTAGAAGATTTTTGTTTTTTCTGGCACGAAAGTCTTACAAAAATTGTTGAATAAAAATTAAATAAGTAAAAAAAATTAATTTAAACGGTTTCATTGGAAAAAAGATGTGAATTATGTACTGAAAGCTAAAAAATAATTAGGTATGTACAGCTACGGTCAAAATAATAGCACCAAAATTCAAAATGATATTGTTTCGAACTATAACAGAAACTACATAAGAATATAGAATCGTGGAAAATTTTCTAGTATGCAGCTTTGTAGCCACATCAAGTTAAGAGCAATAAAGTTTGAGTTTCAAGTAGCTAAAAATTAACCTGGATTTTTTAGATGTTTTTTGCCGAGGGTGTTGACGGAATTTAGAACTTAGAACATCAAAATTAAATTGATTTCGACGTGGCATTAAGCTACGTTAAGTTTCGGCTATTCAATTATAAGCAACATCCATATAGGAGAATTTTTCAGTGGGCTCCTGTAAGTTAGGTTAAGTGGCAGATATTCTTAGTTTTGTTAGATGCCTAGTTTTCCGTTTAAATATATTGACAATCTGAAGTCTATAATCCGCCATCCACTGTATTTTAATTGTAAAGTCCTTCCATTTAATACCCCTTACCCATATTAACAGAATTGAAAAAATTATGAAATCTGACATTTTGTACCGGCCACCATCTTGGATTTGGAATTTTTAATGGTGTACGGTATTCTACTAGTCAAAACCCTTCATTTGATACCCATATTGAGGGGTTCTATAAAAAATATGTAAATCGCCATTTTGTGGTAACGGCCATTTTGGATTTGGAACTTTTTCACGTTCACTGTCTTCTACTAGTGAGGCTTTTTCATTTAATACCCATATTAAATAAGAGCGTTGTATAAAATTTTGTTATTCGCTATTTTGTGGCGGCGGCCATCTTGGAATCACAGTGAAAGGTGTGTGCCAAATTTCAGATCAGTATTTTAAAAGGAAGGGGATGAAAATTCAATTACTAGATTTGACCCAAAAAACAAAAAGGCAAGCTCAATAAAACCTATTAAAAAGCTCACTAGCCAACTTTCACGGTGGAAAGCTCTTTGCAAAGCACTTGTTCAAGTTCCAAATGGATAAATGGATTTTGTTAGCGTTGCTCCAACAGTTGCAATGACAGAGTGAGCAAAGGAGTGGCATTCAAGAGATCCGAGGTTTCGAATGCTCGTGCAGCAAAATGGCTGAAGAACGGAGGCTTGATTTAAGGTTCATAACCGACGCAATGTCGCGCGAATAATAAAAACTTGATTGAATTACAAATTGCATACTTTTCCATACTGAGTTCCTAACTGCACATTAACTTAGTGCTTAGAGAACCAACGCCTAAAAATACGCAATTCCACGCGCTATTAACTTAAACTTAAATTTTTTTGTTTTACAATTTATATCAATTAGCGCTCTACAAAAATTTATAATTCCGGTTTTTAGTGCTTTTTCCGACAACACACTAAAAATCTGTACAAACTTTTTCTTTGTGTAACATGCACGCCTAAAAGTATGCAACCCTTTTTAAATAGTATGCGATGAATGCATAATAAATGAAGGCCAGAGCTGAAAGTGGTCTTCCAGTGGCAAACACCAACAGACGGAAGCAGCTGCAGATTCTATTTAAGAATTGAGTATGTGTCTAGCACGCGTTACCTTTCATAGAGTAAGTTTGCGATGCCGTAAAATACGCTACAAAAATTTTTGCTACAACATACTACCAACTTGCATATGTCTGTGTATATTTTAAATAGTTTACTTATAAGTATGTACACATAGCCACATACCATATACGTATATATATAATTCACGTAATGGACAAAATTCATTAAAAATTCCTATCATGCTTTTTATTCAATTAGCCCCTTACGGTATTTTGTTGGTCGGTTAAGATTATGACCATAACATTGGCATGCGGAAAATTTACGATTTCTAGGTATTTGTGCAAGCGACCACAGCTGTTTGAATGAAGTAAAAGTATGCAGTATACTTTTAGGAGCAGCGCGCAAAAGCAATAACAACAATAACGAAGCGTACGCATACGCTGTAAAAATTTGTTTGCTATGTACGTGAATGGTGCCATATTTGCTGAGTCTGTACAAAAGTATGTAGCTGGTTAGGTTAATTAATACAACATGATTGGGCCGAGTCAATATTGTTACGGCAAAAGCAAGCAAAGTGAAATCCGGCTATGGCGCCACTAAGTAGGCAAGAGGATGGCGTAGCCAAAAAATAATAATATTTTTTTTTGTTTGGTGGTATGCTTGCAAATATGTAAAGTGAAGTGCTAAAGTAGATGGAAAAAATGTTAATTTTCGTACAACGCGAAAAGCAAAAGTGGTTTTTGTAATTAAATTATGGTTTTATGGCTTTAATTGTAAGGGGGGCAGCGAAAAGGTGCGAGCGCTGATCGGCAAGTAGGGAATTTGAATGTGATTTTTTTTCGCTTCGTAGAAGTACTTAGTGTAATTATGTAGAAGTAGAAGGTTTGGGATTAACTATGAAAGGTTGAGCGTAAGAATTGGATGGAAAAAGTTTGCTCTTTGCTAAGGAAATGATGAAAAAAATTTCTTAGATAAATGACTCAAAGTATGCAATATCTCGATTTTATTCCTTTACTTACAAATTTCAGGAGAAATTAGTTTTTTTTTTTTATATGGGCCAAAGCCTCCGAGATTATTAACGCAGCAATTCTAAAAATGTGACTCAGGACAATATGGCATATTTGTAGAAAACTTCTGAATCAATTTTTGAAATTTCGGGAAAACTGTGTTTAAGTTCGGACTAAGGTAACGGTGCCGATTTTCATGCCGACCTACGATCGGTTCTCGAACGCCAAAAACAGGTTTAAATCAGAGGTTCCGGAACCTGTTTTTTTGTGCACCACTTTTAAAAATTTACTGATTTTGGTGCTGCTATATTCCTACCATATGCTCAATATTTAAAATTTCCACCAGAGGGCGTAACAGTGAAAATGTTCATATACCTATTTTCGCAATTTGGCAAACTCCACACTGATTTTAGCTCAAAATTTGCTTGGAATTACATGCAAAATCCTACTTTGCTATACGGGCATAGTAAACAAATTTACCCGCCCTTGTGTACATAATTTTTTTCATTTAAAAATGTGTCTACTTTCAAGAAGATTCTCCACTTCAATAAGTTGCTTTTGAATTTTAAAGTATAGCTACTTCTAAATACAAATCAACTTATGTTTTGTAAATGAATGCAACATTAAATACCAACACCCAAAAATATGCAATAAAAATGATAGCCTTTAAATCCACTTTCGAAAAATATGCAATACTTGTTTACCTTTTTGAAGGCAGTAAATACAATCAGTCCTTTCAACGCATTTTACCTGTAAATACTACAAAATCTTTCAGCCAACTAGTCAACTTATTATAACTTTACTTCTGCTTGGCATGCAGACAAGTTTAATCCGCAAATAATTAGCTACTCAAAGTCCGCTCTGTAACTGTAAAAGAGAGGGAAAGAGTGATATTTGTTATTACCTGCGCCAAAGACTTGCACAGACAGCTCTCGTCTAATAAAAATATTATCTTTACCATGGAAATATGCGCAACTAACTGTAGTTAACGAAATTGTAAAGATGTAGTAGAAAGTAAATAGTGTGCCGGTGACTGTTAAGGGGTTAAGGTGTGGCAGAAAGTCTGAAATTTATAATTAACTACACCCTAGGGACTCACGTGTTGACACTTGCAAAAGCTATGCTGAGTTTGAGTTGCAACTGAGGATGGAGTGTGAAGCCAAAGAAGCCCACATAAAACTAGTAGCAGCAATTTAAAAGTGTTGAGGAGAGTAGCTTGCAAAGAAAAAACAAAACTTTGACGTGTTGGCTTGTTATGTTATAAAAATATTAGTCTCTGGTTGTTAAAGGCAGCTGGTCACTTGTTAATCTTCGAAGCAGTTTGTGCTTTGGACTTCTCCAACTTGTTTATTGCAATCATAAGTAAATATATTTAGCAAGTTGTCACTAGTCGCATAACAAAGTTAGCAGCCTATAAGTATGCTTTGCTTAATGAAAAACACTTGCCAGCTCGAATGTAATTGAATTAACGAAGTAAAGATAAAATTTATCAAATTTATAATTGAATTTTATGTTTTAATTTGCGAGCAATGAAATAATTTTTTGCAACAGAGGTTCGCAATGGACTTTCAATCTAGCTTAAATAAGTAAATCTTAATTTTTTGCGTTTAGAAAGTTCAACCCAAATGTTTGTACCACAATTTGCTCTAGGCCAAGATGAGGATGATCCGCCGAAGAATAGTTCAAAGATAGTCTGCAGAAGGTAATTCCCCTCTTGCTCGGTGATACTAAGTAGCTCGAGCGAAAATTTGTTAGCCAATCCATGCGCTACACAGTTTTCGGCAACGTCATTGTGGCCTGGCACTGATATTTGTCTGATGCGACCGAAATGTGAATCAGGCGCCCTCTGACTGACTTTGAGCGCTTCGTGGGTAAGCCGAAAGCTGATGTTTGCCACTTGGCCATGCGAGTATATTTGTAACTCTCTTATTGCCGTCATACATTTGCATAGCTTATCGACATCTGCGTTAATGGCAACTAAATTCATCTGCCAGGAAAACATTGCAGTGGTCGATAACCCCAATGCACTCATAACTTGAGTGATGTGAGTAGGGAAAGAGCTGATTGGCGCCTTGATACTCAGTGAAATCTGTTATTAAGGATGAAGTCGAAGCTTCCAAAAAGTTGTTTAGCAAACTCCTACTTCATTCAAAAAAGCATCCATGCACTTAAGTCTGATCTTAGCGCCTCCTGCAGCAACTTTAACAGCAAACATATTTAGCACGACTTAAGGATCTATAGTCGGGGAGGGGGCGCCAATGTGACCAAATGATTTTAATAAGAGCGAATAATTGCATTCGCTTTAGCTGCCTAGCTAACGTAGACTTTGTCTAATTTCTTCACAAGAGAACTTCAAAGAAATCTCAGGAAGCGATGTATTATATACCCAGAAAATAATTGTAAGGACCAGACACGAAACACTAATTTAATTTTAAACATATTTCGTAGTAAAGTAGTAGGAGTTTCGGCTTACCTGGACGGCGTCCATGCTTGTCGCGGGAGAACTATCTCTGCAATTAATTTTAAATATTCATACAATTGTAGCGCTGCAAGGATAAGTACGATCCAGCCGTAGAGATGCCAGATTCGAACACGCAAGTGTTCTGGGAACTCAGCCGAATAATCTACGACCACCAGACTATACTATTCCTCTACTCTGTTTAGAGAAAAAATTCTCCAAAAGGTTCCAGAGAGCAAGGAATGGAAAGGTGCCAGAGTTAAAGACTCAGGGTCGATGGTTCAAAGCTAAACGAAAAAGTAGGCAGCGTGGTTCACATAATTGAACTCACACTAAACCTTAGTCTTTACTTACTGGATCACTTTAGCGTTTTAAGGGAGAGCGTAGCGCCGTAGCTTCCGCTCTTCTAGAACGGCCTAGCAATATCTCTAAATCCCATAGAAACTCCCGTTAAAGCAGCAATAGAATACAGAAATATTCTCAACCTGCAGGCATCTCAGTGCTCCTTGGCTATTGCATGGGTGCCTGTGCACAGGAATATTCTTAGCAACCGCAAGCCCGATGAGTTGGCTAAGAAAGCGACGCAAATATCTATAGTCAACTCTGCTTAAGACGGGGGCATACCTTTAAGCTACTGTGAACTCAAAATAAAGACTGAAGAATCCACCTGTTGGGCTAGCAGGCAAATTTGGCAAAAATTTTGTTGTAAGTCGATCAAAAGCTCTTACCCGGGTGTCTTCGCTCTTCTGATAGATTTATAGCAGCGGTAATAACCGGACACTGAGAGCCGCTGTGGTGTAGTGGCTGGAAGAAAAGTGGTCTCTTCACCACTCGTGGTGAAAAGCTATTTCGAAATAAAGCACTTGTATACCATTTAGCTCGAGCCGCTCCAACAGTTGCAATGGCCGAGTGCGCAAATCACAGGCGTGCCATTCAGAGATCAGCGTGCGAGTCTAAGGGAGCGACATTTTTATTTACATATTTTTTTCTTTTCTTAATCCATTTTTCTTTTAACTTTTAAATTTTATTCTTTTAAAATAAAATTAAAGTTTTTTATTTCATAAATTTTTTAGAAAGTTATTTTATTTATTTTGTTTATTTTTTAATTTATTTATTTTTTATCCCTCAATTTAATTTTTTTAATGTTTAGTTATTGTTTAAAAAAAAAATACTTTTTTAATTTCATTTCATTTTTAGGAAGTTATTTATTTTTTCCTTTTTTAAATTATATTGTTTTCTTTTCGGTTTAATTATCTCTAAATTTTAGATCTTATTCTTAAAAACAAATAGTTTCTAAATTTAGTTGAATTTTTAGGAACTTATTTGATTTTTTTTTGTTTTTAAAATAAATATGTTATTCTTTCGAAAATTTAATTTTCTTATAGTTTTTAAATGTTACTGTTTTAAAATAAAAAATATTTTTTTTATTAAATTTAATTGCTAGGATATTATTTAATTTAATTTTATTTTTTAATTAAAAGTTCTTTTGATTCGCAGATTCAGTTTAACAAAATAAAAATATTTATTTTTAAATTTTATTTAACTTTTGATTACAATATTCTTCGTTTTTTCTTTTTCTCATTTAATTTTTAGATTTCACTGTATTAAGAAAAAAATTATGATTTCATTTAATTTTTAAAAATATAGTTTATTTATTTTTGCTTTGTATCCATTTTGTTTTTTTTATTCATTTCTTAATAAAATTGTCTTTTGTTTTATATTTTTTTTTTTTTAATTTAATTTAATTTTTGAAAAACTTTTTGCTTAAAGGCGAACAGCATAACGCTAAGAGCTCCTGGTTAGTAAATCTTTCAATAAGTCTTTAGAAAGACAGTTAGAGCTTTCAAGATAGTTGCCAGAATTGACAATTGGAATAGGAAGGAGTTTCACTTCAGTCGCGCGTTTGCTTTAATTTCTAGGGCAAGAAAGGAAATAATTGACTTCTTCCAGCTATATTACAATGGGGCTTTTCAGCCTACGTGTACCTGCGTGCTCGTGCACAGTAGCAGCCACCTTAGAATAACTTAACCTTACCTACATAAGGGTGGTGCAAGAATTTATTGTCCCGACAAAGCGAGGGTTATCCGATTTAGCACTCACGCATTCATCTTCTTTCTTCCTACATAGATTCCAATTAAAATTGCTCTTAGTCTGCGATTTAAGGGTTGTAACTCAAGTAAGACATGACGACTAGTCGTTTTTATTATTTTAGCCGCAATCTACTGGAAAAGTATGCATTAACTCTTTTAAAAAATGCCACTTTACTACATTTTAACTACCTTGAATTTAATTACGGTCGTGAAAGACGACTGTATAAATGAAGAGAATGGCTGAAAATAAAAGACTGAAAAAAAAACGTTATATATCAAAGTCATGCATATGCACGCCTGTAAATATGCCATAACCATATGCAAACTAAGAGTAGCATAAAAAACGGCTTTATAATAAAAAAATGAAATGTGGCAAATACGGCAGGCGTTGGTAGTTAAAATATGACGACCGGGGTGCGCACGGCGGCATCAAAAATTTGCTAATACAAACAAACACATACCACGCTCAACTATGTATGTATGTGTGTACATCTGAATAAGTACATTTGCATGTATTCGCGCATTTATAAAAGTTTATACCCTCAACCCCTCTGTACTCACCATCTTTTATCGAATAGCGTGGATTGCTCATATCGACCTTTGTCTGATTCTTAATCCAGTAGATTGTGGGTGTTGGATTACCAATGGCTTTGCATTGCATTACCGCCGTATGACCGACTTCGATTACCCGTGTGCTGGGACCCTGAGTTATAACCGGAAAACCGGGTGGCGTTTTATCACCTGCAAGTAGAAAATATGAAAATGAAGAAGACAGAAATACCATGAATGAAAGTACATTTATGAATAAAATAAGCATATGTATGAAAGCAAGAGCACCGCGAAACGTACGTATGGGAATGTGCTGCAAAAATGCGTTGAAATATTTTACGCTAAAATATGTTATTGGTTAAGCTGTATGGACTTTAAACATAAGCTGTAAAGATCTGCAAAAGTGAATGCATTAAAATGTAAGGCTTACACACTTTTTCTGCATATACACGCAAATAACTACACGCACACATGGCATGACAGACGCACTCAACCAACAACGAAATATATACATATGTATCTACTTTAGGGTGCCTCCCCAACCATTTGCGGTTTTCCCACCGAAATTATGCAACTTAATATATTTTGAGACTTCCGCTTAAAAATGAAAATACTTTCAAAAATAGTTTTTTTTTATACAAAAAATTACGTTAAACGATTTTTTTTTGCCAAAGAATAATCAAAATCGAAAAAATTAGTAAAACATTTTTTTTTTTGCAAAATGTCACCACAGATAGTAGAAGAGTTAAAAAAGAATTTTATTAAATTAGTTTAAATATTAATTAATTTAATTAATTTAATTAAAAAAATAAATTCTAAAAACGTTAATCCAAATATTTTTACGAAATATTTAGCAAAACTCTAAAAATATAGCCAATTTTATAACTACGTGGAAAAAATATGTAGTACCGACTTTTTTTATGTATATGTATTGGTGCATCCTAATACACTTAATTTAATTATTAAATTTTATGACTTCTGCCAAAATATTTCGGAAATTTCCTTCAAAAATCGAATTTTTTTTGTTCATAAAATTAGTTAATTAAAAAAAACCTCAAAATCAAAAAATTAGTTAGACATTTTTTGTTCCAAAAAATCCCCACAGATGCTGGAACAAAAATATTTTTAAAATCTTATTTAATTTATAAAAAAAACCCAATTTTCGGAACTATTTTCAGATAGGTACAGCTCACATTAATCCAAATATTTTTACGAAATATTTCGCAGAAGTGTTAAAATATAATAAATTTTATAACTCGGTTGGAAAAAGAGTACAGTTTTTTTTCGTTACGATGGTGTTGCACCCTAATATACTTAGGTATGTATGCACATTTGTATTTATGTGTGTAACGCTAAAAGCTATGCCATTAAACCTCTTTGTGTGCAAAGCACAAGAAAAGCGGTGAAAAGCCAGCAAATATGCAACTGTAAAAATGTAAAAATGTACTGCGGGTATGCAAAAGGCAAACGACGCAAACGAATACAACAAACCAAACCAAACCAAAAAAATAAAAAATAATAAAAAGCACATGAATTCCCTGCATTCGAATATGACTTTCACGCTATGCGGTGGTAGGGGGGTAATTAAATGAATTTCACGCTCGCATAATGGCTGCATTTTACCGCACCCTCACTCGCTCATACTACATATCCTCTTTTGTGCATTGTGCTCCTCCGCTCATGCTACACTTCCTTCGAGCTTTGTATGGGCGCGCTTGTCCGGCAACATATGCGGCAACATATTCGCGCGTTTGTAGTCGTAATCGCTTTTGTCTGTGTTGATGTGGTAGAATGCGAAAAAAAAAAATATTTAGCAACGGAAAACGGAGGTAATTGTCATAGTCGGTGTCGGGTTTTTTTAAATATTATTTTGCGTATGAATGCACTTTTTTCGCACATGAATATTTATATTCCATTTGGAATTTTTTTTGTTTTTGGAAAAGGAATGTTTTAATTCTTTCCCCAGTTTTTTTTATTTTTTAATTCTATTTAAAACTTTCAGGAATGGTATTGGAATGTTCAGCTGCTATTGTTTAATCAAAAGTTTTAGAAGCTTTTAGCTATAACCGGAAACTGCGTCATATGTATGTATGTATGCATGTACAGTATCGGTCATATCTATAGCACGCCATTTCAAAGTGATATTGTGTGCCACTTATGTTTATTTATTTATTTTTAAGAATTTTCAATTAAAATTTAGTTCATTCTCGGACAAACCCCATATATATCCAAGTTCAACAATTTGTAGAAAACTACAAAAAAGTGTAACAAATTTTCACCCAAATATCAAACTTTTTTCTCGGAAGTGATAGAATTTTTTTGAGTACACAGTTTTTTAGCCCCTGCAATTTTAGTCTGATAATGTGCAAATTTCAAGTGGCTACGAATTACCTTTAATTTTTTAGAATTTTTTTTTGTCGCATTGGCTTCTATATAATGAATAAACTAAATTTATTTGTATATGGAAGAAAACCGCAACATCCTTGGCGAAGAAAAATCTAAAAAATCAGCGGTAACTTTTAGCCACTTGAAACTTGCACAATATCAGACTAAAATTGATTGGGCTATAAAACTGTGTATTCAGAAAAATTCAAACACTTCCGAGAAAAAAGTTTGAAATTTAGGTGAAAATTTGTTGCACTTTTTTGTAGTTTTCTATAAGTTTTTAAACTTGGGTTTATATGGGTTTTGTTAGAGAAAGAACTGTATTTTAATTGAAAATTCTTAAAAATAAATAAATAAACATAAGTGGCACACAATATCACTTTGAAATGGCGCGCTATAGATATGACCGATACTGTATGTATGAGGAGAAGATATCGCCAACCTTATGCCAGAAGCGTGAATGTGCAAATTTACCAATTTTGAGTTATTGGTTTGAATTGATTAATCTTTGGATGTTCTATGTTATACCAAAACCCAGAAAAACTTTCAAACTTGATATCCCTAAATTTTAATTTTTACACATTCATGTTTCTGGCATGCAGACGCGATATGTATGCATGTATGATGTCATGAGGTCGAGATTAGCCTATCGAAAATTTTGCAAAAATGTGTGTATATGTCTTAAATGTAAAGATGTGAAAAGTATCAATATATATGTAAGTGCAAGGAAGATCTTAGATTTATGCGTATATTATCTCTTAATGTTTATTTTGTATTGTTGTACTTGTAGACACTCTCTCATGGTCTCATTTGTATATGTATGGGTCAATCAAAGTCGAATCGACCATTTTTAATTTGGACGAATTTTGGCTAAAGGCCAGTGTATGCAGCTCTCAAGAAAAGCCAAAACTCCATATAAAATGACGTACAATAAATGGCTATGAAATTTTCTTGTGTAAAATTTCTTTAAGGCAGTACACAGTTCTTAAGAAATTTGCTGCACTTTCTACTTTGGTTTTCTAAAGTTTTTTGTTTTGCTAAAAAAGAGCACAAGGCCGCCGTACAGTCATGATTTGGCGCCTCATGGTTTTTTTTGTTCCCTTAGATCAAGTATGTATATATCCGCGGATAAATATTTTCACCGCCTGAAGGAGCTGTTAATTTTGAAAATAACATAAGCAATTTCCTGTTCTAGTGCTTAAATGGTTGGTTACTACTAATAGATATAGGTAATAGGCTGGGCCGATTTTGTATGGGGGAAAATAAAAGTCATTTGACCGCATTGTAATAGTAATATTATGATGTTTTAGGCCTAAGCCAATTGTTATTGGCCAAGAAAGATTAATTTAACACTTATCTTTAGCCCGAGCAATTAAATCAAAGTGTATGAATTTCGAAAATGAAATTTTGGCTTGTAATATCTATGGAATGACTTATTGTTATAAAAAGGGTGATATATCAAATTAAGGGCTATTAAATTTAGTACCTCACGTTCATATATCATTTTTCAATAAGTCTACAAGTTTTTAAGATATCAAGATAAAACTTACAAAAACTATAATTTTCCCTTATGAATATTAAATTCTTCATTACCTCAGCAACCAAGTGAAAAATACAAACAAGTGAGACGAGATTTATTTGAAACGGTTTAATGTTTTCGGATGTTTATGTAATACTAGAGGGACCATAGACTTAGTCACGCCGATTTGGTCAGTTTTCAAGATCGTGGTGAATGAATGTATTGTCAAAGATTAGGAATCGTTTGACAAGTTATTAGTAGTTTCAAACATATAAGAATTAACATACATTAGCATACTACAATTAGGGTGAGAAACGCCCATTTTAAGTCCATTTTTGCAGTCTTGAAAACTGGTGCGGAATGGTTTCATTAGTCGCCGAAGAAGCACATTTTTCGCGGTTTCTAAATTTGCCGTTATATGAAAGTAGGGGACGTGCAATAAGTCTTTAGATATACATAAATATTTTAGTTAATTCCATTATGTGAAAAAGTCCTGGGAAATCCTTTTGAGGACTCTCCAATTGGACGATATTGCTTTGCATTCAGCTTGAACGAAAAAAGTCACTCGCTGGCACAGTTTTCTGTAATCCGATTCTTTTATTTAAAGGTTATTTATACAATTGAAGATATTTTTTTTTAGAAAAAAACTGGAGAGCCACTTAAGTTTTTCGATATAACTTTGGTAAATGTTACTCGATCGGTACGTAATAATTAACACATTGAAGGCGAGACTTACTGTTACTGATTTATGATAATAATGTGATGAAAATCGTTCAGATTATAAACCAGTTATTTTAATATAAAAAAAATGTTAACAAATTTTTTTTTTGTCATTTTGCTATATTTGCAATTTTTAAATTGTATGCATAAACATAAGTAAACTAATTAGTGTTTCGAGAAGTTGTGCCTGTTCAGTGTTTCCATACTCATTTGCATAAACAAAATTTTTCCACGATGATGGAAAATAATGGCTATTCTATTAGAGCTACCGAAATTGTTCCTAAATTTGCAAAAATTCGCAAACTATAGCTAATATTAAAAAAAGATTAGAATATTTGGAACTACCGATCTAAATGCACGCCAGCAATATTAATGCTGTTCATCACATCTTTTGACTATAGGCCAGTGCAATTATCAAGAGAACAATTAAAATTTCCTTGAAAATACTTAAGTTTCAGATTAACGATAAGCTAAAGTGCTGCGAGAAATGATATTTGACTTTATCTTTTGCGTTAACGGATTCATTATCTAATAATATGCACCAACCCTTTTTACTGAACCCAGAATTTTTAACAAGAATTGGTCTTATTCGACTAGTGTGCTGTGGGTCTCTTGGCGGTCGATGCGCGGGCTCTCACAATTAAAATAAAATACTAATATTTTGCAGGCTTGTTGTTGACTTCATAATACAATATATTTTCACTATTACCAAGGGATTTGAGAAAAATTTGATTTTCGACCCGCCCTAATAGGTAAATTATCACTGAAGTCAAACGGCATGAAAAGACTTGTGTCACTTTCAAAATAAACGGCCTAACTCAAGCTGAAGAATATACTGAATACCAATAAGATCACTCTTACCAACAAAATTTATTTTCTTTTCTTAGGTATTCTGTTAGTGATCCTCGTATTAACTAGGTATCAAATATTACGCATACGCTATGTAGAGCATGATATGCAGGCACTTACACCTACCTACGTTCCATACAAAAAAACATCCGCTCTCGTATTGTAACAGAGCAATTGTGCCTTAAGCCGAGGCCACGCAATGAGCGGCTGAGCGACACTGCACAGAAATGCCGCTCAGCCGCTCAGAAATGACGCTCATTGCGTGGCCACTTCAATAGTATTTCATATGTTTTAATTTTAAGCCGCGCGCCGCTTTGCCGCTCATTCCGTGGCCTCGGCCTAAGAAGTCTTTTGTAAGATAATTGATTTACAGTAAAACGGCGTTTCCACGACAACCGAATCACGTGGTTCGCTCTCTCAATTATGAACGGCGAATCAACCTGTTTACACGACACATTCGTGATTCACTTTGCATCTCTGCTTCTTGTTCTTTGCTTTTGTTTATTGTGCATTTCAACGGGGGGAAAAAATTTGTAGTGGTTAATTAGCTAAATCCATAGTTTTAACGAATCTATCTATTTTTTCAATGTTTGTGCTGGTGGGAATGTGTGTGTGGTCTATGTATTTTGACAGCCGTTATCGATAAAATTTAGAGTAGACACCGATTTGTTCTTGATTCGCAGGTTGATTGGATCTGAAACACCTACGAATGAAGTGATTCGCTCTCAAAATTTTGTATGGCGAATTACGTGATTCGGTTCTTAATTGGGGCGCCAATCACGAATGAGAGAGCGAATCACTTGCCGTGGAAACATCGTTTAAGTCAAATAACTAGTTTGAAAGATTTTGTTTCTTCTGGCACGAAAGTCATACATACATAAAAAGCTCCTCAGCCAACTTTCCCGGTGAAAAGTTCGTTTGACAGAAAGCACTTGGGCATGTGCGATTTGCTCGCGCTGCTTCAACCCAGCAAAAATTCGGTAACCGCATTTAGTAGTAACGTGTTCTAGAAGGCATAGCGTTATAATGCCTTCGAATTTTTTCGCTTCTTTTAGACATTGCTGGTATTGCAAAGTAGAATGTCCTACAATATTTTATTTATTTCGCTTCTTTGTTTCATTTCGGCGAATTCAAAGTAGAATGCTGCATCATAGTCAGCTGAAAAATAGAATGAATATCCAAAAATTCTTTTTCTACCGTTACTTTCTGTGGAAATTTGTCTCGCATAAAAATCATGTTTTGCTTTGTTCAATTTGCAGCGAAGTTGAATTCAGTCGATGAAGTGAAGTACAAGAGTGAGAAAGTACAATTTTAAGCTTAATATATATATGAATGTATGTATGTACATACCGATTTTGAAGAAAATCTAAATACCTAAATACATACATACATATGTTTGTTTAGAAGCTGATTTATAAAAACTTGATTTAATTTTAATCTTTTAAGACATTTTCTGATTTCAATTTGTTATAAATAAGTATGTACTTATCTAGGCATTCGACATTAGTTTCTCTATAAGGCATTCTTTGATCGCTTCTCTAGATTCTGTTTATCCATGCGTTCTCCCTTCGTTTAAAGGTAATGCTGCGGGTAAGGGCTTACCTCCAATGACATGCCCATGTTAAAATAAGGCCTTCTTGAAGCGAGAGGGTCAGCGATTCCCACCGCCTAGCTCGTTTCCACTTTCGTTTCTGTGGTAATCGTTTTTTTTTTTTTGCTGGGAACGATCGCAATGGCCGATTGGCAATGAACTGACGTGCCATTCGGGAGATCCGAGGTTCGAATCCTCGGACAGCGGAATATTTATTTTTTTTGATAAAATTTAATTTTTTATAATTAAAGTTTCCTTTAGATTTTATTGTTTTAAAAAGCAAAATATTTAGAACAGATATCTATTTAAATATCTTTTAATGTTTATAAAATTATTTTATTCATTTCTTCTTTTTAATTAAATTTTATTGTTTTAAAAAGACAACTTTTTTTTTTAAATTTCAGTCAATTATTAGACACTTGTATTTTTTCCTCTCTTTTTAAATTAAATTTTTTCTTTTCTTAGACTTCATTACTTTAAAAAGAAACATATTTTTTATTTTATTTACTCTTAAGGAACTTATTCCATTTTTTCTTCATTAAATATATATTTTTTTAATTTAGTTTTCTTGTAGTATTTAGATTAGATTATTTAAAAATATATATATATATTTTAAATGAAATAAAATTTAATTTTTAGGACCTTTTTTATTTTTTTAAATTTACTTATTTTTTATTTTTATTATTAGATTTTATTGTTTTCAAAAGAAACATATATTTTTTTTCTAAATAATTTATTATAATTGTTCGCAGATTCTCTAAAAAACCTTTAAAAGATCTCCTAGGTTTCCCGTCGCCTTAAAATTGTATGTTAAAAAACGTGATCTTTAGAAGTAACGATTTTCAACGTGAGAGCCATTCATTAATAAACTATTTTTGGATTGACCTTAAAAAAAGACATAATTTTTGGATTACTTTGGAAAAGCGGGACGTTTTTTGGAGAGCCACCCTAATATTAACACTGCTGCTTGTATAAACGTGTACCTGTTTTTCTAATTACATACATATATACATACAAACTTAATAAACTCGTCAGACTTAGAGCCCTCTTCGATCTTTATATTCATAGTTATTTATTAAAATAAAATCAGTACAAAAAAAAACATTTATATCTACTAATAAAATTCAGCAATATCGGAATATCCATGTAACAAGTACCAATATTAAGGACGTCACGCTATAAGTCATTTATAATCATTTTAAAACTAATACAAAACGTACCTACATATCAATGCTTAGAATACAAAAACAAAAGACAAAAAAATAAAGGTAAAAAATCTTAAATAATATATACAACATTGCATATATTTGGTCGTATAAACATACATATACCTACATATACATCCGTCTATTCATAAGCGCATAAACGAGACGCGTTAGCAAAACAAACAACGAACAGTTAACAGTGGCAGCGCTCGCGTTTAACCACTTGACAAGACTCAGCTCAAAGCAATGTGAAAACCAACCCAGTGGTCCAAAACCTTAATTTACTCTTAAAAATAATCCATAGCCTTAATTTTTCAAACCAATTCCATTTTTTCTTTTAATGAAAGCTTTTCGATTTTGAAAAAAATATGTATATTGCACCCGATTTTCGAATTTTTGTTTTTTTTTTGTATTAAATTCTTTAGCGCAAAGTGCAGAGACAGTAGGAATTAAAAAAAAATTCGATTCTCCTGTTTCTGCAAATAAATGTTACATAATAAAAACTAGTACAATCAGTTGTGGGTTCCTCAAAACGAAAAAAGGTAAAAGTTTAAATTTAAAATTAAGTTTTCACCAAAATCAAAAATTTTTTTCAGAATTTGTAAACAATTTTAGATATGCAATCTTATATACATATGTATGTATAGTCCATAATTTTTTTTGGCCCACATTTCTCGCACAGTTTGTGCAGAATAAAATCATTAAAAATTAACGCTAATTTTTTGGCACTTAAAATTTGCATTTTATTGTACCAAAATTTAATGAGCTATAAACATAGGTACGCAGTATTTAAAAATTTAAAAAAAAAAAGGGTATCTTTTAAATATTATAAACTTTTTTCAGTATAAAAATTAAAATTTTGAACAGATTTTGAACAATAAATTCCAGTTTTGGACCACAGTGCAACGCCATACTGCGTAGCGTGAGCGCACTGTGCAAGTTACGATGACGGCAACAGCTGCACACTGACGTCTACGGTGACAACAGCGATGCAGCTCATTTACATTTTCCAATTAAATCCTTCAGTGTTGTTAGCTTGTTGTCGGTGGGGTTTTTTTTTGGTTGCTGCCTCAGCTGTTGAATGAGTGGGTGTGTGTGCGTTTGGAGTGTTTGCTTGCAAAAACACTCATTTAAAATACAAGTGCCTCTTGCCAAGTATGTGCATAGAACAACAACAACAACAACAAACTTAGCTTTGTTGTTGTTATTACAATGAAATCTGACTGCGCAAATATACATACTTACATGCATACATATCAATCTAAGTACATACTTATGTATGTACATATGTATTTATGATTGTGTCGCGCTATACAGTTGATTGAGTGGGTGGGTTTCTGCATAAACTAACTTTTTTCGCAGCGACAGTGTGTCTGGCGTGAAATTAAAATTTTGCGCGCAACACACCCGCAACACTAGCCACTAGGCCAGGGAAATATGCAGGCAAAGCAGGCAGGCAGAGGGAGCGACGTACGGACAGACAGGTGCCCAAGAGCTTGTCAACGCACTTGAAAAGAGACAGAGAGAGCAAGGCAAAAAAATGGTAAGATAAACAAAAAGGCAGCCAAAAAAATTAAAATGCGCGACGAAAGCGCAAACGCATACTTATACCAACGATCTGGCATCTAGGCATGTCTGTATGTATATTAGGGTGCATCGCCAAAAAAAATTTTGAGCTTTTTCTAACGGAATTATAAAATTTATTATAATATAGGAACTACGGCGAAATATTTCGGAAAAATATTAAGTTTTATGTGAGCTAGACCGATTTGACCAACAAAAATCTAATTATTTTGATTCAGCTAATAAAATTGTTTAGCATTTGTAAGCAGACCTTTTAGGTTTTAGTCCTTTTATCATCTGAGGTGAAAAAATATCTTTAAAATAAAATAAATTGTTCATTTCCGATCGACAAACGGTACCAATAATTTTTTTTGTATGGGGAGTGATGCACCCTAATGTATGTACATTAGACTGCATCACTCCCCATACAAAAAAAATCGGTACTATTTTTCCATTGGAATTATAAAATCCATTATATTTTAAGACGTCCGCCAAAATATTTCGGAAAAATATTTGGATTTAAGTGAGCTGGACCGATTTGAAAATACCTACAAAAAAGAAAATTTTTATGAATAAATGATGATGATATTTTTGATGCTGTTTTTTTAACTTTTTTCAAAGATTGGTATAAGAAAAACTTGAATAACTGAATCTAAACTCTTCCGTTTTAGACTTAAGAGGTGTCATTGGAAAGGTATTTTCTCACCCTTTTTATTTCTTTGCTAATAAACTCATTCAAAGGATGAAAGAGAAAAGTAGGATGAACGAACGTCATTCAGAGTTGAATTAAGATGTGTTGGTATTTGAAAAAAAAAAAAAAAGGGACACGAATGATTTTTTTGGACAGAAATAAAAACAGTGTGAAAATACCTTTTTACTGAGATCCAATAAGTCTAAATCAGAATAGTTTTGGCCCAGTTATTCAAGTTTTTCGTAAATCAATCTTTGAAAAAAGTTAAAAAAACCGCATCAAAAATCTCATTCTTACGATTCCGTTGAAAATATTTTTATGCAGATTTTTTAAGCTTAATATGTTTTGTCATCTGAAGGGACTTTTTTCAAAAAGTTCTTTAAGAAACTATTTTTATTCATAAAAAACTCCATTTTTGGAGGTAATTTCAAATCGGTCCAGCTCACTTAAATCTTAAAATTTTTCCGAAATATTTTGGTGGACGTCTTAAAATATAATAAATTTTGTAATCCTGGCGGAAAAACCGCAACATTTTTTGGTGATGCAGTCTAATGTACATATGTATGTAGGTATATTTGTAAGTATGCTTGTAGGTTCCCGCTAACAAATCTCTGCTCTTTGCATAATTTTACCACGATTTTGTATTAATTTCTGCTGCTATTTTTGTTTTTAACGAATACGATGAGCGGGCGCAAAAAAAGCAACAAATAACTCTTCAGTTGACAGTGGAGGCACTGCAAAGTGTTTTATTGTTATGTTGTCTTGGGCATCTACTAAAATTTTGCCCACATTGTTATGGTAAATGACATTTGTTTCGCTGTTTTTTGTTTGTTTATAATTTTCAAATTCCACCTTGAAAACATATGAAAGCTTTGATTGATTCGGTCTGGCCCCAAAGAGCAACAGCGGACCGGTACCTTTAATTATTTAAAAATTGTGTATTTGAGTGGTCAAAAAGTGTTGCATTGGCATTTTAAAAGAAATATTTTCTTTAGAATGGGAGAATATATATATGTGTATATATGGGACGTTCCATACCAAAATCGACGGGGTTCACACTTCATGTGTTTGATTTGCTTCAAATTTTTAGGGTTGATGGATAAACATAAACAATAAGTAAATATGAAATTTCAGCTTGATTATACATTTTTAAAAACTTTACAGCACAAAAACAAAAGCAAATCAATTTAATAGTTTTCCAAATATCTCGAGAACGGAGTAAGAAAAAAATTTGAAAAAAATCGCACATACACACATCAAAATTCTCTATGAAAATAAATATTAACAATTTTTTGTTCTTGAAAAATTTTTCACGTACAAATTTTTTGATAAAAAATTAGTTTTTGAAAATATGCCATCTCAAAAAAAAAAATAAAAAAAAAATAACAATGGCAGCTCTGAGTATTGCGCAATATTTAAGTATAGTATAAAGGGGTGCACTCAGCTTTGCTTTACAGTTTCCTGTTCTTCGTCGCGTTTAAAGTGGCTAAAAAATACCGTTGATTTTTGGCAAATTTTTTTTGTTGACGGTGTTGAATCTACCAAACTGGTGTGCCAATGAAAGCCTCAGCACATACGCACAAAAGGCTGACGTAACACGTCTAAACAAACTCCAAAGTATGGCTCTACTTAGGTGCCAGGAGCCATGAGAGCGTGTTTAATCGCAGCCTTAGAGTCACTCCTAGTCTGGACCCCACATTGCACATTATTATCCAAGTAGTAGCAGCTTTGAGGAATTTGCAAATGCAACATTCTGACAGAAGTCTTAAAAACAAGACAAAACACAAAGATATTTTGAACAAAATACCAGGTCTAGGAATCTGTTAAGTGTTAAGATGTCTGGTTAAATGGTTTACCAGAACAAGATCCCAGATATGTAAACTGGTACACAAACGGATCAAAGATGGGTTGGAGGAGCAGGTGTCGTTGGACTTGGCACCAAACTTCTAATTGCAATGAGAACTTGGCTCACGTTCGTCCAGGCCGATGTACTAGCAATCTCGATTTGTGCCACACTAAACCTTGAGAAGAGTTCAAAAGGCGAGTTTCTAGTTATCTTTTCAGATAGCCAGGCGGTCATAAGGGTCCTTTCCAATAGGACGATCACAGCCAGGATCGTCAAACAGTGCTATGGCAATATCCAAATCCTGGCAACAAGGAACACGGTATTACTATGCTCGCTACCAGGACATTGCGGGATCGTGGGTAATGAGGTCGCCGACGAATTGGCAAGGGAAGGCTCATCGTCGGCACTTGTGGGGTCGGAACCGTTTTGTGGACCAAGTTAGTCCTCCGCGAGGCTTATAATAATATATATAAACTTTTAGTTTTTATAACCTTGAATAACTTTTACAGGCGTGAATTTATGGAAAGATTGTAACACACTTTTTTCCAGCCGGAATTTCAACTACATCGAAACTCTACTGCAGCTTCTAATGCAGATTTGTCGCATTTCCGAAAGTAACTTCGAAAAATGCTGATTTATTTCGTTGTACACCAGCTGCTATCAAAATACTTTTGTAGTTCATATTTCTTCTTTCTATAGCAATCTTTTTCATCTCTGAAATTCCTATTTTTTGCAACTTTCAAGTGCCCAATTACATAGTAAGTTTTGAGGCCGTCACAGCGTCACAGCGAGATTAGTTAGGCGGTATGTACGCGCTGTCATGTCGACAATTTGTATAACAATCACATGAGCACAAACAAAAAAAAAAAATGTACAATCGCTCCTAACAGAAATATATGTACGTACATATGTATATTAGGGTGGTCCTTAAATGTAGGAAGCAAATTTTTACATCAGATTTCTTCAATCCCTACGTCGATGCTACTATAGTCGAAGATATCACATTTAAATTTTGGTCGCGATTGGAGATGGTTAAGTCGTGTCGCACAGGGGTCAAACTTCAGATTACCCTATGACGACGCCTTAACCGAGTCCCATCGGGACCAAAATTTATATGTGATATCCTCGACTTTAGAGTATTGATTTTGGGTATTATATGAAAAAAAAAAATTTAAATTTTTTGAGTCCATAGAGGCATTTGGCTTTTGAACCCTTTGCGACACGCCTTAACCGACTCCAATCGGGACCAAAACTTATATGTGATAACTTCGACTATGGTAGTTTCGATTTTGGGTATTAAATGAAAAAAAATAAAAATTTATTTAAATTTATCGAGTCTCCATAGAGGAATATGAACTTAGCCCCAGTGCGATACGACTTAGTCGTCTCCAATCGGGACCAAAATTGATATGTGATATCTTCGATTATAGTAGCATTGACATAGGGGTTGGGGCTTGGAGGAATCTATACTTTGCCGCCTGTGCGACAAGCCTTCATCGTCCGCAATCGGGACCAAAATTTATATATGATATCTGTGACCATAGTATTACCGATTGAGAGGGTGAGACTGAAAAAAATTGTTAGTTTGATTTTTTTAAGTACCACCCTAATGTATGTATGTAGTAAGCGCACATACTTTCATATAAGCAGCGTGTCTGTAAGCGCTGCCAGATCGTATTACGCTCATCGTCATTCCTGGCTTCATATTTTGCCTGTCGTGCTTCTATTTTCCATTGCTTGTTATTTGCCGTTGCCAGGCCGGATTTCGTTTCACAACTCGTATTTTCTTTCTGTTGCCATTTAGGGCTAGTATGTATATGTATATGTACTTATCGTATACATACATACTTGCATAAGTACACACATAATATACTTAGCGGCGCTGTACCGTACTCCAGCTATTCGCGCTTGACGTTACAATAATGTTGAATGCTAGATTAAATTTCAAATTGCATGAATATTGCATTAATGCGCAGGGAAAATCGAATGCATACCAGGATATGTAACGAGTCTGTGGACACCAAAATTGCGCTATTGCTCTTCTTACCACATCCGCTACTTCTCGTTTGAGTTCAAAACGTGTCTATGATGTATGTATGTATGTATGAATTTTGTGCTATTGGTATCTCACATTTATAGCTGCTATTCGTTCTTGTTGCCTCTACTCGCCTTATTAAACTAAATTTTAGCTGCATGCGCTCCAGACACGTATGTATGTATATATTTATGTAGCTTAATGCATCAGCACATCTCAAAGTAGGTGGTAACGCCATTTTGACGTTTGATGAAAATTGAAATTGAGTATTATCAAAGTTGTAAATGTGCATTTGTGTAAATTCTTTCCAAGCCAATATTGTGGCTGTCTTGTGGAATTTTTTTCCTTATTATGATATTCATTTTTTTATTTTTTCTCCATTGTAATACATATTGCAGTTATTTTCTAAATGGATAAATGTATATTTAAAGCCGTTGTTTGCTTCGAATTTGTAATTTTGAACTAGCCAAGGGTTCTTAGAGCCATTTAGCACAAGAAATTCTAAATTAATTAGTATTCAAGAAATTCCACTTGATCTTCTTCAAAAGTTTCGCCACCGCAGCGCAATCACTCATAGCGCAACGAGCTGGCTTTGGGCTATTGTGATTAAAGCAGCTGGCCAATAATGGCCGGCGAATCCATTTAATGGAAGAAAAATACACAAACGCGTCGTACTTAGCGAATTCATCAGCCCCCGCTGCATTTTTTACTTTTGACTTCCATGATAACTTCCCGTCCAGCAGCACGCCCAAGAGCTGTACTCTGTCAGAGAGAACAAGTAAAAAACCCCTATTAAGGCAAGCTGGGCATGAGGTTTGTACTTCCTGGTGCATAGCATGAGCTCCGTCCTTCCAGAATTTCGAGCAAAACCGCAGCTAGCAGACCAATTTGTGATCAAGTTCAGCGTACCCTTGCATAAGATCATACAGCGTGTCCAAAAGCTTTCCTCTGACGATGAGTGCCACATCATCCGCGTAGGCAACAACCTGGCATCCTCGTCTTCCTTTCCAATTCCTCCGGAAGTCATGTAATACGACTATTCAGAGAAGGGGTGAAAGGGAGCTTCCCTGCGGGGTGCCTCTGCCGCCTTAACGCTGGCCTTATATTTATGGTGATTTCGTTTATTCCAAAAAATGTTGCCCTTCCGTGGTGCAAAATGTATTTGATTTTACACTCAGTCCTGTAAATGGGCATGGTTTCGCTTTCTTGCCCTTGTCTAGTTCACTCATTCCATAATATTGTCGTTTAAAGCAACCATCTGATTTTCAGGGCAACCATCTCCCCTGACAAAGCTTCGAGTCGAGTTATCGACTTTTAGTGATTTACTGAAATTTGTAGATTTGTCGAATCGAAGAATTCGGCATTATCAAAATATTTCTTGTTATCGAAACTTCAGGGTTATATAAATTTATCAAGTTATTCCTTATCGAATTTCATCGTGTTACAAGAGTGTAACGAGTTGATCGAAAATTGTCGATTGCATTCGAATGTAGCTATTTAAATTGACGGGATTATCGACATTTATAGAGGTATCCAGATTTTATCGAGTTATCGATATTACAACGAGGTACATACATTTTTGAATTATCGAAATTTATGCATCTCTCGAAATGCAGAGTTATCGAAAACGATCGAAATAAATCGAGCTATAGAATTTTGTTGAGTTAAGGTATTTTAGTGTTTTTAAAATTCGTTGATTTATCGACAAACTGGAATATATCGGGCCAATTCCAAGTCCTGCCAAAGTCATGCAAATACCTTCAAATATGTATATACAAAATTATAGTCACGCTTTAGTTACAACGCAGGAGTTTTTCCGGTAAGCAAATTTAAGCTCATAAAAACTAGAAAAGCGATATTTTGACAGTAACTGGCAGTCCTAGTTAATATAAATGAAGCACTACAACCAGTAGGTTTACTGTGACCTCAAGTCTTCACAACACCTCAGCCAGCCCCAGCGGCTCTATAAATTTCGGAATAGCTCCCGGGGGTAAAGAGTGAAGAAAGCTCCTTTCCTGGCCATAGAATTCCTATGCTCCTTGGCCAGATTCCTAGATTATATAAGTGACCTCCTAACCTACAATGGCCAGCCAAAAAAAAAACTGCAATGATTTTTGGTTTCTCCTTAGGGAGCATTCATTTTCTTTTCATATTACGCCAATGCAGTTCCCTTGGTTTGGAATTTTCTTCTTGAGCGCCTCCTTTATCGTGTTGGGACCTATTAAAAGGTAGGGCTTAGGACCTATCAGGGTCTGATCACTTCCTCATTTCCTTCGACTCCCATGTGTGTCAGTATTAAGTGTGTACTCCAGGACTCCTGAGAATCGCCAAAAACCTTAAAAAGGATAGCAGGCGCGCCCAATAACACAAAAGAGCTAATTATGTGCCTCTCATACTAACGTTGTTGGCTGATTACACTTTGCATCGGTTACTTTTCGATGTTGTATACTTTTAGGCCCCACTGTTTTTCATTTAGAGAATTTTGGCGACGAACATTTAGCGAAGATATTGTCAGAATTCCACTGCTGGTCACCCGTTTTGGGGATTTTGTTAATAATACTATCAGTCCACTCATCTGGGAAGCAGTCCCTATTCCAGGCAATGCTAATAAATGGATGCAGCACTCCACTGGCATTCCATCTGAGCCAGTTGCTTTGTTGTTTGGGAGCGATTTAATAGCAGAAGTTAGTTCGGAGACAGCGAGGACGATCATATTCAAACGAGCCAGTCGTTCTGCAAAAGTTGTTGTATATGTATAATAAGTTTCGGGTTAAGCTGCTGCAGGGGCAATTCTTGGTTTGGTGTCCAGTGTCGGGTGTCCCCGCACACCGATCTGGGAACGCGCACCCGCATTGACGAACGTTTCGGCTGAGATCAAAGCCGATTAAATCCGCGGTATTTAAATAAACGATTAGCCCAATGAAGGTGCACATTATCGAACAGTTTATAGGCCAATAATAATGATTGTGACTTCAGTTCCAAATGAATACATGGATATAATGCAGCCTATAAATTTCAAAAGCGGTTTAGGGATAGGATACTCGGTTCATAAATAAGTTTTTGCAGTCACACCGGATTGTTCGTTTTTTTTGGATGGATTGCCCTCAACTATTTATAGTACCTCATCTAATTCTAGAGAACCCAAAAATTTGAGGAGATCGCCAGGGGCTAGCGATTGTATCAATTCGTCACTTGGCCAGAATTGGCCTAGGTACCTCTCCCGTCTTCTCACGACCGCCTCGCACTCGCTACATAGGGCGTTTGACCATATCTCTAGCTTGTGCAGGTGAGCTTTCAGCTAAAGTGACCCGTTAGAAAACCTGTTATTATCTTTAACTTTCATTTGGAAGTGTTACGCTAGTGTTGATTCCTTAGCCCGTTCCATTCCTTCCTGAGATTTTCCTTGATTGTGCTCGGTCCAATCGCTGGGAAGGGCTCAGGCCCTATAGGCGACGAGGCGGCTGCTATTCTAGCTAGTCGGTCCGCTTCCTCGTTGCCCGCAACTCCTATGTGACCTAGTAGCCAAGTTAATTGGATGTCAGGTGTTCGAATGATAGACCAACTAAGCTTCAAACCACTTCGTGAAAAGGTTGTGAGTAATAACCATTACGATGCCCTATTTCTCTGATCGCCTGTGGCCTTCTCTATTAGCTTAACAACAACCAAATTAGTGCGATGAGAAAAAACCCAGGCGAGTTCGTTAGCGGCTGTTTGAAGCAGCGCTGCGGATTTTGCGGAAACGCAACTTAATTCGCCACTTCCAATGTGGTTGGCGAATCTCGAAAATGGCCTATATTGAATAGCTGAGCACGTAGCAAACATAATACAAAACATAAATAAAAAAGTGTCATGGCAGAAAAACTTTTTAAAAACTAAACTCTGTTGACCCTATTATTTATTTATTTATTTATTCATTCATTATAGTCTAATTACAGGTACAGACCAAAGCATAATAGAAAAATAATAATATGTATATTATTACCTATACAATGGATTTATATAATAAGAAAAGCTTAAGTTTATTATTTAAGACATTCTTCGTGAGCGAGAGATCTAGGTCCAAAGAACTTGAGAGTTTGTTCAGTTCAGACAGGGTTCTTTTGATTGGTGCATTACTGCCATAAAGCGTTCTACTAAAACCAATAGCAAAAACCTCGTAATTGCGTAAAACTCTTGCGGGGACGTTAAGCTTAACTCTGCCAAGAAGATTAGGGCAGTCGACAGTGCCCGAGACAATATCAAGCATAAAAGATACAGATAAGAAAATTCTTCTATTGCTCAGCGTCATTAGGTTGATCAATTGACAACGCGCTAAGTATGATGGGATCGGCTCGGAAAAATTAAGGGAACGCAAAGCATGCCGTAAAAATGCCTTCTGAACCGACTCCAGCCGAATGATATGTACTTGATGATACGGTCTCCAAATGAAGGCGGCGTACTCTAATTTAGACCGAACAAAAGCAGTGTACAAGGTTTTAAGAGTATATGGATTGGAGAAACACCTACTATTGCGACGAACAAAGGCAAGCATTGAAAACGAATTAGAAATAGTATAATTTATGTGCGTGACAAAAGTAAACTTGGAGTCGAAAAAGACACCGAGATCTTTCACTTCATTAAGCGAATCTAAACGGGTATTGCAAATATGGTAAGAAGTTTGGAAGGGCTGCAGCAACTTGGAGAAGGTTACTTGATGACATTTCTTTATATTAAGAAAAAGCCTATTTTTTACACACCATAAATACAGCCTGTCCAAATCAGCCTGAAGGACAAGTGAGTCATTCATCTCTTTAATTTCGTAATAAATTTTAAGATCGTCGGCGTAAAGCAGATAGTTAACAGCTGAGAAGCATGATCCTATATCATTTATAAATAAAATGAAGAATAATGGGCCCAGTATGCTGCCTTGTGGTACACCCGAAGTGGAAATTATAGTTTTAGAATATATACCATCCAGGAGAACTGAACTTTTCCGACCACTAAGATACGACATAATCCACTTAAGGAAGCCGGAATGAAAACCTAAATGGTTGAGTTTAGCAATTAGGACAGAATGTGAGATCCTATCCAAGGCTTTAGCAAAATCAGTGTAAATTACGTCCACTTGGTGACCATTTTGGAACGCATCAAAGCAATCATTGGCGAAAACTGCTAAATTGCTTATTGTAGATCTTCCCGAAACGAAACCGTGCTGATTCGGGCAAATCAAATGCTTAAGATTAAACCAAAGTTTAGCCTTTATCACGCTTTCAAAAAGTTTTGACACTGTAGATAATTTAGAAATTGGGCGGTAGTTTCTTACATCAGCTTTATTTCCACTCTTAAAAATAGGGGAAATGTAAGCACGTTTCCAATCTTCGATGAAAATGCCTGAATCCAGAGATTTATTAAAGATACGTTTTAAGGGTTCAATTAGAGAAGGGCAGTTTTTTAACAGAACTACGGAGAGACCGTCCATATCAGTCGCGGTTGAAAATTTGATGTTTTTTATGCCTTCAACAATGTCTTCCTCTGAAAGAGCTAAAGATCCAAGATTAAAAGTAGTACTTTCGGTACAATAATCGTAAGAATGTAAACTAGCATTCTCAGCATCGAGTATATCTTCGTCCGAGATGAAATTAGCCGCAAAAAAATCTGCAAAAAGATTGGCAGCATCCGAAATGGAATTTGCTGTATTCCCATTGTAAAAAACAGACCTGGGAATATCCGAAACCCCCTTTTTAGACTTGATATAGCGCCAGAAACATTTTGGGTTACTTTTTATATTAGCTTCAAAGTTACCTATGTAGTTATTGTAACGAGCTTTATTTAGCTTGGCGAATTGGTTTTTGTAAGTAGAATATAACTCAAAATGTTTTAGATCATTGGTTAATCTGAACTTTTTAAAAAACTTATTTCTCAAGTTCTTTAACCGCTTTAGTTCCTGAGAGAACCACGGGAGCTTATACGGTAGTTTTTTTAAAATTGGTACATTATCTTTACAGCAATCATAAATTATATTTTTGAACACATAGTAGCAAGAAGAAGCATCATCAGAGCCAAGCATATCATCCCAATTAATATCAGCGAAAATTCCATCTAAAAATGAAAAGTCACAAAGTTTATAGTTGAAAGAGATTTTCTGAGTAACATTTGGGCACTCAAAGTATTCAAATAAGTCAATCTCGAGCATTAATGGAGAGTGATGCATGTTTGGCTGCGATAAACAAGATGGAGCATGATACAAATTAAATTTTACATTGTGGCTTATAAAAATAAGGTCTAGTAGACGATTCAGTTTATTGTAGAAGCAATTTATCTGCGATAACCCACAACCCAAAAAGTTGTCTATGAAATAAGTCTCTAAGGGGCTGGCTAGAATGGTCGGAGTAAGATAAATATTATTGTCTAAGTGTGTCCAGGAGATATTGTTTAGATTAAAATCCCCCAGTACGCACAGCTAATGTTCTCCGATTTTGTTGTGAAGTGACATTACGTTATCGACATGTGATTTATAGATAGCTTCACTGCTAGCAGGAGGAATATATGATGCGCATAAATAGAGCATCCCAGAAACACATTGGACCCGCACACATAATTGGTCCAATAAAGAGTCATTGAACTCCAGTACAATAAGCGACGCGTTGAGCTCCCGACGGGAAGCAATCAATACGCCACCACCCCTTACGCATCCAGTCTTGGCCGGGTCACGATCCTTGCGAAAGACGTCATACAACTTCAGGTCAAATAATTCAGCATCGAAAAATTGAATATTGAGCCAAGTCTCAATAATTACGAAAATATCATACTCTAAATGTGTACTAAGCGAGCGTAAATCGTCGCACTTTGTTCTAATTCCGGAGGCGTTATGAAAATAAATTTTTAGGCTTTTATTGGGATGTTGAGGTGAAGCTAAGTAGGTGGGTTTGCTGACTCGGTTTTTTCGAAAAAACGAAAAGGGCGCACGACCACATTTACTGGCCAAATATCAGCACTTAATATTCTTTCATAAGAGGATAGTGGTACGCCCAACTTAAAATTTATTCTTTTTAAAGTTGATAATTGAGTATTGGTCTTCACTAACATATAGCACGCTAAAGCCTTTTTACTCACAGAAGCGTGATTAGCAACATATTCAATTATATTTTCTGTAGTTACAGTTGTTGCGAACGAAGAAAGATGAAGCCATTTATATTGGACAGCTACATTTAAGTCATCATTAGCATTAGTACCGACGACTAGCACTCGTTTCATACGCTTTTTGTTTCCAGCATTAGACCACTGTGCACCGTCTCCAGATCCAGAAGAACGCGCTGAGCTAGCAGCAGGGGTTATAACCTGATCAATATTAGCAGTACCCGTGTGTGTATTAGCTGTACTGGTACCAATGGAAGTGGATATCGCAGTAGTATCGTAACATGTATTAGCAGCTGCAGTTAACTGTGTGGTATGAATTGTTCGCTCAATATCGTAGGTAGCAGCAGTAGGCATGTTAGTGAGAGCATCTCTGTTGGTAGGAGTACGTCGCGACTTATCATAAACAGAAGCACTAGCAGACACAGTAATATTGGAAGCGTTAGTGAGAGCAGCACTATTATTATCATCGATTTGCGAAGCGTCACACACAGGAACAGGTGGAAGAGCAGCCGACAACAAAACATTGTTGACATTAGCGCAAGACGTGACAGCTTCATGATCAAAACATTTGGATATGTTATCACTGTTAAACTTCTCCACAGCAGTAATCATACAAGAGCGTAGGTCACTCAACTCGGCCTTTAGCGAAGCGATCGCATCGTCTTTTTCATGTATAACACGCTGCATAGAAATAATAACATCGTGCATGTTATCAATTTTTATCATTAGTTTGTTGTTTTCTTCGCGCTGGGCAGCAATGGAATTGAGAATTCGGCTATTGTCGGCTTGAAAAGAGACGATGACACTATGCAAAGATCCCATGGTTATTTGTTGCTGTGGGTTTTTAGCATCGTTTGCATTACTAGTAGATTGTTTTTGGGAAGTCGTCGATTTATTAGATCCCTGCGCTATTTGTTGCTGTAGGTTTTTATCACCGTTTGCATTAGTAGTAAATTGTTTTTGCGAAGTTGTCGATTTATTAGCACTTTTAAGAGAGTCAGACTTCGTCATATTAGAAGATATAGCACTTTGCTTGCCATCTAAGATGGCTAGGGACAGGGGAGGCGAACGAATTGATTCTCGGCGCCTGTCCGCGCATACTTTACAAAAAAAACCTCTATCTGAGCTGGCAAGAAATTCTGCATCAGCGGGTTGTATACCAACACAAGTTAAATGAAAAAGTTCATTAACTTACAAAACTCCACTTAGCATCATAAGCTAAGTGTACGAGTATCTAGAAATTGTTAAAACAAAACAGAAAATTGAACTTGTCAGCATCACTCAACCCTTATCCAATAAATAATAAGCAAACATAAAATTTCCATTAAATATCTACGTTATTTTAAATGATTGTCTAAAAGTACATACAATACTAAAAAAACAAAAAAAAAAAAATAAAAAAACATGAAACTAAAATGGAATTCTAAAAAATTTTAGAGGAGGGGACAGAGACGGCCTTTAAACTGCAAATACGAAAAACTTACGCGAGGACGAAGTGAATCTAGTTAACTGAGGGGGGAAGAATTGTTGACTCCTACAATCACATTTTCCGTACTAAAAGTAAGGCTAAGTAGTGGACCAGCAACGTATGTAGATCTGTAAGGGTACGGTCATCGAGAAATCTGTTTGTGGCGCTGACAATACAAATGGATTTTCAATGATTTATTATTGCATTAAATCTAAACACCAATAACAGCAACTACAACAAAGCAACAAATATGTAGTATGAATAGCACAACGCTGCCGATATGACGTCAAATCGAATAGAAAGAAACAACAATAATATTAACTGCAACAACAGCAACAGCAATTGCGCAGCACATTAGAGCAATGGCACAGTGTGTTATTTTGAAAAAAAAAGCAACAAAGTCAAATATCTCGAGAACGAGAAGAGATAGCGAAATACATAAATATAACGGTGTTTTAAAGCAAATATTACCTTTGAATAGAGGGGGATTTAATTTTTTTCTTTTTTTTTGGTTTTGAAAACTGTATGCGATGAACTTTTTAAAAAGTTTTAAACACATATTTTTTTTTTGTTATTGCATCAAGGAATATATTTCCACGGTCGCAAAAACTAAAAAAAAAAACATTAGCATTTTTTTCAAAGTTATTTGTATGTAGTTTTTAAATAATTTTTTTTTTTAAATAAAATTGTTAATTGACCCTTGCTTGAATTAGACCTCTTAAATGAACTTCAAAAACAAAATGTTAAATTTTATGTCTTTTTTGGTCTAAAAATAGTTTGTTACTAAGAAAATTTGAAAATCGTTCTTCCGGCTCCTGCGACATGGCAATGGAGTCCTTGGCGCAAGTACAGGAAAAACATGTGTTTAAAACTGTTAGAAGGTTTAAAGGTAATTTTAAAGGTGAAGGTAATTATTTTATCCAACAAGACTACTTTTCCTGAATTCTCCATCGCAAAAGCTTTCAAATACCGTTACGTTTATTTCGCTATCTAATCTTGTTCCTGTGATATTTGATTTTGTCCCTTTTTTCAAAATGGAGCACTGTTCGGCATTAACAAGCTCAGCAACAGCAGAAATCGCTGTAACGATGGCAGTGGCATAACCAGCATAACGGTAATAACAACGGAAACGGAAGCTACATTTGTCAGCAAGCAATGTATTGCCAATGTTGCCACATCGCATCAAAAATTGGTCAAGCGCGCTGGTAATCAGATCGAACACATTGAACTGTCAGCAATGTAAAGGACATGTTACAAGGCTATGCAGGACGAATATATTGAAAAGCTGAAAAACTAGTAATGCCTTGATTTTGCAGCAATTTTGCCGCATGGACGTTGCATACTAACCATTTGCGTTTGTTTGTGTGCAAGAAGAGTAGAGCGTTTTTAAATTAAATTATTACGAGCAAAAATGAAATTGACAGATTGCCAGTGTCATATAAATAAATAAATAAATAAATAAATAACTTTTTAAGGCACAAAATAGAAACTTGCTACTAAAGGATAAGGGACACTAACCGTTTGAATGCGGTTATTTATAGCTGATGAACCGAAATGATAAATGTTTGGATTTTATAGAAAAATCTACAGTGTGTCATGCAATTTATGTGCAGAACTCTGTGTTCTAGAGTAGATATGTATGTATGCACATATAATCGTTTAAAGTACAAGACCGCGTATCGTGGTTCTGCAAAACCGGGTAACTGACATTTGTGCCCAAAATGATATTTGCTCACCGAAAGCTCTTGGCATCAAGCCCTTATCCATTCATACTAAAATATCGATACTTAGATATAAGAAGACGATATAATTAGGGATAGAAGAGAGAACCGTTTTGAAATAAGACAATTTTTCATATAAAATTTGGCAACCTAACATACGAGGTTTTGCATTTTCTTAATTTGCGGTTTTGTACTCTAAACGACGATATATTGAATAATGATATTCAGCTTGCTCATCCTAGTGAAAGCTTTACTCAAAAAGTCATCAAGTAAATGAGGTTACCGACTAACTATATTAAAGCTAAAAGCTAATGTGAAAGAGGTAAAAAGCAATTAATAAATTATGCGCTAGGCTTGAGACTCGCCACGCAAAAACAATTATTTATGAAATTGTTTGATTTTGGGCTCAACCCGACGAACAAGTAAGTTTCGAATGATTTTTTCTATACTTTGAAACTTTTTTGTGAATTATTCGTACAATATATTTTATTGAAAGTATTGGCCATCACTAGATATTACTTTTTCTTTTTATTACATTGCAGTTTAAGACTTTCTTGCCTATACCAATGGCTTCCAATTGAAATCAAAAGACTTGTTAAGTCACGTCTAATAATGGCCGCAAGCTCTCTTGTTGGGCTTGGCACGGATTTTCGTTCAAAATTGCCTCCGATTCAGCGATTGGTCATCCTTCGCGCTTCTTGTCGGCTGTGCCGGAACAAGAACTCAGAGGTTGAAATTGGTAAAGCATGCCCTTCGCAAACATGTTCCACTTTTCTTCAGTTGAAAGCAAGATACATACCAATGCTTTCCACAAAGGAGAGAGGCAACACGATTTTTTTTTGTTTGGTATCCGCCCAAACCGAACGAACGCCGGTAGAGTCAAATAAGATGAAAAATGTTAGGACATAAGTCATTTCGGTGGGTTTTCTTATCCCAGGGGAATATGGTTGGTTGGTTGTAGTGCTACCCAAGCTGACACTCATGAATCAATTAGCACATTTCGGCGTACTTCTCATGGACAATGATATTTTATTCTATCGCAGCCTTCCTATCAAACCTTCCTGCAGTTAGTCAATTCACTTAGAACCGCTTATGAATTTGTATATGCCGCCTATAGTATGTATTAAATAAGTCACCCCTGGGCATTCTGCTATATGGAAGACCTATTCTACAAGCATGTTTTCCTAGCGGCCATTGACCGGTGATGGTATCTAAAAATCTAGATACTTCTACCCTACTGGCCTACTCAACAGCTCTGCTGTTATTTTCCTGCTAAAGTCAGAGCAAAGCTCTCATGTTATTTTGCAACACGATTGAGAGAATACAAAGGTTGCGCCTATCTCGGACCGCTATTCCTCTCTTAACGAATTTGACAGAATCGTTGTTTGCATGACGCCACACTTGCGCAATTTGTTTACGTTTTCCTTGCAACATTTTTTCTTCTTCTTCCATTCTTGCTCGCGTTTTGGCATTTCTCTCTCGCAATTGCACCAGTGTGACGTCACACAAAAGTTATTCTCAAAAATCCTCTCTGATCGGCGCAATCTTGTATTCTATCATTCTTGATTTTGCAAGTCTGAATCTCTGAATCACCCCCTCCTTGCTAGTTTCCGAATGTGTAAGTGGATTTCTGTTTGTATTTCCCTGGGGAAATAACCCAGTATCACTGCTACAGATTCATCCAAACAAGCCAGTTCGTCTGCTATCTCGTTGCCTTTTATGTCTCTATAAGAGGGAACCCACGCAAGAGAGAAGGAGATTGACTGAGATGCCTGACGTAGCTCTATCTTGCAGCAAATGATATAGCTAGGAGTGCTGCCTGGAACTTCAACCCGGAATATGCTAGCATGGCTTGCCAGGCGAAGGAACTGATCGAAACCGACCTCTTCGGAAATTACCCCCGTCCCCCGTACACTGCAGTGTAGATACAGATGGTTTCCTTATCGGCACCTATACATTCAATCCAAGAATGATAGAATATAAGATTGCGCCCATCAGACACATACCTAAAAAAGATATTCCGACGAGTAAAACGGTTAAAAAAAAATTAATAAAATTATTGGTAAGGCGAATAGCGGTTTACTTTGAATCCGGATTTAGTTATACATACTTAAGTAATTTTTTTCAACGAGTTTTTACTGAACTCTCGGTAATAATCCATCTATTTTAAGCAGCTTAAAATACAGTATGTGATAAAAAATAATAATAATAAAAGAAAGAAAGCGAACATGATTCCGTATAAAACTAAAGTAAAAATGTCATCATCCTCTCAGTTTCCATAAAAGCGGCTGGAATATTTTTTCAAAATTTTCAGCTTTTATTCCCACAGCGCGTTAAAGTCCTAAGCGTATGCAGCACAGCATTTTTATGTTTTTACGCCATCTGCATTTTTTTTTATTCGTTCTTTTTTCATAGTTATTTAATACTTTATGTAAATGTAGACGAGATTTTTTTCTTCTGTTAGCCACATTAGTGGCATTTTTAGCTTTAGTGTGGCATAAAATTTTCAGCGCTTATGGTTTGGAAGTTTTTCACTTTTCACTTTTGGTTTACTGAGCGAGTAGACGTAAAATATTTGCTGTAATTAATTATGCAGTCTGTGGTGGCGAATATTTTTGAGTGCATATTAAGAGAATCGGAATGAAAGTGCGAGAAAGAGAGTTTGAATATATAGCAAGTGAATGTAAAATAAAATAAAACAGGGAAATGTTGCAAATTAAACCAATTAACATTGGACTACGCATAAAAAGCCGATAATCTTTAGTAAAATAGTTCAAACTCTTAACCCTCTGCCACTAACGTGGCCGAAATTTCCCTATTTTACTGTTAGATATTTATTAATACACTTTTTTCGATTTAAATTTGAAATTCTATCAATATTTTAAATACTCAATAATGAAATAGTCATAACAATAAACTATATGTCGAAAACTAGGCGTTTTTAGTAACTAATGGCGTTGAAGCTCAGGAAAAATATCGAACCTTCGATGTCTGTCAGACTACCACATCAGTTCGCAGAGGGTTAACTTGTATGATTAATGTAAAGCACATAATCTGTTAAAATTTTGTATTCAAATGTTCATAAATGCATAAGACTTTTGCATTGTTTATTGAGCCTTGTTTAAAATTGGCTTTAACCAAAAAAAAGGGCTAGAAAAATATGAGAAAGCGAAATTTAATAAGTTAGTACTCAGATCATTGATCATTGCATACTTTCGGGCATTATTTGTTGAACCTTTTTTTTGTTTCTTAAATTTTCGTCAATCAAATCATTTGACTGCAACATAAGAAGTTTTGCAACATCAGAGATTATTCGATGCATGTACATATAAATATAATCGCTTTATGGGTGATATGTGTGACTGCAGATGTTGCATAATTATAGGCACCTTTGTTGTTGATTTAGAAAAGTTCGGCTATGAAAATCTGGCGCAACGATTAACAGCAGGTAACGCTCTTCCGAACAGCAGAGACCGTTACGCTTCGATATCAGTTCCGGAAAGCAGGGAGAATATATTAACACTTCATCCGATAGTACTGACATCTATACAGATGGCTCGAAAATCGACGCTAAGGCAGGAGGGGGAGTTTTCTCACGAACTTTCCTCTTTTAGCGTACCAAACTACTGCAACGTATAACAAACGAAAGTTTCAGCTATCGTGGAGGCTGCTAAGAATCTTGGAACCGAAATGTTGGGAACAGATTTCTTCATTTTTAGTGATAGCCAGGTTGCAACCAAAGCTCTGAACTCTCTCACGTTCTAGTCAAAGAATGAGTTGGACTGCCGCCTAGTCTTTGGACAAGCACAACCGACTTCACCTCACTTGGTTCCTTTGTCATAGGGACATAGAGGGAAACTGCATGGCAGACTGCAACTTAAAAGGCAAGGCACGACCAAACAGAATCTTCCTGGTAAAGAACGCACTGATATGCCTTTTGTCACTAGCAAGCTGCTACTTAGTGAATTAGTATACAAATTAGCTGAAGAAAGATGGAGTCAAAGTACGACTTGTCGAATTTCCGGGGATAGCGAGCGGTCACGATGGGTATACTCTTGTTGAAGAGAGGATATATCTAACGTTCTGGGTGCTCTTACGGGGCACTGTTTAATAGGCAAGCATGCAGAAAGCCACCGCGTGCCTTTCAGGAGATGTTGCACAAGTTGTAAGGACTACGAAGAGGAGGAAATGTAAGACCCACATCGCCCGTGTAAGTGCCCCAAGTGTACCGTTAAGGCGGCAGCCACTTCTACCCAAAAACATACCTACCTCCCTACCTAGCTTGGTGTCAAATCACCAAACAAATCCAATATAAAATTGAAGTGAAATTAAATACTTGTGCCACAAAAAAAAAAATCTCAACGCGTAAAACACTTAAACGGAGCCAATACCTCCAGCTCCATCCTAGCCTTATCCTTAAACATGCTGGTCAATGCAAACAGTTTGATTACATTTATTTAAAATTTACTAGTTTTTTATTTGGTGTCATTTTAAGTATCACTTCCGTGTTGTTCACACAATTACAGTGCCATAAAAAGGGCCGGCCCACTCACCCCGCTCCACAGACTGACGGTCGAATTTGACAAAAACGAAAGCAAATAAAATTTTAGTGGACAGTTGAGTTACAAGCGTGGCGCAAAACCAGCAACAATGCCAAAGTGATAACAACAATGAAAATACTTGTGTTTGTCATGTTGAAAATACACACACAAATACATATCTACTCACACAAACAACAATAAACAAAGTGCTAACGACCCCATTGTGTTAAAAAAAAGAAGTACATATAAAAAATAAAATGTACGTCAAGTACCTTTTTCGTGGGGTTTGGTCTAAAAAACATGAAATACAAAAAAAACAAAACAAAGACCAGCATATAAAGCAGATGAGTACGTAAGTAAAGCGTTACAAATTCCAATATACACGAGAGAAAGCAAAAAAATTGGACACTATGCCATTAAAACATAATTTCGCATGAATCAAAGTACAAATAAATCTATTTTATGCAAACAAGTGCACACAGTGAGAAAAATACTATGAACTTGCTTCTCCAATTCAACTTAACTTAGTTTTACCAAGACTTAGTCAAGAATAAGCTGTTTAAAACGTAGGCAATTTTTTTTTGGCTTAGCTAGCTCTCCTCCGCCGGACACTGCGATACATATGTTAATTAACTGATGAATTGAGTGGAATTTTAGTTTTCACACATGTGGCAACCCCGCTAAAAACAGTTCAGAAATTAAAACATGTTCAAAACCCCTTCGATTGATACCCATATTTAAATAATTCATTAAAGTTATAAAATGTTTTAAATTTAACTTTTTAAACAGGTGGCGACCCTCTTCCAATACCTCATAAATATTCCTTCGTTTGACATTTATATTTTGATATTTCGTATAACTTGTGAATAAGTAAACTAAATTCGACATTTCAAACAGGTGGCAGGTGGCAACCCTGTCCAAAATATTTTCACACTACTACTTTCTGAAACCCCTTTCGTGTGTCCCCCATATGGTGATACATGTATATCTTACCTTATATGATTTTTTAACAGGTGGCAACCCTCCTATAGTTCAGCTAAGAAACAAAGCTTTTAAAAACCATTTCGATTGATACCCAGTTTGTAATAAATAACTGATTTATTTTTTTAATAATTTGAATATAATTTTTAAAAGGTGGCAACACTTTTCAAAAAAGTAAATTCTTATTGCACATCTTCAGTTCAAAGCTTTTAGTTTGACGCCTCATTTTGAAAAATCGAACGTACGGCGCGGATTTGATCGCCTTGATTATTAAATAATTTGAATTTAATTTTTTACATTTAATTCGAAAAACTAAAACCAGTTTGCACATCTACAGACCAAACGCTTTAATTTGACATCTCATTTTTGAAAATCGTCTGAACGGTACAGATCTTTTATCCTGAACAAAAAATCCCTTCGCGTATTATATATATACATAACGAATCCTATGTTAAATAGGGTTACCACCTACTAAAAAAATGAAATCGACTAACAAAGCACGTCCAGGCTTAACTCTAAAGGGTTGCCAAATTTTTCTAACACACATACAACACTTAAACGAGAATTTGTGTCTCATCACTCTTGGCAAAGTTCACGGAACTATATAGAAAATTTGTAAATAGTAATCCGGTATTAATAGAAAAAAGAACCGAAGGAATTCTATATTTTACTATTTTAAAAACTTCCAATGCATTTTTTGCGCTGCCAATTTTTCTTTGCTGGACTATCGAAAGCAAATATTTCAAATAAAATACTCAAGCGAATAAAAAGTGATGAAGAGACGAAAGAAACAAGGCTCGAATAGCTAAACGAATGGCGGAGCGAATGAACGAATTTCTTGTACAAGTGGACATTTGAGAATTGTCGTCGAACACACAGAAGCACAAACGAAATGCGCATAGTCAAATTGAGTTTATTGCACTTAAATTAAAATAGTAAAAAAAAAAACGTGATATACAATGAGTCGCTGACGAGCGTGAAAAACGTACAACAGAGTAATGACAACAATATACCCAAAAGTGCTATTGACAGTCATGTAACAAAGCGCATAGAAAAGGAAGAAGAGGCAAATATAAAAAAGAAATTAGAAAACGAAAGAGACCAGAGAATTAAATATACATAAGTACAAACATAGGCTATCAAATAAGAGAATAAAAAAAAAAAAACATTTGAAATGTGTTGACTCTGTGAACGCCGAGACTGGCGATGAAACGAAACGAAGTGTGAAACGTGCTTTTGGGCGCAACAACAGGCACACAATCTGACATACATGTGGCGTAAGCTCGGCCAGTGAAGTTTTTCTATGTCGATTCGGAAGGCGCTACGTTGCGCGCGAATGCTTAGGCAATGCCACACACTTCCTGATTTACGACACTCGAGTGTGCCACTTTTCCTATTTTACCAACAATTCAATACTCGCCACGCACAATAACAAACAAACAATGCCTTGCCGCCATTCTAGTTACGCCACATAACAAACAACCCATCGCATCGAGTGCGCACACAGACCGACCCAACTAAACGTGGCGCGCGTAAAATTCAGTCACACTATTCAACACTCAGCACTTTAGTGCTATTCTCTATTTCTATTCAAGGTTTTTTTTTTGCAAATTTACTATTTCCTATATTTGCACACATATGTACATACTTATAAGACTGTATGTGTATATATTAGGGCGGGTCAATTTGTTTGGGAGATTTTTTCGACTATGTTCGTGTATAGAACAGAAGGATTTTACGTGTAACTCTAGCAAATTTGCCGAAGGAACTATGCGTCTAAAATCAATTTAGAATTTGAGAAATTGTGAAAATAGGCTTCTTAGCATTTTGCTGTAGTGTAGTAAAGAAGTGCTTAAATTTTGTATAAAATTACGCTATAAGGCATGTTTTGGAATGAGGAATACATTTCTGAACTTATCTTTTTCTTAAAACTTCCTCCAGAGGGTGCAATAGTGAACATTTCCACATTTTCTTCGAAACCTATTTCCCAAATTGATTTTAGACAATTGGCTTCTGCGGCAAATTTGCTTGGAATTACTCGTAGAATCTTCCTATGCTATACGCGCATCCAGAAAAAAATAAAAATAAAATAAAAAATGGCCCGATTTAATGTACATATATATGTAAGTAGTCTACGTAGTGGCGGGAAATGCTTTATTAGAGGCGCAAAAACGCAATTTGTTGTTTGTTTGTTTGTTCGTTGGACATTTGTTGTATTGTATGAGTTGTCAATGTGGTGCTTTACGATTGCATGTAGCCTCTTGAACCTTACGAGCGGAAAGAATGAGTATGACAGCGGAAATAATGTTCGTCTCGCCCCTTTCAAGCGCCAGTATTACTCACATCCGCAGCAAACTCTTGAGGCAGTTAAGTGTCACTCGAAGTGACACATTGTATGCACTTCTGAATGCTTTTTTCCTGTTTGCTGTTTTCTCTTTGTTGCGTTATTTCGTTAACGCATGTCTATTAGTATAGGCGTGTAAATCTTATTATTTTATGTTTTTTTTTCGTCATTTGCACGCAATTAGGCGTCAACATGTGCTTATTGATGTTTGGCGAATTGGCTTCGGTTAGTTTTTCTCCCTTTTTTTTTCTGAAAAGCTTTGTTCTTAGATATTCTGGATTTCTTAGTCCCAATTGTACTTATCTGCAGCAAGTAACTAATTACCTCGTTGTACTATTTTAAATAATTAATTAACTAAGCAAATTTTAACTTGTAACCCGTTAGCAATCCCCTACAAGAATTTTTTGGAATAAAAACTTTTTTCCAATTTTACGTTTGACACCCCTATTGTAGTGCCCCACTTATCCTCTCATCTAACTCAATTAATTTCGAATTGCAATCGTCTTCAAAACTTGTTTCCACATAAAACTTTCGTTAACCTCTATCGTTTCATAACCACATTTACCTTTTTAATTAAATTTATTGGAATCTTTCAACAGGTGGCAACCTTCGTCAAAAATATTTTTGGAATCAAGATTTTTTAATCCCCTTAACTTATGTATATAAAAATGTTTTTTTTTAAGTTGCTAATTACATTAATTTTGAGTTTCTAGGCAGATAAAAACTCTCTTCCAAAATATTTTTCATACAAAAGCTTTAATAAGCCTCTAACCTTTGTCACCCATATTAAAAGATTACATTTAACTTTTTAATTAAACTTATTTAGAATATCTAAACACGTGGCAACCCTTTAAACATTTTAAAAATCAAGCTTTCTTCAACACCTCTCCTTTGATATTCATAATAAAATATTTCATTTTACTTTTTAAATAAATTTAGAATCTCTAAATTTAGAATCTCTATTAAACAGCTGGCAGCACTCGCCAAAGATGTCTCCAAAATTAAGCTTACTTTAATACCTCTCGTTTAATATCCATAACAAATTATTTCTCTTAACTATTTTATCAAATTCATTAAGATTATCTAAACAGGTGGCAACCTTCTTAAAGACTATTTCCGAAAAATACATTTTCCTTTAAGCTCTTTCGTTTGATATTTGTCATATTAAAATATACCGTTCAACTTAATAATTAAAATGATTTTAAATTTCTAAACGGGTGGCAACCTTCTTCAAAAATATTTCTGAAATAAAATTTTCGCAAGGCTTTCTGGCTCGATACCCAATTTAAAATATTTGATTTACATATAAGTAGGTTAATAAAATTTATTCTAACTTTTAAATGTATGGCAGCCCTCTTCAAAACATTTTCGAAATAAATCTTTCTTAAATCTTTCCATATTTACACCCATATTAGAATATTTCATTTAACTTGTTTACGTATTAAATTGATTTGGATGTTTTTTTTTTTGTAATAAATCCGGCGGATTTAGCATGTTTTTTTTCGAAGAATACTATTCGATACATTTTTGCAAGGTTGAGTAATTTCGAAACTGTGCGACGCAATGCGTTCTTTTTTTGTCTACCAACTCAAACTAAAGTCACAAGCAAATTTGTCTTAGTCACTATGCTATCAAATCCTTACTTGCTCTTCTATTTGTTGTGCTTGTTATTACACTTGTTGTCAACTTGTTGGTGTAGCGTTGCGTACAAAGTACTACTACATACATATGCATATTTGTATTAGCACTCAACACTTTATGGCCTTCCATAGAATTCACACCGGAAGTAAACTTTGCCGCTGATGCAAGTAAAAGCACGCTATCGCCGACTTTTGCCTCATTCGTTGGCTGTCTGGGGGCCGCAAGTCTCGTTGTGCACGATTTTTTTTTGAAAGGCTGGCAAGTTGGATTCACTTCTATACGCAATCCGCTGCCTTTGTGGCTATATATGTATGTGCGTTAGCCGCATATCCTTTTATGCAATTCGCTGCGCTGCTTTTGCCTTGTTGCAATGGTGCTTTTAGTTTGTTTTTTTTTTTTTGCTTTGCTCGATTTTTTTTTTTCTTTTGCTTTGGTCTAACATTATAAAAGCCAACGCCTTGTAGGTGCAACTCCACTCAATTGCCACACTTTGACTGCATTTGCGTCTAAAAAGCGTCTATACAACATAACGTGTTTATGCACCAACACACACACACACATTAGTTTCGACTATAGTTTTGCTATCGTCTACTTACTCCGGCGGCTGCTTGTTTGTTTGCTTTGACGTTGCGCGTGTGACAAAAATGCACCGCCAGCACCACTATCGCCATCCTGCCGTTTCCAAAGCCTTCGTCTCAAAAAAAAAAAAAAAAAAAAAAAAACATCAAACAAAGATTCCTTTTTCCTGTTTGTGTGCTTGCAGGCGCTTTGACGTACTACGCAAATGACAATCTTGACGCGTGTAAACAAGCTTTGTACTGGCATGTCGCTGTTGCTTGTCTGTAGATTATACACATCCATACTAGTATAACTTATGACAATCTTTTTTTTTACGTTTTTGCTTTCCTTTTATTCGTATACTCGTTTGTACCTACATTTGGCTTTTGTTGGTTGACGTGCCTGACGTGACAACATTAATGATGTTTACCATGAATTTTGTAGTAGACATTGCAAGAGCTACGCACTATTCCAGTAATCTTACGCGTAACGAAAAAAATATATTTTTCCCATGGGAAGCTCGTTAAAGTGTACAAATTACACAAAGCGCAATTTTTCTTTCTCCATTGCTTTTTTTTTTGGCTATCGTATACAGTACGCATATGGGCTATGCGCTCTAGTCGGCTAAATAATTAAAGATATGCCTGCTGTTATACTTTTTTAGACTTTGTATAGTTTAGCAAATGTACAAAAATGTGCGTAATTAGCTGTGTGTTATATGTATATACATACATATGTATGTACAACGATTCAAAGGCAGGTAAAATGTACTTAGTTACAATTTGCTAATCAAAAGGGAATAGGATAGTACATAGCACTCATGCAAGTCGGTTATGACACTTCCATACATAATAAAGTAGTTTACGCACACTCTGACTCTAAAAACTCTTAAAGCAGACAAGGAATTTCTTAAATGTATTAGGGGAAGTGAGTCCTTATCAAATGGAACAAACCTACTTTTTGCCAACAGCAGAAGACAAGCCGTGATTGATCACCGTTGCATGATAGCCGGGTATACGTAACCCGAACGACCCAGATTCACATCTGGTCAAGGACTGTCACTCCGGCATAATTTTCGAAAAAAAATTCGATGACAGTACGAATCGAAATTATAATAGCGAGGTTTTAGTTTTTTAAACTATGATTTTATTTTCGTTAAATTTTAACAGATGAACGATCGATAGCTTTGGGATGTAAGTTTTTGTTTGCAGAAAATGTTGCGTTTAATAAAATATGCCCAAAACAAAGAAAACTCGTACATCTGAGCAAATTGAAAGCAATTTTTTGAACGTGGGAACGCGAAAGCCAGCTGAGAAACGCCAGATTTTCTGACAGTGCCGTCTCGTACAATTTTCCGTATCTGCAAACGAACAGGAAACTGCTACAATTTTCATTCATTTTCATATCCGGAGAACCTTCGAAAATGATCATGTTATTTGAATGCAATTTATTTATAATTGGTTGCACATCCTAGTATTTGTTAGCTTTCAGAAGGTGCCGGGTTCGATGCCGTCAGGCGCTTCGTTAATTTTTTTATTTTTAACTATGATGAAAAAGCAGCTGTGAAGTGCAGAAGGAAAGCGTATTGAACTAAAAGTGCAATCAGGAAAACAGCCAAAAACGTATCCGTTTGAAAAGAATTTTTGTTACTTGTCTGTACATACGTTTCTGCCGCATGCTTTAGTGGTCCAAGTATCCGAAAATAGAATCGGTAAATGGACAAAAATCCGCACTTCATCCACTTTTTTTTCTTTTCGGGATCCATTTTCGAGTCTACCAGGCTGTGTACGGTACCTCAACAGGTGTTAACTTTTAGGCTTTGCTCTCTCAGAAAATCTAAGAGATCTTCTACAACTTCGCTACTGCACACATACAACGCTCTCCTGAAAATACATTTTCCGGGCAACAGGTTAGTTCCTGACGCAGGCAAGGATGTGGAAGTGGACGAGAACACGACGGCAACAGCCACGGATGTTGACTGAGCATGCACTGAGGTTTTCTTTAGCCCCTTTTTGATGACTTGAAAGTCAACGGCCATTGTGGATGAATGCCTCTAACCATTCCGTAGGACCTCGGTTCGATCGATGGCCCGGACAAGATCTAAATTAGATAGGCAATGGTGAGCCGCCGAGTGTATTTCTGAATTGAGAAAGCTTCTCACAATCCATTTGCAGGTCACAGGCGGCGAAAATATTTAGGTCCCTTCATTTGTGTAACAACATCATCACATGACCTTGTGACAAAGATCGAAGTGGAAGAAAGTGAGAGCAAAATTGGGTATTTTCTGATATTGAGTGAGTTTGGACCACGCTAACTTTGACTCCATGTGCTCTGCGGCCAGGATGCATGGAGTAGACGAAAACATACATAAAGTGATTTTTGATATTATTTTTTATTTGAAACTTATTTTTAATAATTTTCCTACAAAGGAGCAATGGAGAAATCCAGACACTCTCTTGTGAAGCTCGGTGAAAGATTTCTATACCGATGACTCAAAGACTGAAAACGGTACTGGAGCTGGACGGCATCTTGACGGAAGTCTTCGCAATACTGAAAGTGTCAGACTGGATAATTGGCGAAAGGTAGCGCGGACATAAAATCCGGATTTGTCTCTTTTGGAAGAAAAAAAAAACGCATTAGCTTTTCTAGGTGGGGCCATGGAGAGATCCATGCACTCTCTTGGGGAGCCCGGAAAAACGCTAGGACTGAAATGAAACTGAAGCTGTTGGTTAGCGTCTTCCCACATCTGAAAGGGTACAGAAACACTCCCCAATATGCCTAGAAGGAGTAGAGGTCTTAATAAAAATATTTCTAAACAAACTGGATAATTGGCGAAGTGGGATCTATATTAACAGCTATGCATTGGAAATCGCTTGCACTTCATCAAACATAGTTTAAGGTCTAAATTACTTTGGAGAGTGGATTGAGCTTGACCTTACATATGTGTGTACATAGACACTGTGGTGTACCAGGCTGATGAAATGGAAAATTGCGGTTCTTTCAAGCCTCCAATTGGGTCCGAGCCGATTTTACGCCCAAGCATAGCGGGAACAGTTGGGTACCTCAGGGATCTTATGAACTAGGCTACTAAGAGCCGTTGGTGCTAAACCGACACCTGCAAAACAATCAAGTGTTTGTGAAAAGACCAGAAAGGATGTTGACGAAATTCCTTTTTAGCCCTGATGGAAATGACTGCGGGGCAAAATACATGCGCATGACATATGAGCATCATAGGCGTCATCGATGGCCCACCAAGCACACCCTCTGTGGAAGATGAAGACAGTGCAGACCATTTCTCTGCAGCTGTCCGACCTGCGTTAGACTGAGATGATAAATTTTTGGGTGGGATGTATGTATTGAGAATGGGCAAGCTTTATTCTCTTTCCCTCGAAATACTATTAAGATTCATAAAAGAGTCTGGAAAGTTTCCTATATTTCTTCCTCTTAACCCACTCACAATGGCGCTAAGATACTCTTCTTCTTCCTTTTGTTGGGCGTACACACCGTAAACCACTCAATACACATTTAAATATGCTACATAAATTATGAATCGAAAATTTAGACAAAGATATTCGAAGCAAAATCTTATACAGCAATATGTACGTTTGAAGATGAAAACGAATGAATGCACGCTATCATTTAGGTAGCCAGTCAACCTTTGCGTGTTAAAAGCAAAGGAGTTGCTCATTTACTAGTCACTCATATTTAACAGCGGGACAGGACAGCCGCTGAGTATGCGAAGCGAAGTGACGTAAGACAAAGAAAGGAGGCTTCCCAACCAGGATGCGCAGCAAGTTAGCAGTTGAGTTTCAAAATAAGCAGCAATAACAAAATTTGTCCATCGCTTTGAGTATGAAGTTGCAGTAGTAACTTTAGGCCACACTAAGAGCTGTCAAAATCAGTATTACAGCATAACTTTAGAAACTTGTATCTGCACCGTTTCGAGCTTGGTCAAGTCTACCCAAAGGTCCTAGCTAACTTTAATGAAACGGCATACAAATGAATTTAGAATTTTAATGAGCGCAGTGCAAGCATCGAACTCATATAGAGTGACGGTGAGAGAAAGGTAGTGTAGGAAAGGTACTTAACAGCGTACTTAGTAAAAATTTTTCTGAGTGAGTCTTGTTTTTATTTCTAATTCCGCTAAGTGTTGCAAAATTAGTATTCCTTTTACTGACGCAGAAGATGAAGCGAAAATGCAATCGGGGGCAAAAGCAGAGCGTCAAAGGACATTATCACACGCTCCAAGCATGAAAGATCCTCGAAAACTGCAAATTATGTATAGGAACCGGAGCCAAGAGAGCGAGAGAGACCAGAGGAAACTTAAAAACTAAAAATAATCGATATTTTTAAAAACTTATTTTATTTGCCAATTATGTACAATTTATATTTTTTTTTATTTTAGTCTCTCGATTTTATTGGTGCGAAAAAGAAAAAACATATTTGTATATATTTTTTCAATTTCATTTATTTTTTTAATCTTTATTTTTCATTTAATTTCTAGAAACTTATTTTATTTCTTGCATTTTTTTTAATTTTTTTTTGCTTTTTTAATGGAATCTTCTTTAAATTGTTGGATTTTATTGTTTTGATATCCTTTTACATAAAAATATTTTCTCAAATTTCATTTAATTTTAAAAAACTTATTTTATTTCACAATTATAGTGTTTTTATTTTTTAATTTAAGCTTGGGATTTTACTGTTTTAAAAAAGAAAAAAAAAATTGTTTTTTTCTCATTTCACTCAATTTTTACAAACGTTTTTCCCCTTTTTCAATACAATTTTTTCTTAATTTTTTAATTTGAATTTTGGTTTAATTGTTATAAGAGAAATAATTTTTTTGATTTTATTTGATTCTGAGAACATTTTGTTTATTATTTTTTCTCTTTTCAATTCAAATTTCTTTTAATTTTTACATTAAATATGTTTATTATTGTAAAAAGAAAAATATTTTTTCAAAATGCTAGGATTACCTAGTAAGCTATCAACTATACTTGCACGGTTACCAAAGGTTAGCGCATTAGAAGTAAAGCTAAACACATCCACTGGCTTCGTTTAGTTCAGTACCGGATAAAAAAAAAAAAAAGTGAAACGAGTGCCCTGCCTAATTCGGTAAGCCTTTCAATCGTTGTCCACAAGTTCAGTTAACGGTAGGTCCGGGACGGTGCTGTTTCGATGGGTTGGTTTAAGTGGGCCGACGAAGATGTCATTAATGTTGCGCGTGAGCCTCCACCACACACGGGAAGTAGTATCTAGACCTGAATTGAGATAAAGACAGGCGGATTTCACGGGGCAGCTGAAAATCTGCCATGGACGGTGATTGGGATCTAATAACGGCATTAATAGGGCAATAATCTGAAGGTGGTGATGGACTCTCGCATTGACTTAAGAAACCTGTGACGTCTGTGACCTTCTTAAACGATTAAGCGGGCCACGAGCCCAGACGGAGATACTTCGAAACAAATATAATTTATGGGGATATAAACCTTATTATGATTGAAATAAAAAATATCCAATAAATCGCAGACTCCTTTGTCTACGTCCTATATTTTTAACAAAACTATTAAAATTTTGATGGATAGGTGAAATTTATGGCACTGGTCGTTGCTAGCTATCAAATCTCTTAAATTTACCGCCTTGACCTACACATCAGTATATTTTTTACCAAACAGCTTATGTGCTTTTAGCAGGTTTCATTTTAGATGAAAAAGAGAATTTTAAAATTGTAATTGTATATAAGTACTAATCGCACTTTTATGGTAAAGGCCTCCTAGTCTACATCTATGCTTGAGTGGTACTAAAATTTATTGGCTAGCTGGCAAACGATTTACTACTTGATACAAAAAACTTTGCGAACTTGAGATAAGTTGTTTGATGGAACCATCCTCAGGATTGTATATATATACCTATTGATATGTCTGTAGTAGATATGTATGTATGTATATAACTAGTACAAATATTTGTACCTTCAAAATTCTAAAGTTCTGCTCGCAAAATTTCACTTGGCGCACAAACTAAGCCGCTTTACTTCATTAGCATTTGAATTTGAGTATTTGCCCGCGGTAACGTGGCACTTGTAAGTAGTTTTTGGTTGAAGTACAATGCGGAAACTTTGCAAATTAATGGAAAATTTATTCTCAAGATTATTTTAAAGTTGGAAAAAGTAAAAAAAAAAAATAACAAATAATAACTAAAGCATCATTGGAAATGACGAGAGAGCACTAAAAATTACAAAAGGAAAATAAATATTTTCTAAATGAGTGCCATTGTAAGTGTAATGCTAGCACACGATATCGATTTTAAAAAGAGGCAAGTAAAACTGGGCATGCATTTTTTTTAATGTTGAAACTGGACATAAATGTTTGGTAATTTAAGCTGGGCCATTATTTTGTGGTAATTTAAAAACTGAACATAAATATTTGGTCAATTAAAAACGGGCAGATTATTTTTGATCATTTCAAAACAGGATACACATTTTCGGTTATCTAGAAATCGGACATAATTTGCTGATAGTGTCATTTTAAAATCGGACACACATTTTTGACCATTTAAAACTGGACATATGAAAGTGTAATGCTATAATACGATAGCAAAAACTGGACATACATTCATGGTAATGTTGAAATTGGACATAAATTTTTGGCAATTTAAAATGGGAAATAATTCGTGGTAGTTCAAAAACTGGACAAAAAATGGGTATGAATATTTCGTTATTTGGAAAGTGGAAATAATTTGTTGGTAGTTTTTAAACTGAACATCAATTTATGGTAATTAAAAAACCGCAGATGACCATTTAATGCCATTTAAAACTGGGCATAAATTTGATATTGACAGAACTTATACAACTTTATGCATTTAAACAGTGGACTATAACTAGAAGAAAACTGCAAATAAATTGCAAAAAAGGAAAATAAAAATCTAATAAGTAAAAGTTAATACATATATGGACAAAGGCAAAAAATGATATCCACTTGTCGCCATCAATTCAAATAAACAAACATTTCTGCCAAGTTTTTAAATTATCAAAATTGTATGTCCACCTTCTGAACCTTCTGACTCCAAAGTACACAAAAATTATATGAAATTTTTTATTTCTACAAATTTTTGCACAGTTTTCAAAATACCATAAATCTATATCCAGCTTCTGAAGTACAACAAAAAAAAATTTTTTAGCTTTTAAATTACCTAAAATTTGTTTCAAGTTTTTGTGTTACCACAATTGTGTGTACATATTTTGATTTTCAAAAAGTTATGTCCAGTTGTTTCTTCTAATGACCAAAAATTTATGCCCAGTCTATAAAGTACAAAAAAATGTTTGTCCAATACTCAAACGATAAAAAATTTACTTCAAGTTTTTACTTCCAAATGTGCGATTAGATAGGACTTCTGATAAGGCTTTGCACGGAATTAAAAACAAAAAAATAAAGGCGAATCGAAGCGGCTAATAACGGCGAATGAATGAAGTCATTTACTTTAGCTAGTCAAATCATCATAAAATTCCCTCCCGAGCCATTTTACAACTCCCCTTATAATTTTTAGTCTACCAAAATCTTAAATTCTTCAAATCATCTTTCCCACACTTCTAACCGTCATCACGCATGCATTCATTGTTCATTACGAGCATACACTTTGTCCAATCAAATGCCAAAAATTCGATCCTCATACTTTAATCGGGCAAAAAATTGATTGAAAGACCATTTTGGCAACAGCCAACTCCATGCTGCTACCACTGATGGCCATACGGCCGGCCAGGCCAAGTGCGCTTGGCGGTTGCGATTGCAAGAAAACAAATTGCGATTGCCGAACGAACGCCAGCAACGTATACACACACATACATAAGCACACACATACATATGGACGCCATAAAGTATGCAATAATTTATGCATGTTTTGGCAAAATAACAGCAGTGTCCACGCGCATTTTTTGCCACCATCAGCCCCACCAATGTTGCTGGAAGTGTCCTAACAAACAGACAGCCAGCCAGATTCTGCTGTGCATCAATCATCTTTGCTGTTGCATAGTTCCGAAAGTGTGTTAGTGGCCGGCAGCACACTGACTTGCCGTTGGACTGCACGACCACCATTTGTCCATTGTCGAGGTTGGCTGGCTTGAGTGTACGCCAAAAAAAAACACACACACACATTAAATCATTTTCACACATCAATGGTAATTCAAAGCGTTCATAAAACAACGCGCAGCGGTTGTGTTTGTATGGATGAGAAGCTTTGTAATTGTTGTACTTAGTTTCCTTGCGCTACACTTGTTGTTGCCTTGGCTTAGGTGGTCTTTAAACTCAAAAGAGCTGCGATCGCCTACATAACTGACTAAGGAAGGCGTGAGAGAGGTACATAAGTGCACCAACTGCAGCTTATGTTGCATACATTCGCTGTCGTATAGTCCTGTCAGCCTGGCAGCCACATTCAGTGCACCGCTGCTGGGTGCCAACCCCATCAGCATCAATTTTATGTGCCACCCTCCTTACCTTTTGTCCTAAAAGGTGCAACAAAATAGAAACGAAACAAAACAAAACGCATCAAGCTAACTGAAAACAAAAACCAAAAAGCACATAAGTGCTGGTAAATGCAACTGTCAGCCAGTTTCCTCAATCGTTTCCGCAGCCATGTCACAATGCACAGTGGTACAAATGGGCATTTATTGTTCGCAAATCACTAAACCCTTCATTTTTCACTCGAATTTGATAATTATTATTTTTTAAATGAAAGCTAAAAGAATTTGCAAGATACCAGTTAAGCCCGATTTTTGAATTTTTGTTTGTTTATATTAAATTTTTTGTGCAAAGTGCAGAGAAAGTAGCAATTTTGAAGAAAATCGAGTCTCCTGTTCCAGTTAATAAACACTACATAATAAAAACTGGTTGATAAAAAATTAAAAAAAAGTTCAAATTAAAAAAAAAATAAAAATTTTATAAATAAATTTCACCAAATATTTTTTTTTTGTTTTTAGAAAAATATTTTATTCTTCTAAAATTTAATGATTTATAGACCCAACATACCAGACATCTTTCTAAAAACCAAGAAAAAATTTAGGCCCCTATTAGGAGTTGCATTCGATTTTCGACTGTGGTCGAAAGTGCTGAGCGAACGAATTTTCATTTGGTATTATGTCGCTCATTCGATGAAGAATAGCGCTATTGTGAATTTCGCTCGTTTATGTTGTTCACAATAGTATATTTTTCACCGCTGAGAAGCTTTGTTTACAAATCGAGCAAACTAAATAGTGTGCTTATACATATTTATGCAAATTTTTTCTAATTAAAATGAAGTAAAAAAGAAAGCAATTTTATAAAAACGTGGTAAAATGAGTACGAGTTCTGGTTCAACGATTCGTCAGAGGATGAGAGCTTAGTAAACTGGCCAGGAGTAGCAAATGCTCTCTTAAACATTTAAGTTTATTAGTCTTTCGAATATATTTTGATATAAAATATATTTAAGAAATTTGTCTACAGATTCATTAAAAAGTTCCGACCATCTAAAGAGGCGTTTGTGAGCCAAATCTATTTAAAATATTTTAAAACTATCAACAGCGCTACGATTTTGTTCTCAGAGATCGTGCCAACAGAGCATTGGGATTTCTTTCACAAGTAAAACCAGCCTTTCGAGCTTGTGTTTAGTATTCACGATGTTAGAACTGCATGAAATTAATAAAAATTGTTTAAAATTAGTGTCTAGCCGCCAAAATGTAAGAAAACATATACAAAATCATACATTTTTCACAATTTTCTAACACTTCGTTACACCATCGAAAGCAAAATTCTGTTCGACAGAAAATTCGATACTCAACGAAAATTTCGACACGCCTGCAAAGCTCATAATACGAATTTCACTTACGATCTTCGATAGCCAGCGAAGATCGAAAATCGAATGCAGCTCATAATAAGGGCCTTAATTTTGGTGAATTTTTTTATAACATTTAAGACTTTTTATTTTTTAATGATTTTTTTTCGTTTTGGGAGAATCCTTCAATGGTTTTCGACTAGTTTACATTATGTAACATTTATTAGCTGGAACAGAAAAATCGATTTTTTTCAAAAAGAATTTATTACAAACAAACAAAAATTTAACAAAAATATAAAAAAATTTGCAAGAGACCAGTTAAGCCCTATTTTTGAATTTTTGTTTGTTTGTATTAAATTTTTTAGTGGAAAGTGCAGAAAAGTAGCAATTTTACAGAAAGTCGAGTCTCTTGTTCCAGTTAATAAATACTACATAATAAAAACTTGTTAAAAAAAAAAAATTTAAATTCAAAAAAAATTAAACGTTATAAAAAATTTCACAAAAATATTTTTTTTTTGTTTTTAGAAAAATATTTTACTATACTAAAATTTAATGATCTATAGAACTGCGTACCCGATATTTTTCTAAAAACCAAGCAAAAATTTAATTTTAATGAATTTTTTGTGTATAATATTTAAAATTTTGTATTTTTTTTGGATGTTTTTTCGTTTTGGGAGCACCCTACAATGGTTTTCGACAAGTATTTATTATATAACATTTATTAACTGGAACAGAAAAAATCGATTTTCTCCAAACTCTCTTCTCTAATTTTTCGGCACTTAGCACTAAAAGAATTTAATACAAACAAACAAAAATTCCAAAATCGAACCCAACTGGTCTCCGAAAATGCAAATATTATTACCTTTCATTAAAAAAAAAAACTAATCAAATTGAGTGAAGAATGAATGAAATGCTAGTTTTGAACCACTGTGCAATGGTGCGTCCATCCATTGGACTTGCGAACCTTGCCAATTTCTCTCCACCACCCCGTCCTTCCTCAGCGGCGTCGTCATACCTCGTCGGTGATAGCCAGTCCCATGTCGGTCGTTAGTTAAGCTGCGCTTCGCTGGGACTGACGTACTGCCTAACTATGTATCTAACCTAACCGTCGTAACTGTCGGTCCGGTAGTTTGGCAAACGCATGAATTTTACATGGCTGCATATCTACTTTTTGGCGTGCCAACCGAATGCCACATATGCAATTTTGCGTCCAACCCGTAAGAGCTGAGCCAGCTACACTGGGCGTTGGTGGCGAGTTGGTTGACTTTATGCCTAAGCGCGGCGGTTATAGGCCCACCTCGCGAATGAAGTGCATGGGTTTTTGTGCGAAGAGTGTATAATAAAATCGTAAATTTTAGCGCCCAAAACTATGCTGCATTTGGCATACAATACTGTTGAGTTCGGTTGGTATGTAATACAATGGAGGTGAGCCATTCTCTCTAGTACGCGTTTGAGCGTCGTGCCTCTGTGTTTTTTTTTTTTGGTGCACGTCTTGCTCCTCAACGTTCCCCTTCGTCCACATTGCCTAACAAAAGGCAGGAAAGGAAGTCGGGTTTCCGCTTTCATTTTGAAAATGCGCAGCGGAACAAGTTGACTAATCGTAATTGCATACGCGCACCGTAGCAATGGTGATGCCGATGGCGCTGGCGATGGTGATGGTGTCCGAAAAAGGGAATGCTTCCCGGCATACCAAGAGTTATTGCGATGCCATAGACTGAGGTTTTGGGCCTTCTTGCACAAACAATCGCCCAACATTTTCATCGGCATCTGCATGTGCATAAGCGTGTGTGTGTATTCATGTACTATGTTTGTGCATCGAATTGCAAAAGCAATGCCAATTTTTGGTCGAAGATACGCACTAACGATTGGTCATTACTTTTGAATGCATGATGTTTGCATGCTTGCTTGCTCGAGAGCATACACACATACATGCCCATGTACATAGGTATGCCGTTGGGCTATGGTGTTGTGCGAGGAAGCAGTAAATTGGTGATGAAGTACTCGCCGCATAAAGGCAATTGCAATTGAAGATGTAGTGTGATGAGGCAAAGATTTATGGGGGAAAAAGAAAGTACGCAAAGCTGAATGGTTGGAATCAAGGAGAAGTACGATTTGACTTTGGGGGATTTTTATGTGTAGGATACTTAGCTGAATACTTGAGGTAGTTAGTATGTATTCAAAAACTCATATTTGGGTCAGGCCAAATTTTAGATAGATGTACTTGAAACCAGGGTCGCCACTTTGGTAAATTATTACCAAAATTGGTAGAAAGAATTTTAGGTTGGCAAAAAAAGTAATATTTTTTTTCCATTTTGGTAGATATTTGTTTAAGTATCTAGTTTGTTTGAAAGAAAAAAAAATTTCCGTTCCCGGCTTATTTGTCGTAGTTATCTTTATATTATAAATTTCCAAGGAGCTTTTATTGCCTAAATATTTTGAATGATTCTTTAAATAAAAAGAAAAAAAGAAATAAATGGCAACTGTTAAATTACAAAAAAAAACTCAAAAGACCTGCAAAAAAAAAAAATAAAAAAAAATCAAGGGGAATTTTTAGCTGCACGTTGGTTAACCTTAAATTTCATGGGCTATAAAACTGCATACCCAACAATTTTCTAAAGATTCAGAATAAAAAGTCCGAAATTTAGACGAAAATGTTTTGAATTTTTCTTTATGTTGTATGAAGATTGCATCCTTGACTTTAATGGGCTTGGTTAAAGTGCAAAGAATATTCTTATACGAAAAACAAAAAAAAAAAAACAAAAAAATAACCAAAAAATGTATACTTCAAAAACATTGTGAATATACAAAAAATCACTAACCAGTTTTTTGACTCACTGTATTTGTCTATAATAACTTCAGTTGAAGTTTATGATGATCACTTTCGCTTTTGGATGAAGGAAACCGAGAAGATACCATTAATATTTATGATCTCAAATACCATATCATTAGTTAAGAAAAAAGTTCTTTGAGGGCTGTTTGCAGCGCTCAAGAAAAATGATAAGAAATATTTTTCATTATTTCTGTTGGTTGAATAATTACTTTGCTTTTGCTGTAAATTTTTTTGAAGAATTTGAAGAAGCTGCAAATTTATTTGAGAAATTTTGATTAGAGAAAATTTCTTTTCCATTTTTTCGCGTTATTTTAAATGAATTTTACGTTTTTCTTGCCAAACAGTCCTTTCATAATAAAATCTAAATTTTTATTAAAATTCCTAAAAACAATAGAACAATACTATAGTTTTTATTCTCTTAAAATAATTAAAAAATACTGTTGTTACTGTGTTTGATATATTCCACATTTGGTAGATTTTTTTTTTCAAGTGAATGATAAGTATTTTTTCATCAGTGGCAACCCTGCTTGAAACCGATAAAGGTGGGAAGATATTTTTTAATGATGGGTGAAACTAAGTACGGAAAACTTGACTTTGACTTTAGTAAAAAATCGTCTTTTTACTGAGAAAAAACTCGTCTTATTGGATTCCAGTTTAGTGGCCTCAAGTCGACGAGAATCGGCTCTCACTCGCTGACTTTTCGACTTTTGTCTACTAAGTATTTGATGGTACCTTTATTATAACCGGCCCCAGGGATAACCTCCCTAGTAGGTGCTAATTGTTAGGGCTTAGGTAAATTATGTATTACACTAAGTACGCATACATTAAGTAGTACATATTTAAATTACTTGTTATGCCAGATTATTGTAGTTAAACTAAAATTTCGCTACTTTTGATATAGGCCTTAAAGGAGATTAATACACATTGTTTTTAAATGAAAGTTAAGCAGCGATGCTGGTCTTTCAAAACATCCTTCTACCTCCTATGTACTATGTAATAGGAGTGCATGTTAAGTTAGGATTCAGGAAATCTTTGATTTAAGCGGCATAACAGGCGATTTCGGGTTCTCGCTTTCAAAACATCCTGCCTAGCAACTCGTATAATAGCCTAGAATATACTCATGTTGCCATAACATTCGAGTTTCGAAAGAAAGTTTTATTACATGGCAGTTGAGAAGTGCATGTGCCAAAGTTTCATAAATTTATTGAGCACATAGCACTTGGTGTTAGTAGTTGCGCCTAAACATAGAGATAAGCCGAATTGGAAGAGTACTCTTGATTTTTGCTTTGATTGCTTCAAAACTAAGTATCTTTTAGTTTTTATATTTTTTAAATTATGTGTAGTAGTTTGTATGAATAATTGGCTCATACTTACAGTTAAGAGATTCAGAAAATCAAAATTTCGTTCCCGTACATACCTGAAAATAGACAAAACATAGTATATTTAAAATGAAACTATAATTTAATAAAGAAAAGTATTGTAACCATTTTTGGTAAATCAAATTAAAAAAAATCAATCGTTTATTTTGTTAATACTTATTAATATTATAAATGCCAATTATCATAAAATTTTGCACACTAGTGTCGTTTAGCCCAAATTAAAATATAAGATAGCATTTATCCCGATTAGACAAGGGCGCGTGATACGACCCTTACAAACGGGATTTTTCATCCTGCATATCTCCGGAAGTATTTGTAGTAGAGTAGTGGATCTTGGTAAGGAGATATGTATATAAAATAAATACCATACTCACGGAGAAAAATGGACGTTATGGTAGAAAGGGGCTGTGACACTTCCCATTCAAACTAAAATTTTCACACCGCATACCTCAGGAAATATTTGTGGTATAGTACTGGACTTGGTATAGATTTATGTATCTACATATATAAAATCGATACCAAAATTATGAAGAAAAGTGGGCGTTATTGAAGAATTGGGCGTGGCATCTTCCATACAAACTGAATTTAAAACACCAAATTCATCAACAACAATCAACAAATTAAGGGAATTAGGTTGCCACCTGTTTGAAAAGTGGAACTAAGTTAATTTATACACAAGTTATATGAAATATCAAAACGAAAAAGTGTTAAGAAATCTTTTGTTTGAACATTTAAAATATTTTTTAGGGATTGCCACCTGTTAAAATATTAAATTTTATTCAAAACATTTATTAAGTTAGTTGAACACCTTCATTTATGGCTATCAATCGAAATGTGTTTGAAAAAGACTTATGTGTTACTATTATTTAGTAGCGTTGCAGACTGTTTAAAAAATCAAATTTAGCTTGAATTAAGGAAATTGGTAATTGAAATTTATATCACAATATTGGTAATCAGACGAAAGAAGTTTAAGAAGGTTGTAGTTTAAAATATTTGAATGATGATTGCCTGCTGTTTCTTAATACGAGATAAGATTTAAAAAATTGTTTTTAAAGTACTTGTTTCAGATAGGTCGTTATTTAATCTTCTGAAAGCACTATACATACGCTTCAAAATCCCATACGAGTTTAAAAGAAATCTGCATTTGTCTCTGAAAAATCGTCTGTTGAATTGAATTGTGAATTGAATTTTCGTAACAAATTTTTTCCGTTAATTTTTAATACTGACGCTCTTCGGTATTTTTTCCCATCAAAAAAAAAAAAAAAAATATTACGCATCCTGCATATGCAGAAAATGAGCAACATCATCAGCAAACGAAAATTCTCAAAAATCAACGGTAGAACTTGTACTTTATTATACTGAAATTGGGTGAACTAAAAAACTGCATACTCAAACGAATTCTAAAAAATTTAGTTTAAATGTTGAAAATTTTGGTTAAAATTTGTCGAATTTACCTAAAATTTTGTAAAAACTTTGAATCAGTAATTTATATGCCATTTGATGCAGAATGAACTATATTTCTATTAAAAATTAACGAAAAACATTGCATATATTAGAAAAAAAAAAAGTACGGAAACATATTTTACATTAGGGTGGTCCAAAAATGCATGTGAAAAAGTAAAGTCGGAATTTTTATGCTCTCACCTCAAGGATTGTTCTAAACCCGAAAAAAATATACCCCAATTTTTTTTTTTGAAATCAAAAAATATTTAGAGGTCGCTCAAAGCGCCCAAAGTTTGCCATGTATGTATTTTCGTAGAAACGGTATAGAATTCTTAAAAATCAATATTTTTCTATCGCTTATCTGCAGGAGATTCCCAATAATAATACCCAACTGTTTATTTAACTATTTTTTCCATCGCAACTATAATTTATGTGGGATGGCATCCCTATACATTCGTTGCGGGGCGGCATCCCTACACCGTGAAGGATGCGGGAAGACAAAATAACGAGCAGTAGTCAGTTGTCCGTTGAGTATCAGCCGAATAAGCATATCAGCCGTGTGTAATTTAAAGTTGTGTATCTTTTATTCCTTTTAATCAGAATTTACTTATTTACTACATTAACTCAACAACTATTTGACTAAATAATTAATTGCTTGTGAACTAGTATTAATTTAATTAAAAACTCTTAAACTATAATCAACTCTTTGATTTACATTTATAGGTCCGCCATAAACCCACAAAAACCCCGAAAACGGCAATGGAGGGACCAATAAAAAATCGTTAGTTTTAAAAAATGGTTAAATAAACAATTGGATAATATTATGGAAAGTCTCCTGAAGAGAACAAGAGTTTTCCGATCGAAAAATATTTATTTTCAAGAGTTCTATACCACTTCTACGAAAGGTTGTTTTTCCCCATATAAAAATACATGGAAAGGTTTGAGCGCTTTGAGCGAAAGCATTACAATTCCGACTTAACTGTTTTTGGACCATCCTAGTGTACATATGTACATACGTTGTAATACCTTGCAGAATCTTGCAAGACAGTGCCTTCTCTATGATTGCACTTACAGTAGAAATAGTCTTGTGACTGTTATCACTGCATCGTCAGCAAACGAGCGGTGACATATATATAAAAAAAAAATATATATAAAATATTCCGACGAACTGATAACCTCCTCCTTTTTTGGAAGTCGGTTAAAAAATAATGTAATTTTTAAATAAAACTCCATTTAGATCCACAAGACAAAAAAGTTAAATATATATGTATTTGTGCATGCATTTTATCATTTCCTTACTCCTAAAGCCATCTCACACTACTAACCCACTTAAGTACTCACTTACTTTGTTATGCAGCTCACATAAACAAACATACACAAGCATAGCTATATATGTTTATATTTAAGTGAGTTAGATACTCATTCTTGCGCAGTTTTGTTCAAAAGCATTGCATAGAATCGTAGACCACATGGCACCTGCAATTAAATGCTTTATTTGAACACACTCTGGGACATTTGAAATGCACAACAGCAACAGCAACAGCAACAGCAACACGAACAAATACAATAACAAAGCCATAAGCAAGCCAACAAATACAGGTGGTATAAATGCAATTTACACATACATACCCGTACATACATGTGCATTTATAAAATGTATATGAATTCAAGAGAGTAGTGTGCACGCGTGTGTAAGTCTACACACATACATACCTACATAAATAAACCATTTTCTATGTCCACACTCATGTTGTTCATTGCCAAGAGAAGACTATGATGGGTGTGCAGAGGGTGGGAGGGGTTAGGACAAGTGTACGCTCAACTGTTTATTTGCTCCTGCTCGGCTGCTTTTGCGGCATTGGGTTTATTTTCACAATGGAATGCGTACAGTTAATTGAAATGCATGCGGTGTGGTGGCGAAACACAGGTGGCGCCATCGCACCAGAGAGGCTGCTGCAGGACAAGTGGCAGAGCCAGTGGTTTACTCGTGCGCTTGGGCGCGGTGAAACCAGTGGCATTGCATTTTGTTGCAATGCGTTGACATTGCAATTGCCGTTGCCGTACCATGTTGCCATCGCTGTTGCTATTACACTGCTGACCAGCGGTTGACCTAGCTGCCTGCTATATACATATACATGTGCGAGTGTGGGGTGTGTGCGCATACATATGTACATAATGTTTCTGGCAATGGCCATGACGTTAAAAACGGAGTTGGGGGTTGATCGCTATTGAAGCGCCTGCTGGAGCGGGAATAAAATTAAACCGATGTAAATAATGCTGAAAAAAACTGCAGGAATTTTTCATACAAAATGCAAACTGGCAATATACGTTTGAGTGATATCGTATGTTAAACTAACTTGCCTTGCTCATGGATTCTTTAAAAAGTTTGCATATATTAAGCATCATTTATTTGGGAACCATTGAAATTCTATGTATTAGTGACAGATACCTGGATGTGCTCAAATAAGTAGGGACTTGGTTATAATTTTTGACCACTGAAAGCTCCTGAAAATTTAAAATTATTATTTTTTTTTAATATGTTTTCCGCATCCTTAAACTATAGTTTTTCCTATCAATAAAAAATTATAAAAGTGATTAGTCCAGCGACTTCGGCTTGACCTGCGGGCGGTCGGTACTTAATCTTAAAGGTAGAATACGTAATTCATGTTGAAATTAAACTTTGAAATAGGTGGCAACACTCCTACATGCAGTTTAGAAATAAAATCTATTCAAAGCCATTTCGATTGATATCTAATATATATTGAAGTAATTTATTTAACCTTGTAAACCTTGCAATTTATTAAACTTTGTAAATAGGTGACAACCATCTTCAGAATATTTCCAACCACTATCTCATTTGTCCTGCATATCGGGATACATATTTACATTTTCTAAATGCCTTAATTCAAGTTGAACTTGATTTCGTAAACAGGTGGCAATGCTCTATATGCAGTTTAGAAATAAAGGTCTTTCAATGCCATTTTGTTTGATATCCACATTGTAGTAATTCATTTAACCTATTGTTTATATACATTACATTTAACTTTGTAAATAGGTGGTAACCCTGTTCAGAATATTTTCAAACCAAAACCTTTTGAAACCTTTTTCGTCTGACCACCCGTATTGTGATACATATTTAAATAATCTAATTCCATTAGTTCAAGTTGAATTTAATTTTCCAATCAGGTGGCAACCCTCCTACCTGTAGTTTGGAAATAAAATTTCTCCAAAACAAATTTGATTGATACCCATATTGAAGTAATTTATTTAACCTATTGCATATATGTATTAATTTTAACTTTGTTTAAAGGTGGCAACCCTTTTCAAAACCATTACGATCGATACTTGCATATGTTGTAATAATTGATTTGACTTATATATAATTTGAAATTAATTTTTTAACAGGTGGCAACTCTTTTTGAAAAAAATAAAATGTTTATGAACATCTACAGGTCAAGCCCTTTAATTTGATACCTCATTTTGTAAAATCAAAAGAACGGTACAGATCTGATAAGAGAAACAATTTTCGCATGGATTGATATGTACTACATATTATTCGACAAGCTGCGATTAGGTTATAAATATCTCCCCGGTGTAGCGCCATCTGTTACTCAAAAGCCAGGGTGGGTGTAACATACTTAAAATTTTTGTCTGCATCTCGTACACGCGTTTGCAAAATGAGGATGAAGTAATTTCGTATGGAAAATCATTTATGTCCATATATTTATTTAGTATATATCAGAAGATATCAACCAATACTTCCCATATACCAAACGAAAGGAACAATTTTTATTAAAGAAAACACAAAATCATTCGAGCGGGTTTCGAAAATTTTAGTAATTAAAAAAAAAATTAGCTAATTTTTCAACAAATTTTTTCCTTAAAATGCGCAATTTTCGAATTTATATCAAATTTGTAAAATATTTTTCTGTAAATTACGTCTTAAAAACATCTTACATCCAGTTTCTTTATCGGATGTTAAAGTATGATCTTTTAGGAAAAAATGAACCTTAGCCGATCAAAATTGGATTGAAAATGTTGACATGAAAATTAGACATATATAATCTACCCATAACTATATAGATAGCGATTTGGATAGTCATACTAGTCGGCATATCGATAACGATATTAAAAGTGTAGGAAGCCATATCTGGTGGATTCCATGTCAGTTCATCGCACTAAGTTTTATAACTTGTCGTCATTTCGGTGTACTTAATTTTTGGTTTAAGAGTAACGTAAAAAAAAATTTAAAAATATATTTTTTTTTGAAGATTTGAAAAATTAAAAAACCGTTTTTGAAAAACATAATTTGTAATAATTTTTAAAAAATTGTACTAAATGTTAGCGTAAATGAGCTTTACTTGTCCAGTAAGTTTAATCTTGGGATCTCATACGGTTTTGGAGATAAAAAATAAAACACGACATGGAATCCACCATCTATAAAAACTTAAAAAATTAATCGATAATAATTTTCAAAAATATATCGATTAATTTTCGCTAATAATGGATCCAAAATGATATAAATTACAATATTTCGTTCGATAATTTCTTAAAAAATAGTAAGCGTTTTGGTTTTACTAACAAATATAAATAAACAATTCGACAAACATTTCTTTATCGCTTGTTAAAGCTTTGTTAAAGAATTTTTTTTATTGTAAATAGAAAATTACAATGAATGTAAAAAAATCGATAAATGCATATTTCGATAACGACAACGCATGCGGCTAAAAATCTGTCGAAGAAGCACTGTATTCAAAAGTAATTAAAAGCAATAAAAGTAAACGCAAGTAAACGAAACAAATCGATTCATATTTCGATAACGATAACATAGACGAAAAATAGACGTCATTTACGAGAAAACTATTTATACAAAATTTTGAAAAGAATAGAATGAGTAGAATTTAATAGACCTAAATCGAAAAATATTTCGATAACGATAACAAGAATGAGAAGAAACTTAAAAGAGCTTTGTTTCAAAAATATATAAAAAATAACAGAATACAAAGAATAAAAATATCGATAACTATTTCGATAACGATACCAAATGCGATTACAGATGTAACGGAGAAGCTCTGTATTAAACAAAAATTTAAAAATAAATGAAAAAAGTAAAAAATTACAAATCGATATACATACATATGTATGCCGATAACGATAACAAGTAATAGAAAAAATTTGTAAAAAATATAATTAATAAATATTAAAAGCAAAGAGTCGATTAATATTTCGATAACGATAACAAAGACGAGAAATGATATTTTGAAGTAGCTATGTATTATAAAAAAAAAATTGGAAGATAATATATATATCCTTACTTCGATCAATGTTTCAACTAAAAATTGTTATTTTTTTCAAATTTTAAATTTTTAGCTTTGATATGAAGAAATGTGAGGTCTTCTTTAGCTGGTAATTAACTAACGAACTAAAATTGCACCTGTTAGTTAGCACCACCTTTGCGGCTACAGTTACTCCGTGTTGCAAAAGGGTTTTCATGTTTCAAATGTTTGTCCACATGTTTGTGTTTATGTTTTTGCTTCGTTGCGTTTTGAAGCAATTACCGCGCTTGCATTCGCGTTTTTGGGCTTGTTGCTACAGCTGACGTTGCTGATGTGCTCACTGCGCTTACTGCTATTACTATTGCTATCGTGGCTGCCGTTGCCGCTTTTGCCTCATTCTTGCTGACATTGCTAATGTATGTATACCGCCCTTGTTATACATGAATGTTGCTGTTGCTGCCACAATAGTTGTTGTTGCTGGTTTGCGTGCATGTCCACGAATACACAAACAATGGCGGCCCCTCAACTGCTTTGTATGCAATTTTATGCATAAGTGGTGCATGGATGCCGCCCTTCACCTAATAGTTCTGGCACTCACTGGTTGGCAACACACACACACACACACACACACACACACACACACGCACACAGCCGCATGCATGGCTCCCTTTTGCGGCATTTAGCTTTGCTTTCATTGTGTTGCCGGCTGGCTGTTTGTATGAGTGCCGTTGTTGTAATTTAAAAATTGCGGAAATTGTTGCTGCTGCTGTTGCGGCAAAAGTGCAGCGGTGTTAGATGTGGCGCCCCACCTTCCTCTGTGCTGCTGCACAGGTGATGCACAGCCTCTATGTGTTTTGTAGAAAAGAAAAAATTTGCTACCCCCAACAACTCAGCCGCCTGCCCACATTTCGTTCTTTACTGTAGCGCAGCACTTACGCGCATACATATGTACATGTTATTCCATGCTAAATTGTTGGCGGTGGCTTGCACAATTTAATTTTTAACACATCAACTGTCAGTAGTTCAGTGCTCAGCGCGCCCATTAGGCGACTGGCGATGACCACAACAAGCGAACGTTTTTCGCTTGCTGCACTATTTTCAATAGTTGCTTTCATTTATTTTCATTCATTTGTTCGCAGTTTTTTATTTGAAATCACTCTGCTCGTTTACATCTCCTCTAGCATATGTATATACAGTGACGGGAAAATAAATTGGGACGCGGCATTTAAAAAATGCTTGGCAATTTTTATTTTCTTAATTTATTGTTTATTATTTTTTATGAAGGTCTTGGTCAATAACTAACGAATTTCAAGGAAAATTTCATCAAACTTTTTCACTTTTTAACTAGTATTTTTTGAAAAAATGTTGGTATACCATTTGAAGTGGCTAGGACTTATCGTTGATTTTTGGCAATTTAATTTGCTGGCAGTGCCACGCATTTTCTTCAATTCAAAGTATGTTGGTCCATTTTTTATTTTTTTGTATGTAGTTTTATATTTTATGAAAATAGTACTCCATTTGGCAAAGGAAAGGCAGTTTTTATGTATTTGAATGTTGAAAAATCGTAAAAATCAAAATCGCAGCTGACCCTTTTCTTGAGATATTGCGATATCAAGATTTTTTTTTTTACAGTGGCTCATAGCTTATAAAGTTAGTATTTTTGATGATCCGACTTACTTGGTGTGATTAAAAAGCAGCGGTTGAGTTATCATCTAATTATACATATATAAGAGTTTTTAGTGTTACCTAATATGTTTAAAATTGTCTAGTACAAAAGAATTATAATACAAAAAATAAAAAATAAAATATAAAAATGAAATTTATATAAAAAATTTAAAATTCAAAAGTCAAAAAATACAAACTACAAAAAAATAAAAATAAAAATAAGATTTAAAAAAATTAAATGTAACACAGATTAAAAAAAATAACATTAAAAAAAAAAATTAAAAAAAATTACCAAAAAATTAATAAAAAAATGTCTGAAATAACCCCTTATTTGTTGAATTGAGCTCCATTTTCATAATACTAAAAAAAAATATTCCGATGAATTGATAACTGTCTTTTTTTTGTGAAGTCGTTTAAAAATAGGCGTGATCTATTTATCTTAAAGCATATCGCCCATATAAACCTAACCTCAAAAATGACAAGCCTTACCTCAAAAATGCCATAAAAAGCGCACCAATGGAAATGTGACTCTGAAACTTTGTCCATATGTTTTTGATAACATTATGTGAAAAGCCTTAAGGCATACTTCCATACAAACCTAACCTCAAAAATGCCATAAAAAGTGTACCGATGAATATATGACTCTGAAATTTTGTCTATATGTTTTCGATAACTTTATGTATCAACCCTAAAAAATTTGAAGTAATCGGTTTATATGGAATTATTAATTATGAATTTTCTTATTCAGATATTGCTTTACTATAAGGATAAACTTCCAAATATAAGAATTTAATGTTCAAAAAATTACACTTTTTCCACCGCAATCCCACTGTGCAGCGTCAGGAAAAATTCCAAAAAATCAACGGTAAATGATTTTTAGATACTAAATTCTAGTTAAAAATTTGAAATTTTGATGAAATTTTGTCGAATTTTAATTATTTGAAATTTTGATGAACATTTGTTAAACTTCCTCCAATCGTTATGAATATTTCACAAAGTTTGAAATTTTGAGTTATATGGTTATAGTTATAAACAAAATTTGTTTAAAATGTCGCGACCTTATTTGTTTGCCCACCACCGTATGTAGCGGCTGTTTTTTTTTTTTGTTGCCACTAAATGAAATTGTTGTGTCAATTTGTGTACAATCGCAAATAAAATTCCCGCGCTTCACCTATCTACCCTTCCTTCGGCTCATAGTGTAACTTTTATTTTGTGTGCGTGCGGTTTTTTTTTTGTTTGTTGATGCAGTTGATTGGTTTTCATTGAATTTCACTCTTGTTTATCTATTTTATTGCTTTTGTGTTTGCGTTTTCAATTTGTATGCGCCTAAATGTATTTATTAGCATTTTTGTTGTTGCCTGTGGAACAAATTACACATTTGCATTTGTTTAAAGCTGGTTACGTAGCGCATTTTAATTGGCTTAATTAATCAGGTTAATTAAAAAAATGTTATGCATATATCCACATAATTAAATAAAAATGTTCGCATTTTATCAACTTTATTATTGATAAGTAGTATCTACATACTCGTATGTATGTAGTAATATTTCTATCCAATAGTAATAAATGGTCTACATACTGGCATTCTGGAAAACGCCTCGTTAAATTTCTAACGCCGAAAAATATGCCTAATTAAAGCTTAAAATGATAGGCCTAAAAGGCAGATGGAGAAGTTGCATATTTTTAGGCATATTTTGATCATTTTTGGAATGTATGTATGTATGTATGTATGTATGATGACTCGTTTAGGACACTCATACCCTGAAGACCGGATCGGAACTGAGAAGTTGTAAGAAAAGCCGAGTCTATAGATTACAATCGACCTATAGACATATAGATCGCTGGCGTAAGGAAAACGTACACACGAGATACCGCTAATCTGCTGGTGCTACACAAATTTTTTCTGTGCACTATATCAAAGTCCATAGGTTGTTGCGTTAGCACGAAGAAAATTGAGCCCCGCAGTCAGTGACCTGAACTGTCCTGACATGTTGGACAGGAAGGCACGGTCTGGGGGTTAATCTCTCCAAAAATTAACCCTTTCTGTTTGCGAAACGATATAAACACAATAGAAAACTTTCGAAGTTCGAACTCCATCAAGCAATGGCGCGAATCTTAAACGGTCAAACGGGGCGAAGTTTCTGGGTGTGAACTCTCAACTTTAAACCTTCCTTTAAAGTGAATACTGAAGAGCGAGAAAAGGAAGACGTTTAGGGCGAAGGACTGGATCTACGACCGCAGATAATACCTTGGGTACACAAAGCGTTAGTTAGACCTACATACATACATATGTATGTTATGGTGACAGGCGGTTTCTACCAAATGCTATCTAATATACCTGCAAACGACATCTATGTCCGATGTCACAGGCGGCTTTATTAGAGTCATACCTCGAAACACAATGCCTTTAGACATTTACTTGAAAAGCAAGCAGCTAAGAGCGCTCTGAGGCTTTGGAGCCATGCTTACAGCTTGGAGAGAATCAGGAAAGTGTATAGAAATTTTCAGAGCACGGAAGCTGGTTTTGACCTTTTCTTCTACAACTACTAGGCTTCTCGCCGGAGAAAGCGCATCAAACTTCTGGAGAACCAATTCTACGATAATTTCGATAACTAAGGGGCGAAAAAAATCAGGATGGCTTAAAGACCTGTAAGCACGGATCTGGGATATGTCCCCTCCTGGGCATGCCAAAAGGCCTGTGTGGCCTCTGAGTTAAGTCTTTAACTGGAGCTGCGCGTCTTACCCATTCTCAACTTGGCCGCGCCCGTCCCTAATTTTTTGTTGTGCATCTTAGCCATAGCGAAGTGCCATAAGACAAGTTCCATATATGTTTATCTATGCCGTAGGTGCAAGAAGGTCGATTAAAAGTACGAATTGAATTATTTAAAATTTTAGTTTCATAAACCGGTTGGAAATTGCAGGTTTGCATACTAAATAAATGAAATGATGCACGAAGATCGTCAACTTACAAAATGATCGCCATAGACGGCACTTGGATGTAAATAGCAAACAGTCGAAAATATTGTTTGACGCTAACTACTGTAGGTTTCTCAATGCCTTCTGTATCGGGAGCTCCAAGCTCCAAGTTTACTCCTTGTATGGGCCAGTATTTTTTTCTCAACAAATCTGATGTTTTTGCTTGCATCGAGCCAAACCCGACTGATTTTTTGAAAATCAAACAAAACTTGGCAAGAAAGGCTGTTGGTATTCGACCTTGGGTATTCAGATTTAATAAAGTTTTCATTGGTTGAACATTGAAATCTCCAACACTTGACATCAACGCAACTCGTATGGACATAAAAAGGTTTGTTTAAAAGAGAAGTGACCATCATTTTCTTTAACTACTTGGTGTCTCTTGACGCCCGATGATTTTGCAACACTATTTACACCGTTTTCACTGCAAAAATATGATCTGAAGAATGAAATTGCCGCCTAGAGGCGACTGTATAGAAAGAATTTTTCGTCATAATTTTCCTGTGGTGTTTCATTACAGAGGTCACGAAACATACACGACATACGAATCTAACAGCCTGTCCTTGTTATTTTCTTAATAAGGATAAGAAGTTTGTTTTATATGCATACAATAAACATAATTGAAATTTATAACATACATATATATACATAAATATGGAAGCATTATACTGACACCAAATCCATGCTTTTAATTGAATTTTATGTTTATTTCCCCATTTAACAACGTTAATAACCACACCAACCGTCAGAACCACAGCAACAGCTTAAACGGAAGACCAACAACCACCAACGACTGCCAATTGAAGAAGCATTAAATATTAAAAGAAATGTGCAGTACACACGCGATTTCAATGAATCAGAGAAGCTAAAATGTGCAGTGAAAGCTATAGACTGCCGTGTACTACATACATAAGTATGTATGTATATAATGTATGTACGAGTATGTATAAATATATGAAGTGAAAGATAAAATCAATGAGCACATATTTTTGACATTCACTCGTACATATCAGGGATGGAAATGTAGGTACCTTCTTGTATTGTACCTTCTTCCGACTTTTCCGAACCAAACGGTACATTCGATACGTTACACCGAGCTCAATTTAGGTACAATTAGACGATAGCCAAATAAATATCCATATTGAAGACTACGTTGCCCGCAAAAAAAATTTAAGAAAATTGTTTGTAAACAAGCAGAAATCTTTGCAAAGTGGCCAAGTTCCTTTATTAAACTCTTTGCGAACAGTGAAAAATTCCTCACGGTGTGTCAATTTCAATTGTGAATGAGTTAAAAGTGCGGAAGAATATAATTAAAGGCGGAAATATCTGTAATCTGAATGTACTCTGTCGAGAATTTATTTAGCTTGCAAACGATGCACATAGGGGTATTTAGCCGATTTATGCGGTCAAAATTATTTTTATGAATATTTCAACTCGAAATGTTTAGAAAAGACGTGTTCTGACATATAGAATTGAAAATGTTTAAAATCAAATAGATATAGGTTAAAACATTAACAGAATTGCCACATGTTAAAAATGTTGTTCAATTAGTTAAGTTAGAATGAATATCAATAGAAATGGGTTTGAAAAGGGGCTTTATCGCTGAGGAATCTTCCAGGTTTTAAATAATCAAATTCAACTTTAATTGAAGGAATTAAGTAATTCAAATATTATCACAGTATAGGTAAGAAATTAATGTATTCGTGGTGCAATTAATGCGGCAGTGTTACTCTTTTATGAAAGAGTTTCACGTTCTACGCCAAAATTTGGGCGAACAAAAATTTTGACAATCACTTACTCATCATTGGCAAATCAAAAGCAACATACAAATTTTTACTGCTCAATTTCAGCAACATGTCGTCAGGGAAGCAACAACTCTGCAATATTGCGGTAATTATTACGTAGCTCGCACGTACGCAATGTAATAAAAACTACATTTTTGTAATAATAACAGTCTTGTTTATTGTTAAGAGAATATTGTAAGTATTATGTTGGAATAAATTAGCGTCCTCAATTACTGAAATATCAAACGCGTGTTTTAAAAAATAGACCCAAATGCTTTATGTATGCAGTGCAATCTAGGCCAAATGGAAAGCCTCTCGAGCCTCTGCTCTTCAAGTGCCCAATGTATTTTTCCTTTGAGGACTAGGTACTACCTAGGGCCACTTCTAAAAGAGCTTGAAAGCAATCCAATGATAATATATTCCAGTTGATCGATCAATTTACAGTCGGCATGGTGTAGCTTTATTATGTTAACTGCTTGCGATTGTGTAAACTGATGCTATTTTCTTAAATAATTTTTTAAGTACTTTCACTTTCAGTTTAGGTTTGAATAATTTTATGTAATTCTCAAACATGTAAACTCAAGCGTAACTATTAGAAAGCCTGCTAAAGCACATACACTTTGTAAACAGGGTTAAATAAAATGTAAGAATGAATGTATCCGGGAAAATGTATACGCCTGTTTTTTTTTGTATATAAAAAAATATTTAGAGATCGCTCAAAATTTTCAATGTATTTTATATGGGGAAAAACTAGTTTTCATTGAAATTGTATAGAATTCTGTAAAATAAATATTTTGTCATCGGGAAGCGTTGCTTCTCTTTAAGAAACTTCCAATAATAATACCGAATTGTTAATTTTACCATTTCTAATACTGGCGATTTTTATGGTTCCCCCATTGCGTTTTTTTAAAGGTTTTTGGGGTCTATATATGAGAAAGAGTTAATAATATAAAATGATTAAATAAACAATTGAGAAATATTATTGAAAATCTCCAAAAGAGAAACAAAGTTTTTCCATCGAAAAATATTCAGCGTCATCATGTGTTTCATTTTCCCTGAACCGGTTCATTTTTCACTTTTGGTTTCCATGGTTTTACTATGGCCGGATGACAAATTTTCGGGTGAACTTTTTTTTCAGGCGTAACTCAGGATAAGGCAGATTGATTTTCAAAAATGCTAGACAACCCCAATGTACATACATACATATATCTTTATTGATTTCTTATGAATATTAATTCAACTGTATTGATATATTAATTACTTTCTTGTTAATTCAAATAATGCATACATTTATTTATTAAGTTGTTACCAATTGTCTGAAAATAATAATCAGTCCTATCGCCAATTCCATGTGAATAAATCTTTCCCATAATTTTACATGAAAACCAAATTGGGAAGAATTTTTTTTTGTTTTGCGCTTTATAATTTTTGGGAATATTCGTTCACGTGAAATTGGCGATAGGGCCGCATAAAAAAAGTTAGCAAAATCGCGAGGTACATATGACGGCAAAAAGGTACATTTCTATTGTCAAATTAGGTACATTATGAAATTGGGATTTTACATCCCTGGTACATATTGTACATTGAGAAATGGGTGAGTGTGTGCGAGCGGAATATAAGAGGTAAAGCTCGGCGTGGCGTACAAATGCATGTATGTATGTATGTACATATGTGGTGCTACTAAAGCCGCACATTTCAATGGTTTTAACCGCATAATAAACATAAAAGTGCGTTTTCACTAAATCGTATAAACGTAAACAAACATACCTATGTATATACTAATCTATTCATGTAGGCGCACAGCTATGCGTAAATATACTAAAGGCTCAGTTATGCATACTTGGCATTGCATGAGAGTTGTCACATAAGGAATCTGTTAAATGGGCTTTGCATGAAACCGCTAACCCAAAGCACAGCATTACATACACTGCCGGAACAAAGTATTGGCACAGCAAATTTTTCACAATATATGCAACAATTTTTATTCTAATATTTTTCCGATAATTTTGTATAAAAATATTGTCCATTCTACAACAAAAAACATAAAAATACAATTCCTAAACTTTGAGCAAAACTAGCGAAAATTCAGCGAATTTTCATGCAACTATTCAACTATTTTTTATTCTACTAAAAAAATATTGCAAAAATGGTTCGGAGCTAGTCAAAAATTGCATTGATTTTTTAGTTTTTTTTGTTGAAGGTGTTTTACATTTTTTCCATATAAAGTATTTTCCAAAAAAAATTTTTGTATGGAAGAGACTACGCAAAAAACAAATTGCCATTACTTAAAACTTGCACTTTGTTATAATAAAATTGGTTTTGCTACAAATCTGCATACTCAAAACAATTGTAGAAAATTTTATTAAAAAGCTGAAAATTTGCATGAAAATTTGAAATACTTTATTCCGGCAGTGTATGTAGCAGAGAAGTCTGTTGATCTTTTACTTCAGTGCAGTGCAAAGTATGCATAACTGAGCCATAAAGGTGCGTATAAGGCGATAAAAGCGAAGAATCTTAGTAGTTATTATGCGAACTGACATAATGCAATGTATGTACATATGTACATACATATGTATGCATATGTACTTATTTAAGTATTTCAGTACTCACAGATTTGCATTCATTGGATTAAGGGCTATGAATTGATTTATGCAAAAAACATGGTCCCATTTTATTATTTTTTTTTTGAGTTGATCGCACTTTAGATCTACATACATACATACGTGTGCGATATGTACGGTGACCATCCGTCCTTAACAGCTTCGAAATTGTTTAGGCATTTTTTTCAGGAAATTTTAGGCACTTTTTTTCTTAAGCTATCGTATTGTATTTGGAATATCTTGGAATTCCCGGAGAAATTTCGATTGGAATTTTTCAGGGAATAAATATGTGAAACCTTTTTTGCGTTTTTTTCGAGAACTTCTTTTATTTTTCTTAAGTTTTCGGAAAATTTCCGCGAACCTGTGGACATTTTTTGGAATTTTTTTCGACATTTGTTTTCGGAAATTTAACGACTATTCGAGATTTAATTGTGTATCTTTTCTCAGCCTCCCATGCTTTATTTAGGAATTTCTTCGTGCCTTCGAGATTTTCATTGTGGTTCGGGAATTTTATACACTTTTCGAAACCTTTTGAAATAATTCTTAAGTTTTGCTATTTACTTGGAACTTCGGAGTTTTCGAGAATTTTCAAAATTTTTCTGTGACCGTTCCTATGTGGAATTTTTTTTGAGACTTCGGAATTGTAGCCGCAGTTGTTTAGAAAATTGGTCCCTTTTTCGGTTTTTTTTTCGGAATGGTTTTGGAAATTATAAGAATTTTTTATTATTTTTTGAAACTTTGGGATTTTTTCCGAATTTTGTTGATTCTTGGAGTTTTTTTCAGAATCTTTCGTTATTTTTTCGTGGTTTTGAAGGTTTTCGAGAATTATCGACATATTTCCGTGTATGTGAGATTTCTTAAGGATTTTTCGCGACTTCAAATATTTTTTTTCGGCATTTGCTCGGAAATTGTATCGATCTTTTGGGATATGGTTGGAATATTTAGGAATGTTTCGAGATTTTTTTAAACTTCGACACTCTTTAGAGAACTCATTGTTTTTTCGACATGTTTTCTTTTTTTTTTTGGTATTTTTCGTAGATTTCTGTCTTTAATTTGGAAAGTTTTCGTAAGCATAAAAGTTAAGAAAAAATATGCGTTGTATTGCTCAAAAAGCATAAGTACCTGATTTACGTACTTATATACGTGACTAAGTGTGTACGGCTCCATTAACGGAAAAGTAAATATGTACTTCATAATTTCTCAGTCAAATAGCGGCAAACAACTATTATTATAATAATTCAAATAAAACCGCAATAGCTATAGCCACAACGTGTAAGCGCCTCAAGCTATGCAGCAGACAATTGTAGCAATTCTCTGAAAGTTAGAGCCATGCAGAAATTTTACTGCAACTGTTAGCATTTGCTAAGCGCAATGAAAATCAATAATGGAGCGCATAAATAAATGAATTGCAAAATCAAATATATAAAGCGAATAGGCTTCAGCGCCTAGAAGTATGCAATCAGCGCTCATTTTCACAAGTCAACCAAACCGCTCCAGCAGCAGTGCGTTAACTTTCATTAGCGGTAATTTAAAAGTATATATGTATGTATGTATGTATGTAGCCGAAGGAAATTAATACATATTATAAAAAAGCATGCTTTAAGGGAATCGGCATGGGTGAGATAACAGGAACGAGGAACCGGAAAACAGCATAACACATAAACACAGTTATGTACTGAATTGCGGTTGATTGATTGATTGCTGTGTATTGGACGCGTCGACGTTTAGCCGGCGAATCCATCGGGTACTGTGATGATTGATGGCTCTGCGATATCTGCTGTTGAAATGCATAGAAAAGTACAGCCCTGTGGCACCGGCGACCGGGGCTACTATTTACAAAAGCGAAAAAATAACATAATTGCAAATGAAAAAAAAAAAATATATAATAAATAAATAAGTGGAGCAAATGAAAATGGTGTATATTAATAAATTTGCGTAGGGATATACAGCTGGTGGGGTTAGTCCGGCAGGGCGGTAGGCAGTGCGATAGGAGTGAAGATAAGCAGACCAGAGGCAGTCAGTCACTTAAATAGTGAAGCGCGTAATCAATAATCATTCAAATTAATATTAATGGGCATTGCAAACAAATAAAAATGATAACAATTTGAAAATGCTAAAGTAAATTTACGATTAGAATATGCACTTAGCATCCTGTAATGAATGATGACTTTCAAGTCTCTTGAGGGTAAACTAATGGAAATATTTTCTATTAGATAGAACATTATTTTTTAACACTTGGGCTATATATAACGAGGTATATGCACAAGCAGGTTAAATTTGGAGTTGAAAGGCAGTAATTACAAAATAGTCAAATTAACAGAAAGATGTTTATTCGTGCGGCTGCTGTCGCTTCATACGGAAAGCACCAATGAAAATTCAAATAGATACGAAACTTTTTACTAATATCGATAATAATGGAGGTATTTGAAAAATACATAGATAAATACATACATACACTCACTAGAAAAAGTTTCCGTACGATTTATTTTTTTTTAATATTTATAATATTTTTCATCAAGAAGTTTTTTTTGCTGTTTTTTTATACAAATATATAGTTTATTCTACGATATAGAGTCAGCGTCAAAAATATGCATACCCTGACGTTTTGACGATTTTATTTATTTATATTTTCTGTACCAAATTTTAATTATCTAGGCATATAATAAAATTGTAACAAGCCAATGTGTGTACATTATACACTGCCGGCAAAAAGTATTGGCACAGCGAATTTTGCACAATATATGCACCAATTTCTATTCTAATATTTTTGCGCCAATTTTTTATACAAATATGGTTCATTCTACAACAAAAAGCATAAAAATATAATTTATAAACTTTGTGCAAAACTAGCGAAAATTCAACAAATTTTCGTCAAAATTTTCAACTTTTTAATCAGATTTTTTCAAATTTTCTGGAGTATGCAGCTTTGTAGCCCATTAAATTCTAGTATAAAAAATGCAAGTTCGGAGTTAGTCAAAAATCGCATTGATTTTTGAGATTTTTTTTTTGTTGAAGGTGTTTTGCATTTTTTCCATATAAAGTATTTTCGAATTTTTTGTTTTTATTTTATTACAATACTTTATTACAATAAGATAAATAAAATTGATTGGGCTACAAATCTGTATAATCAATTTAACTAGATTAAAAACTTGAAAATTTGCATAAAAATTTGCTGAATTTTCGTGAGAAATCCAAATTAAAATATAGAAAGAAAAAAATTAGAGGGGTGCCAAATGTTTGAAAATTGCAGTTTAAGTAAATTGATAATCATTGCCATATGGCTGCTAAAAAAAAAGACATTTAGGAAGGCTTACAGTCGAGATATTATTTGTTGAAGGTTGCCACCTGTTAAAAAATTTTAATTCAATTCAATTAATAAAACAAATTCAATAATGCAATAGAAGTATCAAACTGGAGGGGTTTAGGAAAGTTTGCTGCCGAAAATATTTTTTACGAGGGTTGCCACCTGTTTGAACAATTGTATTAAATTAAAGTGATGAAATAAATGAAATATTACAAAACGGGTATCAAACAGTACAAAAATACGATTTTATAGTTCATTCAACAGCAAACACCACAAGAATAAATTTGTTTTTAATTTCTTACAGGACTAGGGAAAATGCTAGAAATCGAAATTTAAAATTTTTAAATTCCGCTTCTTAGAAAAATTTTGACTATGATAAATCATGTACATCAATATAAACCTCAAACTTTGTCTAAAATTAAAAAGGATGCACCAGATTTTCAGCAAAAAATATTCGAAATTTTTGTCAGAATTTTTAGAAAATTTTTTGTTACACAGATTTATAACCCAGAATTTTAGTATAATAGTTAAGTTGCTGGTTTGAATTTGCAAACAAATACCGTTGGTTTTTGATATTTTTTTCTGACGGTGTCACGCATTTTTTTCCATACAAAGTATGCTTGAAAAATTGTTTCCTTATATGGACCAATATATTATCAAAAATCAACGGGATTTTTTAGCAACTTGAGAATTCTAACAAAGAAAGTTTGAAGCTTAGCTGGCAATTTGGAAAATTTTTCTAAATTAAAAAAAAAGTTTGGAACTTACATTTTAATCAATAGTAAGGTCTGGAATAGCTCTTTTTAACAAAAAGGGAAAAATAAAGTTTAATATCACTCCGTTTGCGGGGGAGAAACCTTTAAGCAGCTCGAGATATTTAAACTCTAGATCACCGACTTTAAAAAAAGGAGGAGGTTATCAATTCGTCGGAACATGTTACCGTTTAACTTAGGACAACGTGAACCGTTTTCGATAGTTATTTTCAATCGGAAAGGTAGCACCTTGATGTGGTCTAATCCCAATTTCGTTTACTTCCGATTATTGAATCACGAAACTAACGGTACTACCAAATTTTTATATGACCATTACTTGCTTATTTAAGCTTTGGAATTGGGGTGAAAAAGATTCAATGACAAAAGCCCCTGTGAACATAAAAAATACCTATAAGGTGAATTTAGAAAAGGACGGAAATATGTTTGGCAAAAGAAGAGTCTGCGGAAAGCTCGGCTAGATCGTGATATTCGTACTCAAATTAATTTCCGCTAAAATTGTTTATGCTCGACCAGATTAAATAACTTATGTTGCAGCCAAGATTATCACAAAATGCTTAAAGCTAAATTTAGTGTAAAATTTTTGGATGTCATTGGCATCTACAGTTCTGCTCTATACGCTGCATTAAATTTGTTTTGTAAATGACTCAGCAGTTACATGGAAATTTTTCAATTAACTAGTCATTCGTAATGTAATGTGTTTTTCCCTTTTTCTGCATTTCCATGAAAATTAATTAGCACGAACTTCGGCAACAATGAAATATTTATAGCCTGCCATTTCCATAGCCGCATAAACAATTTTATTCGCAGCTTTTCTTTACCAAAACCAATTAAAGTAAAATACTAGATATGGTCTAACTTATCAGCCATCGACTAATGCAAGGGTAACAATCAGTTAAACACCAGCAAAACAAAGAGAAAAAACAATATGTTAATGGCTTTGTATCTACGAACATAAATGCGACCAATTAATCAAAGCAACGCCTAAAATCAAACCACAAATTATAGGAAACAATCAATACAAAAAAGTAAAAGCAAAAATAATAAAACATGTTAATATACATACCTACAGTGGTGGTCAAAACATAAGGAACTACATCAATGTTCCTACACAAAATTCTATATATCTATATTCTACAGTTCTATGGCTTTATTTAAAGAATGAAATTTAGTCGACTTACTGTTTTACTTTTCAGCAGAGACCGGGAAAATAGGTATGACTGAAACTAAATTCCGCTCTAGGATTTTTCGGTCCCAAGAATGCCTAAAAATCCTAACCTAAATGAGAACAAAACCTTCAGGAATGTTTTCGCAAGAACGAAAGTGAGAAGAAAACTGTCGAGAACGTTATCAATGGGAATTATATACGAATAAAATCTTGGGAAAAGTTCCCAAGGCGAACAAAATGTAAACAAAACATTCGGGAACTTTTTAAGAAAACAAAATTGGAGTCTCCGGAGCCTTCGGGCAAAGAACAAAATGGGAACAAAAGTCTAAGGAATTTTCTCTCGAACAACAATGTGGGAACTAAAGTCTCAAGACCGTTCTGACAGAAAACGAAACTGGAGCAAAACTTCTCTGAACTAATCGCAAGGGATGGAAGCGGGAACGATTTTTTTCATAGAACTGCATTAGTTTGAAATGTTGCAAAAATTAATATTTATCAAAGAAGAACTGAAAGATAATTATGCAAATTAAGTCAACGAACGACTTAAGATATGAACATTTCTTGCACAGAAAATAAAAAAAGTGTGCCATAAATGATGAGCGATCTGGAAATTGAAATGGTCCAGCTATCTTTTGGCTTAGAATTAATAAGCAAGATTCTCCCTGAAGCACGCAGACGTCGCTCCCATTCGTAGCGTTAAGTTCTCAAAACTTTGTTTTCATTTTGTTTCCTAGCAAAACGTTCCCCTAAATCTAATAACCTCAAGTACAAACTGTATCTTAAAGCTAAGAATCCAGCTCTCAAGGAAATTATAAGAAATATTTATTATAATTTCTGTTGCCTGAAAAAGCGCTTTGCTTTTGCTGTAAATTTCTATGTGGAAATAAATATACGAGAATTTTTTTCCTGAGAGCTGCAAACTGATTTAAGAAATTTTGGTAGAAAAAATTTCTTTTCCATTTCTCGTCCGTCGTTTTATATGAATTTTTCGTTTTTCTTGAGAGTTCAGGTATTTTTTTCGGTATTCGAAATATTAAAAAAATTTAGCAATCGTGAAAACTCACCATCTCTATCGAAAACCAGAAACCAGAAATCGAAAAAATGAACATAAAAGTGCAAGAATTTATGGAATCAATAAATTTATTTTTACTGACTCTTAAAATTTTTATTAGGTACTTTTAAAAGTTGAGCGCATCTTGAGTTTATAGAACTTTTTATTAAACAAGTAGTTTTTAAGGAAAGAACACAACCGACTTCAAATTTAGGGGTACCGTTAATTTCTTCATGATCCAATCATCGGATCTCTAAACCAAATTACGGGACGACCCTTGAGGTACCATCTTCAAATCGGTTCACGTGGTCAAAAGTTATGTATTCCGGCGTATTGATAACCTCCTCTTTTTTTGAAGTCGGTTAAAAGTGTTTGAGTTCTGTTAATCTTATGTAAATAAAGTGCAGTTTACGGATTTTAAAACGTTTATTTATATATTACATACTGTACATAAAACTTGCATGAATGTATTTTAAAGAGCGTATTATCTGAAGCAAATTTTCAGTATTTTCCGGTGATATATATTCAGAAATATAAAACCCCCCCCTAAAATATATTCCTGGGTGCGCCCCTGTGTGCACTTATATGTGTTCATTACAATTTCGGCACTAAAATATAAAAATTGCTTAGTTTACGTATGCACGTATATTTAATTCCTTTGCCTTCAATCTCAACCTCTTTCTTCTGATTTTTGATGTTTCCCTGCTCACTGTTTCAGTTTTTTTTTATGCCCACTGTTTGCTCATTTATCTAATAGACTTATTTAGGAGTTTACCCGTAGCGTACAAGTTTATGCGCCTAAATGTATGCCATGATAAATAGTTTGTAATTTATTAATTCGGCGGCAATATGTTGGCTATCGTTCATGTATTTATATATTATATTTAAGTAGTATGTAGTAGTATTAAAGTCAGCCTTCACGAACGTATAGGGTGTCTCCATAGGAAATATCGATATTAGAGAATAAGTGTTCTAGAACTTCTTTGTAGGAAATTCAATGGCCTATAAGTTTGTCATTTGCAATTTTTCTGTAGCTCGTGTTATTTACGAGACAGGGCAAAAAGCGGGAATTTCATGAAAACATTGGGTTTAGTGACCCGTACTAACTCGCTGGTGGGAGTTAGAGTTATACCGCAATAGACAATTTTGTAGAGAATTCAATTCTGAAGAAAACCCATTATTGACCATGAATATAACATAAAATAATTTTATTAGAATTCCTCAGAGCTATCGAATTTTGAAGAAAAACAATCAAAGTTTACGAATATTTTGAACGGGGAATTTTTGCACGCCTTATAACATATGTAAGTACGTGTGTTATACTTGCTTCCAATACAGTACTGCCTTTTCTATTTTTTTGGAGTAGTAAAAAAATAAATTTTTGGGAGTATTTTAACACTTTGGAGAGTGTGCCCCAAATGTTTTTAGACATATTTTTAACTTAAGGCTACTTAAAGGTTTAAACGAAGTAGGTTCGGTATAGAATGAGGCGGAAATCAATTGTGGCTAAGTACTTGCAAACAAGACAATGCAATCTCAGGTATACTGGTATACTCTGCATACTGGTGAGTGGCAGGTCACACGGGAATTCCGAATGATTTAGCTAAAAAGAATTCAGGTCAAGTAATTCTTAGCCCGCAACCAGTTATAACACTCAGTAATGACTGGAAGGTTTCGAGGGGCCGCTTCATTAAGCAAGTAGGATAGCAGACAACTTTTGGAATTCCTAAGTGGTCACTTCCCGAGGCACAAACCGCTGCATGCGGTTGCAAAACATGACCTTATTAACCCTTTCTGCAGGCCCCTTTTTGTTCTCTAGCGAAGGTGATATATGGACTCGTAGTATAGCCTAAGCGTTGTTTCTTGCACTTCTTGTGTATTCGGACCAAACGAGCTTTTCCTTCAAGAGTTAGAAAGAATTTTATGTCCAATATAATCTCATCACTATAGTTGTAAGTTTTAAATAATGCTGTAATATGGCTTATGAAACCTTATCAAAACATGAAAAGAAAAGTGTGATCGGAAATTATTGGATGCAATGCTCTTTGGCAGTATTCAAAGCGACATTCTTTGAGCTACTTTACAAAGCTTAATAAAAAAATTAACAATCTCGCAAAATATGTAGTAGCAAAAAAACTCATTTCGTAGTACTTTCGGCAGCACTGTTCCAGCGCACAAGGTTTCCCCGAATATAAATTGACTTATTTGTTTTGAGTTCGTACCTAGAAATGAGATATTTGGCGCGTATACGGGTAAGTCAGCTGTCAAAATGCCAATATGTTATAAACGGCCGACTAGTTGACGTGCCCTCTTGCAAGCGTAATTAAAGTACATACACATATACATGCATACCAGCACATGTTTAGACACATCCCTGTGGGGAAGCGCAATAATGTCGAACTGGTTCGATGCTAGAGAATTTAGAACCATGACAAGCACACGTTTATTCTCTTTTGCATGCTGGCAACTGGCGAATTTAAAAATGCGATGTCCTAGGAAGTGTCAATTGCCCAACGCTGCCCAATCACAGTTCTAAAATCGAAGGATGGGATCTGTGTACCCCTTTTCGGCAGACGAAAAAAAAAGTATCGATATTTTTTCAAACAGGATCTTTTTAGTTTTGCCATTGTAGGGATTTTAAATTATTTACAAAAATATGAAATCAAAAGAGACAGGATAGAAACGAAGCACAAATAAAGGAGAAATAGGACTAAGTCGAGGCAAAGGTAGCTGAGTTGGAAGGTCGTCTCCGTGATTTGCAGTTGAATCATCGAGCTACTACAACGAATACTTCTAAGATAAAAACTCAATCCTTTTAAGGTACGATTTCTTTCCAGGTCTTTAGGGTCCCGTTCGAGAAGACGGCTACAGCATACAAGTGCATCATGGAGGATCACAGCGGATTTACTGTGCCACTCGTTGAATTAAAAGCACCTGCAGAGAAAGTATTGCATACTATTCCCGATGGTGAAAGGAACAATAACGAAGCGTTGGTGAGTACCGTGGCAACACGTTATGGTAGGTAAGCACAGGAGACACTTTACCAGATGGAACTGGAGAATCCCTATCGAAAAACTAACGAAACTTTACAGCATTTCGCTTCCAAGATCGAGAGATTGGCTCATTTGGCAATTGGAGATGCATATGCTGAGCACCTCGAACGGGTAACAATTTGCTATAAAGAGAATGTTGGACGGAGCCTTTTCCCCCCTCCCCTTAGAGGAGGTTTCTTCCGAAGTAAACTTTTTAGGTGTAATCTTAAAGAGTAAGCTTTTATGGAAGCCTCACGTTGAGCAATGGACTTGCAAAGCCCTAACCGCGCTAAGGCAGTGTAAAAAGGTCTTTGGTAAAACTTGTGGGCTGTCGCCTAGAGGAATCTTGTACATTTACACATGCATGATTAGACCTATAATCAGATACGCATCTGTGTGTAATTCTAAATACTAAAAAAAATTATTTACTTTCACCACCATGTAGAGATATTTCTGCCTTTTCGGTTAGTGTCATAAAGCCATTGTGACCGAAAAGTGGATTTAAATCAACAAAATGAAACATCTTGAGAAGGGGAAGAGATAGCGAAAAAAAATTTTATGGTATTTTAAAGATTTTGAGATCGAGAATTCAGTAAATTCGTCATCTCGTTGAATGAAAAAATGATCTTGACCTTTAAAATGATCTCAAGAAATATAAGGTTTTCAATTTTTTTTTGACCTGAAACCAGTGTACGATGAACTTTTTACAATCTTCAAACACTTATTTTTGCTGTTATTGCGTCAAGTAATCTCTTTCCATGGTCGCAAGAATTAAAAATCGCATTTTTAATTGTTTTTAAAAATTTTATTTTAATCTGTTTTTAAAGCTCTAATTGAATGAACAATTACATTCACCTCAAAACCAACCTTCAAACCTTTTTTTTTTGTTTTTTTTTTTGTTTTTGACCTAAAAACAGCATGCAACGCACTTTTAGAAAAAAAATTAAAATGCCTCTTTTTTAGTTTTTGCGACCATGGAAATGGATTGCGTGATGTAAGAACAGCCAAAATATGTATATTCATATTTAAATGTTTTAAAAAGTACAGTGATTTCAGGTCAAAAAAGGATAAAATCTAAAACCTTCTATTTTTCAAGGTGATTTTAAAGGTCAAGAAAATTTTTTTATTCTACGAGACTATTTTCCTTCCATTCCAGAAAGTCCCAGGCTCGAGTGCCGTCAGACAGAAGATGTTAAAATGTTAACGCAAGTTTGTGGTTTGTGTTTCCAAACTATGAAAAAGCATCTGTGAAGTGCAGAAGAAAAAAGAATTCGAGCGGAAAAACCGCCAAGATTACTTGGTGACTTCGCGGTATGCCTTTTTCTAATTTTCCGGCGCTTATCACGTTTTCTGTTACTATTTGGGCTTAAGAAATTTACATATCACTGAATATAAAAGGTTATAAATAAAATAGGTGGTTTGATTTTTTAGCAAAAATGCCTTTTCAATGGTTTTTGCTTCTTGCATCAAAATACATATATATTTTTGGAAAAATAGACTTTGCAATAAGATAGATTTGTAAAAGTACCACATTTCACTGCCTCTGAAGTGGTATCGGACTGGTTAAGTTTTGGTCATAAAGACCTAGTACTGAGCTAGAAATTTGGTTGACTAGTTCGGGATTTACCTGCTGGGATATTTCACATGCAAAATTATTTTAGGTGCTAGCGTTTATCACAAATACAGACTCACAGCATATATACCCTGCCAGCATTTAGAAGATCGTTTTCTCGTCTATACCAAAGAAGTAACGTCTGAGGCACTTCTAAACGTTAGTTGAAAGATGGTCCATATTTTACAAAAACAAAATGCACTACTATCGCGTTCTTAACTTCTTATCGTGCAAAAAGAAGACAATTTCTGGTTTGTCTAGTTAACGGCGAAATAAAAATCAAAAAAAAAAATTCAGCACAAAAATTTTTTTATTACAGTAGTTACATACATTTAGCAGACAATGCTCTTAAATTCGTCAACTCAGAAATTTGATGTTATATAAATAAATAAATAGTCACATACATATTGAAAGCGGTACAGCACGTTGGCGATTATAAGTCCGTTTAGCGTTAAAGCAAATTGTGTCTTATAAGTTGGCGATTAATTTAACTTGGCGTGGGACATCGGAGAAGCCAAGCATACAAAACTTTGCAGTTTTTTCCATCATAAAAGGTTTAAAATAATATATGTATGTAATTAGAAATGCTTATATTAACTAAGATTCATTTTCTTATTTTTCTCAGATGTTTGTCACTCCAAGTTCCAAAATTCGACAGATTTTCAAATAAATAAAATTGTGCAACAACATTTCTTACACGCCAGGGATTGAGTGCTCAAATGGAAACATTCAAATGAAAATACACGCCTCTCCAATTAATTCCTTAACTCCTATACTTAACGAAATAATGTTACCAAATTATACTTAACTGAATAATTTAAACAAAATGTTTTTGTTGTTTTTAATATTAATAAAAGTTAAAAAAATTAAGCAAATATATTTGCAGTTTTTTACATTAATTAAATCTGTCTCCCACACGACACTAAGAAGTTACTTTCGGAAGCGTCGTATGCGAGTATGTTTGGGTGTACCGCTTTTGTCTCTTCCAGACGACACTAAGAAGTCACTTCCTGTAGTGTCGCATGTGTGTCAGTGTGGACGTAACGCTTACGGGGAACAGTCTTTCCCGAAGGAGGATAGTAAAAAGATGAGAAAGCGATAACTTCCGCGATGAAATTTACCTTCTTGAAGTTACTTTTTCGCCACTTCCGCGATAATAAATGCTAGCAGGGTATATGTACAGTGACGAGCAAAACTGTAACATGGTTTAACACTTTTTGTTTCAGCCACCGCTATATTTCCAAGTTCTAACGACTTTCATCCTTTTGTTGAATATTCTTGTTGGTACACCCCAACTCCCTCTCTCATAATGATTTGAAGTCAATACAACAACAATAAAAAAACCAGCAGACAAAAATGTAAATTAAGGCAGATGTTACAATTTTGCACTCACTCTCAGTTTTGCATTTGACAGTTAACTTTTACTTAGTTGGAAGTCAGATGACTTTTTTCTATATTGTATTTTATTGAAGAAGTGATCACCAGTAAATAACATAGTTAATCAGGAACCATAAATGTAAATAATAGATTTACTGCGGAAAGGCGGAACCGCACGAAAAGTGGCAAACAATTTTGGAATTTGCTACTTAAAAATGTTAAGACTTAGAAAACATATAGCCTAAAGTGTTCCCAAGGACAAAGGAAGTCTGTTAAAAAATATTACGGTACGATATCTTGTGAACTTAGCAGCATCGCTACAGCTACTATTACAGAACCGCTTAAGGTATTAAACTTTAATGCAAATCAGTAGACAGCGAGGCGAAGAATTGCCAAATTGAGCGCAAAGGCATCATAAAGAAGAGAAAAGCAAATTTGATCATAATACATGTGCGAGTGTGGGAGCATTTCGCTGCATAGTACGAAAACCGAACCCTTGCCTATTGGGATATGTTAGGCCGTTCAGAATGCAATAAAAAACATATTTTTAAGTTTCCATTGAAGGTTATTTGGTCTGACAAGACTAAATTAATCGCTTTCAATCAGATGGCCGGGCATGGTATTGGATCAAAGACCCAAATTAAGCCTAAGCGCATCATGTACTGCAAACTCTGAATCACAGTGGTAGGATCTTAATTGTTTGGGGTTGTATTTCAAAAACTTTGTTGGTCCGTTAGTACGCATTATGCGTAAGGAACAGTATCTGTTCATATTTCAACAAAATTTGCAAGATGTAGTCGAAAAATGAGAGTTTCTGCTGAAAAATCACCCAAAACATACTGCATATGTTCGCAAAGACTAGATACAAAAGCAAAAATTTGCTAATTTGAAATGACCTCCACAAACCGCGGACATGAATCTCATCGAATTTGCGAAATCAACTAAAAGCACATCTTAATAAGTATCAAAGTCCGTAAAATCGAGTACATGAGCTGTGAAAGCAAACTAAGGATATACCGCCAGAATTTTTACAAAGATACAAATAAGGTATGCCAAATCACATCCAGGAACTGAAACAGGCAAAAGAGTACTGAACATTGTGTTAGTAGTTCTTTTTTTTCGTGAAAATTGTTAAAAAGCTCTTAAAAATATATGAGTGCAAAAGTGTAACATCTGCCTTAATTTACATTTTTGTCTGCTGGTTTTTTATTGTTGTTGTATTGACTTCAAATCATTGTGAGAGAGGGAGTAGGGATGTCCCAACAAGAATATACAGCAAAAGTATGAAAGTCGTTAGAACTTGGAAATATAGCGGTGGCTGAAACAAAAAGTGTTAAACCATGTTACAGTTTTGCTCGTCACTGTATATACATACAGTGGGGAGCAGAAATGAGCACAAGGGGATTTTTGTTAAATGTTTGCAAGGTTTTTAAAGATAAATTTTTTGGTTATATTTTTCCTATCTGATTTTTTAGCCCATTAAATTTTAATGATTTTTATTTTATTTTTTCTGACGGCTTTTTTAATTATTTTTCATACAAGCAGGAATTTTTTATGAAAAAAAACAAGACCGCCAGTTTTTATATATTGTTATATCGATAAGTCCCGAGAATTCCGAAAATCTCCAAAAACTCCGGAAATAGTCCTCAGATTGAGCCTCTGTCTATATCCTTTTCTCTATGATTACCTTTATTTAAATCTTTCTTTCACTATCTTCATCTTTACTTTTATCAGTATCCTCATCCTCATATTTTTCTTTATATTTGTCATAGTTTTTACTTTTATTTTTATCATATTCTTCGTCTTCATATTAACCTTCACCTTTTGGCTGTTATTCAAAAGCCAAAATACCTACACACACATACTTTTGGTATCCTTCTCTCACTTCCAACGCATGCACGTGTTTGAAAAATGATGACGAAGTGATTTTGTATAGAAAATTATTTATGCCCATATATTTAAATCAAATAAACATATGTACTTAGAAGATCTTCCCATATACCAAATGAAAGGAAAAATCTTGAGTTTTTGAAAAAAAAAAAAAAAAAAAAACAAATTCATTCGAGCGGTTTTCGAGCATTTGGGAAATAAAAAAAATTTGGTAACTTTTTCAAAAATTTGTTTGCATTAAAATGCTCAATATTTGTTGAACTTATATAAAATTTGTACACGATAATATTTCTATTGCGCCAAAGAACCTATATCCCGAAAATGGAAGTTTAACCTGCAAATCGTAAGTTGCTAAGCCAATATTTACCATTGTTTCTACGACAGAAACCGAATTGGTTACTTACAAAAATTTTTGTCTTTGAAACGCCAAACTTTTCTTTCAAATCGCTTCATTAGTTCTCATGTAATAAGCGATTTCGTCAAGCACTAACAATTACAACTACAACATTTGAGCATAGCCCCCACGTCGAAACGTAAGACGTATTCTACGTAAAAAAAAAATATTGAAAATCAACCCGATTTTAAAGCCGCTTAAAACTTGCACTTTATTCTACTAAAATTTTTTTAAATTATTTTAAGCTGAGTATAAAGTTTGAAAGTTTGATTTATATGGTTTTGGTCAGGCCCGTCGGGATGGAGGTGGAAACGGGGTGAATACCCACGGGACCGGGCTTTAGACGGGGCCTTAAATATCAGAACCATTACTTGTTATTCTTTTTTTTGCACAATATAATGGGTCCTACGTTATAGGCTTTTATAATAAATATGTTCCGATTCGTGTTGATTTTTTCTGACTCTTTGCATTAAAGAAATTGATCACATACTTTTAAATTAATAAAATTTATGTATAGAGGTCCGAGTTTTCTCTCAATGGCCCAGCTTTTGGTTATAGTATGCACCATATTTTCATGAAAAAATAACAACAAAAAAATGTTAACTTTAAAAACCTTGCAAATATTTAAAAAAAAAAATCACCGCGTACTCATTTCTGCTCCCCACTGTGTGTATATCCTTGCAATTGCTTTTTTCGCCCATATAAACCGTTAATAAAGCCAACAATATTTCATTAGTCTATGTTGGTGGTTGCGGGGGTGGTTGCGGGGGTGGTGCACACAAATACTCAAACAGATGACCAACACACCAATATATCAGCTAGAACCGATCTACATATTTACGCGCGCCATACTCAACACGTACACACATAAACAAATGAGCATACATATGTCATGCCATAACTCATGACATACTATTAGGCGTGCAACGTCGTATTGTTTTTCCTTTATTCATCCGGCTGTTACAAGCATTTTTGTGTTTTTCGTGGTCAGTCAGTTCATTTATGGTGTCACCGCGTCCGCGGCCGTTGGCATTTGTGTTTAGTCTCTGTTGCGTTTGTTGTTTTTGCTAGCAGTTTTATAATGTATTTGCCTGCTCTGCTATACAGTAGGCATACATAAACATACATAGCCCATATGCATGCGTGTATCGATATTGTTGGCATGTTTTCCGAAAATTATTTGTCATTGTTAGCATGTTGCCGCTCAGCGAGCCAGCTAGCCCAGCCTAGTCCAGCCCAGCCGCCAGTTAGCTAGCCAGCAGTTAGCATACGTTTAGGCGCGATAGCAATAAATTTGTGTTTTCACCAATGTTTTGTTATTTTTTTGTTGCTTGTTTTTATTTGGTGTTTTAGTAATAAATTCGAAACTAATTAAAAGTTATTTATGACTGTGCGTTAGTGCACAGCGATATTAAATAAAATAATAAATCACAGCATATTTTCGGGGGTATTATTTAATTGAAACTCGTGTGCATTATTACCCCGAAAAAAGTGTGCTACCTTAATTTTTAAGGGGGGAAAAATGGTAATTTTAAAGTGTATGTACATACATACTATCAAATTAGAAAAGCGAGCAGGCGATTTTATTTGCTGTTGCATATTTTTAGCTGCAGGAAGCTATTATGTCATTTTAGTGACTAACCTATGACATTAGTTCAATAAACTGTAAAGTTGCCGAACGACTGCCACATTGGAAGATATTTAGGGTATTCGCTCTTTTGTGTATCCTTGCATGCTGTGTAATTGCCCTGCAAACCAAAGTTCCCGAAATCTTAACGAAATCTTTACGAGTATCTGATTTCTGTAACGATTTTTTTCCGAATCTTCAAAGAAAATTATATGAAGTGGTTGACACGAACTCGTAAAGAAATTTCTGTACGAAAAATAAAGAAAATTCTGAAAAAAGTCTGCAAGAAATTCTTCACAAAGCAGCATTATTTTCATTTCTTCACCGATTTTCTTCCGAAATTTCGTAAAAGAATGGAAGTGTGCGTAATTTATTTCATTTTAGAAAATTCGAAAAAAAATCGGATGTGATCTTTCCGAATTCGTTAAAATTTCTTTACGATTCAGAATACTCTGAAAAAATGGTTTGCAGGGTGAATGAGCCTACGATTTGTTGTTGCAAGTGTATTTATTGTACCACTAGCAACAACGAAATCACACGCTCATTCGGTGACATTTACACGACGATGAAACAAATACAAATAGAGGGTATTAGGGTAAATAAGGGAAATTTTCAAAACTTGATTTAGTGGAAATTAGAAAATTTTCACGAAGGTAAACGATGGTAAACGATGAGAATAATTCTTATGAGGAAAAAGATTCACTCGCATTCGCACCATCTACTGAGAATGGATATATGCACTCAAGAGAGTACATGTCCATTCCCATGAGAGTGATTTCTTATTCTCATGAGAATTACTCTCATTTTTCGCCAGAACCTTCACACGCACACACGTTACTTATCCGCCACGACAAACGACAGCTATATAAAACCACGCCAATAACATTTAATTTTTTTTTAAAGGGTTGCCACATGTTAAAAAATTTAGTTAAAATTTTTAAATAAGTTAAATGATTTGATTTTGGAATAATTATAAGATGGCTCTGAATCGAAATGGCGTTTTAGTGGTTTTATTTCTGACTAACACGGAGGGGGGTTGCCACCTGTTTATAAAGTTGAAATCCACTTCAATTAGGGGAAATAGGTAATTGAAAAATGAAATACAACTAACGAAAGAGATTTAAGCTTAAAAATATTTTAAATAAGGTTACCACCTATCTGTGAAGTGAATCGAACACAAAAGTTATAAAAAGGTTGTGCATATCAAATATTAAAATATCTGTGTCAAAAGAAAGAGTGTTAATAAATCTTGAGTTTGAACATTTAGAATATTTTTGAGATGGCTGAAGGGGGTTTCCACCCGTTTAAAATGTTAAAATAAAATAAGTTAATTTTATACCCAAAATATTGCAATCAAAATAGTAATATAAAAGAAGTTAATCATTGAAAAAGTTTGTCTGGCAGCGCTTAGTTAGTACAAAATTACGATCGAGGTAAGACAGTCTTTCGCAAAATTGGATAGAGTAACGGCTATCGACCAGTTAAGTTGAAGTAGCCCGGCGCCACCCATAGAGTTCTAGCATGACAGCGCCCTCTATTCATATAAAATCAAAAAGTGAATTTTGAATAGTCTATTTAGCTATGACTTGTTGCATTTCAGATGGCGAAATTTGAGCATCAAGATTGTAATGCTACTTCGCGCAGTATTTGCTGAAAATTTATTAAAGCACGACAAAGCCATCGTTTTACAATCTAATGCCGGCATGCTGAAAGCCAGACACTTTTCTACCTTTAGAAAAATATTCCCATTTTTTAGGTCAACTTTTTTGTAAATTTTTACCGTACAAGTCAGAGGCCCAGAATAACAATTATTTCATGGTGGAGTTTCAAAAAAGTCATCAACATTTTCGTTAGAATTATAAAAGTCTTTTGATAATAATTATGTGTGAGAAAATTCTTTTAAATCATCGGTAACTATTATTTTAAGTCCTATGTAATAAAAGTCTTTTCATAATAATAATCAGCGAGATAAATATTTTTAAGTTTTCAAAGACTTTTATTTTGAGACTTATATTATAAAAGTCTTTTGATAATAATTATGAGTGTGAAAAAATTTTTCGGGATTAGTTCGGTACTAATTGAGGGCCAGTTCGGGAATAGTTGATGACCAGTTTGGAACTTGTTGGGGTGCAGTTTGGAGGCATTTGGGGACTATAATACATATGTATATAGTCCCGAGAAGGCCCCCAACTCATCCTGAAAAGGTTTTGAACAAGAACCGTCTTTAAAGACTTAAAAAAATTTTTCGCACTCATAATTATTATCAAAAGACGTTTATAATATAAGTCTTAAAATAAAAGTCTTTGAAGACTTAAAAATATTTATCTCAATGATAATTATTATGAAAACACTTTTATAATATTAGTCTTAAAATAAAAGTCTTTGAAGACTTAAAAATATTTATCTCTCTGATAATTATTTTGAAAATACTTTTATAATATAAGTCCTTGAATAATAATTATTGATTGACTTTTATTCTTTTCTCTTATAATAGTTATGGCTCTGGTACAAGTAAATAATATACTATGCGAAGTATTCGTATATTAATTAATACTTAATTAATGTTAATTAATTAACAGCTCTCGCCATATCTCTTTCTCATACACATACCTTTAATGCAGGGGAAATATTTTTCAATATGTGGCCTTCCTCGTTTAGACATTTCAGTTTTGAAGCTATTTAAGTTCTCCTTCATTTGATACCAAATTTTTTTAATTTGGATAAGCGGCCTGTTTATTATCCGGAAAAACTTTTGTTTCGGAAAAATATTCGCAACAACCCTGCTTTAATGTATCACTTGCTGTACATTTTTTCTGCACAGCACGTCTGAACTACCTGGCATACACAACTCCCTCAACTTACACAGTATTTCTCCATTTGTTTGCTTTCCTTTTATGCACCTTTTTGTATAGCAATTAACCTCAAAAATGAGTTTCCATTAAAAATGCCCTCGAGTTTGGCAAAACCGGAGAATTTACAATAACAAAAAAGGCATGCCAAAAAGAAAGAAAAAACAAAGAAACAAAAATACGAAAAACGCTAGAAAGAAAATGAAACCAAAAAATTGCTTTACAGACATATTGGAATATATGCGCGTATACATGTAACCCTGCACTCGCATGCATAAGTACTATACAACTAGTCAAAAATCTAATTAACTTATGACCGGCGAAGCACTAGTTCTTTTGGAAACGGGATCGGTTTATTTAATTAATTCTGGAGCAACGCTTTTCCTGTAAAAATCGTCAGGACCGGATTTTAAATCGATCGCCCTTATGACTTTTGGCGTTCTTTTAAACTTTATCATTATATTTTTACTTTACAGAGCACTGCGTCAACTAACACTTTCACACCGATCATATGTAGGAACAGATGCAAAGGACCTGCCTTATGCATATTTCGATAGCTGAAACATCATTTTAGACAATACAACAGAATAAAATACCAAAATCAACTTATTGAAAGCGAGACGAAGATAAAGCAATGGGCCTCAAATATACAAAGTGAGCTTAAGTTCCGACTCCATTTCTTGAGTTCAAGCTCACTTCATCAGTACAACAATTAAGCCTGAGCTTAAGCTCACTTTTTATGCATATGGCCCAAACATTTTGTAATCAACGTCAAATATTTAGGCGCCATGAGTTTTGTTATTGGCGCAGCAATAGAGCCGTAAATGCACCGATACAAATTTTTCCTGCATGGCTTTTAACCACTGGGGCATGAACGGCCCTTCACTCACAGACACATACACATACTGAATATATAAAACAGCTGCATTTTGTACTTTCTACAAAATACTGCATACGTGGAATAGCTGTATGCATTGCCTACCTTTAAGCGACAGTAAAAACACACTGAAATAATGGAGTAAAAGAGGCGACAGAGATGAGTGTGGCACAGTATTTTGTAGTTTGTGGCTGCTGTTGGCACTCATATGCTAACCGTGCCTCTACAATATTCCAATTGCTGTTGATAGTAGTATTGTGTGATTTTTTTTTCATAATTGTTGTTGTATGCTACACGTCAGCGCACATTATGTGGAAGGAATGTCGTCTGGCAGCTGACAGCGGTGCTGGCGTTGTCTCTAACACTGAGCTCAGCGATGTGCCACAAAGGAGCCGCTTCGGCTGATTTCATGTAGCAACATTTTAACTCAACCGCAACAGGGATACAAGTATCGCCTCATCTTTCCTCCTGGCTTGTGGTGTTGTCTCACCTTTCGAGATTCTTCTAAAATGCTCATAAATATTAGCATTACCATATACTGTGCACTGCTTTTTGCTGCTGGCTTAATGTTACCTGCCTTGCCTTGTGGTTAGGAAAATCTTGTCTGCTGGTAATCTTAAATATTCACTACAACCTTAGTTGGGTAGATTTTGCGGCACCTAAAAGTATGCAGCATCGTTACTCAAATTGCACGTGCTTCAAAATATTTTGTTTTTCATATAATTTTTTTTTCACTTCACCGTCTTTGGGTTTCGGTTTTGTTTTCTCTTCTCTTCAACTTCCGACACTTTACTGCTTGCTATGCGCTGCATGAGTGTCACCACGAAATCGTCGGCAATTACATTAAAAATGTTAATGAAAATTTTATGAGTCTACTTTTAGTTGGCCGACATGCAATTTTATGGAATATTATGTGCGCCATAAAATATGCCAAGAACAATGTTCGCTTGCGTTTTTTTTTATAGACATACAGTGTTTTTTTTTTTTAAATTCGTATTGTTTTTGTAGTTTCTTAAAATTATTATGCTTTTTAATTTGTTCGTTTTATGTCTAATAACACCTGTGCTATTGCCATTGGCTGAACGGAAGGTTTTAAGCAGTGCTCAGTCGCCATAAATGTGCTTTATCTAAAAGCATTCGCAAAGATCGTTTATGGAAAGAAATTTGATGTAATTTAGCTTGGTACCTTATGGTAGGAAAAATTAAATTAAAACGTTATGAAGTTAATGAAAGCAATAAGTCAGCTTCCTTCTCATGCCAGATATCATGCCGCAAGTGCTTTCATACCGATCGCTGGGTATGGGCGCTAAAGCCACCTAATGTTGCCTCTTAGAGTCAAAGTTTGCCGCCATTTTTTCCTTATTACCTGGATAATGTTTTGCGTCCTGCGTAATTGAATAAAACTCCTCCTTAAGCTTGACAATAAGCAGTAAATGCAGCTCGCTCATTGAAGTGTTTAAGCCAAACTATGATCATCCTGCACTGGCAGCCAGCAAGCTGAAAATTTTCATGTCGATTGCTTGGGAAAATAGTTACATCTGGGGCAAACCAGCAGAGCAAAGGTAAGGAGATGTCATATATTTCTGCTCCCGGAAGAAGCTGTCCGGAAGAGAAGCAGAAAAATTAAGAAGACAGCAGCAACATTGGTTAGCACAAACGCTCAGATTTTTTTTTTGTCATTCAACTCTAAATCCGTGAGAACGTCGGAGGATATGAATATGAAAAATGAAGGTCTGCGCAAATTGAAGAGAACAGCGCAAGACAATACACTTAGAGCAAGCTTTCCAAATCCACATTAACTCGGCAGTATGCATGCCACAATTCTCCTGTGCAGTAAGTAAGAAGTGGCTGAATGATCCAAAAGCTGAGTGAGATCCGTCCGTGTTCCATTGGTTTCTTCGCACAAGTGCCCTGCCAGGGCCCTGTCGTTCGATATATGTACAAAGGACAGCAATATAACCTCGACTTTTACCACTGGATACCCACTAAACAGTCTAAAGATCAACCAAACTCCAAGTGGATTTGGGGGGAGGACGACGTTAGTCAGAAACATTAGATTAAGCGCATTCCCATGCCACGTCACGGAAGTGAAAGCGATAATACCAGCAGGCGAAAAGTGCCTAGCTCATCTTGAATTAGGTCAGCGAGAACCACAGTTTAGTTCGGAATCTATTCGCTATGCTAAACGAGGTTCTCGAGCGTACCCGTATTCTCAGAGTGAAGTGCTCTATACGAGTCTGTGAGAAGTGTGCTCATATGTCATAGAAAAATAAATTCCTTCGGCTACGGGGAAGGGTCAGTTTTGGTAGTAGGTTATGACTTAGGTTTCTTTAAAGTCTTTAAGTCGAAATACGCATACTTTAAATACCCAAAAATTAGGAAAATCTTACATTTCCCAGGATAAAAATCCAGGCAACCTTGATGGATGAAGTCAGAGCCTAACTGACCGAGTATCAAAATAATTCTAATACAGGTGCCAGCCATGGGTATATCGAGAAGAAAATGTTCTATCCCTTAGTTAGACAGTAAATATTTTAAAATAATTAAAAACTATTGGAAATTACCGTATTGCTGCTACTAACAATGGCGCCCAGTAGTCACGAATTACTTCACGGTGGCCGGTTTCTGTACCGGCTACCAATTTCGAAAACTCCCGGTTTTAAGTACCGGTTACCAATTTAGAGAAAAGCGAAGTGATAACGCCCATTCCATTTATTATGGTTATTTCAAAATTGTAGTCGCTTTTTTGTACCGGTTGCCGATTTTGAAAAATTCGAATTTTTAGTAGCGGTTAACATATTTGGGAAAAGCATAGTGTTCATACCCATTTCTTTTGTTATGGTTATTTTATATTATTTAAAAAATAAAATTGAAACTGCGATATTTCAATAATATATAAACTGATAAAAAGAGAAATCTTTAGGCAAAATATAACTATTTCTAAATTAACAAATGGGCGGAACCACCTCGCTGTTTACGCATTCAGTAACCGGTACTAAAAATTCGGATTCTTTGAAGTAACTAACCGGTAAAAAAAGGGATTTAATTTTTGAAATCATCATAGTAAAAGAAATGGGCAAGAGTACTTCGCCTTTTTAAAAGGTAACCGGTACTAAATCCCGGGTTTTTCCAACTTGATAGTCGGTACATAAAATTTATTTAATTTTTTAGATCACCGTGAAGTTATTATCGCAAGAGTAAAGCTTCAACAACCACTTCGTACTGTCAAATGGGGTGATTAAACATTTTCTTATTTTCACTAAAATATTTTTCTGAATAGCATGGTACCATTTTTATAATGTGAGGATTTTTTCCATATTAGCAAATAGCATTAAAAGTCAATGGGACACTAAAAATCTAAGGAAGAATGACACCGAAGATGGCGAAACGCCGGAACTGGTTTGTCTCCCCGAACCAAGTTTGACAAGGCCAGACTAACATTCGGTCCATATAAATAAGAAGCGAGACCGGTCATCCAAAATTTAGTGCTTATAAAAACTTTCTGTAAAAATTTTTATCGCGAACTAATCCGAACATCAATGATTTTTGTCATCTGAGAGCTGTGGTAATTCACCTACATATTTATAGCAGAAAAAACAGGGCAAGAAAACAAACTATGAGCAAAATGCTGAAACAGGAAATAGACAACATGTAATAAAATTCATGCACAAAAAAAAAACGAGAAAAAATACCGACACAACTCCCCGTAAGTATTACAATCAGTGAAGAGTGAATCGCGCTCGAACTCCAGTGTCATCAGAGAAGAGTAATGTACAGAGTATGCATGCATAACGGCATGAAGTGGCGCTTCAGTAATAAATATTGCCGCTTCCTTGCCACACAGAAAAGCATATCGTGGCAGCAACCAGCCGGGAACTTGGAGCTGGCAGCGAGGGCAGAAATTAGCGCTACAAGGCAACAACCATTGCCAGCAAATGACTGTTGAACGGTGTGCCGCTGGAAATTTTCCATGAAAAATTATTGCTATAGAAGAAGAGTTGCACAATCACACTATAAATTTGTAATTCTAGCCCGAAGTAACCGCAACGTTTATTAATTTAAAAATCAATTTGCTATCTGCATACTTTTAGTATATGCATGTATGTGGGTGAGTATGTCTGCCTGCATATTGGAAAGAAAAATGCTTAAAAGCTACATATGAAAGCATGAGTACAGTGACTTAGACAAGTGTGCACATGTTGCTTTTTTTTGGATATTCCCAATGTTATGCAAGTACTTTTTTTTATTTCTTTTATAAAAACATGTTTGATGCTTTGACCAAAACCTTATATATCAAAGTTTTAAATTTTATAAGAAATATTGAAAAACAAACAAAAAAATTCCTAAAAATTTAGAACATTTTTGGAAACGCAGTTTTATAGCCATACAATTTTAAAGGGCAATTCTGTTGAAAGTCTTTTGTAAGGCAATTGAAACACTGCATGCCAGGTATTTTGAAAGAATTTGTTTATTCTGGCAAGAAAGTTCTACAAAAAAAGCACCTTTGCCAATTTCCATGGTGAAAAGTTATATTGATACAATGCACTTGTATATCGTTTTGCTCGAGCTGATCCAAAAGTAACAATGGCCGAGTAATCAAATGTCTGGTGAGCCATTCCAGAGATCCCAGGTTCGAGTCCTAAATAGGTCAGTGGATTTTTTTTTCTTATATTTATTTTTTCAATCTCAAATAATTTTGAGAAACTGATTTTATTTCTTTTCAGATTTTATGGGCTTACAACGAAAAATATATATTTTTTTCATTTAAGTTTCAGATTCATACTTTTCCTTGTTTTAATTCAATTTCTTTTAATAGAACTTTCTTACAGTTTTCAGATTTTATTTTCTATAAGAAAAATATATATATGTATGTTTTTAAATTTCGTAAACTTCTTAGAAACTTATTTTGTTTATTTCTTTTTCTTTTAATTTAATTTTTAGTTTTTGTTGGTTTAAATAATATTTTTTTTAAATTTATTTAATTTTTATAAACAAACTTTTCCTTTTTTTAATTTCTTAATTTAATAATATTTTAATATTATTTTGAAAAGAAAAATATTTTTTAATTGCGTTTAATTTTTAGGAACTTATTTTTTTCTTTTTATAATTGATTATTTTAGATTAAATTTTCTATAAATTTTCAGGTTTTTTACTTTACAAATTTTCATTTAGCTTTTAGAAAAATATTTTCGTTTTTGAATTCGATAATTTTTAAATATAAATTTCTTATAAATTTTAGGCTTTATTTTTTTAAAAAGAAAAATATTTTTTAAATTTAATTTCAATTTTAGGAACTTATTTTGTATTTTGACTTTTAATTTAAGTTTTTATCTCTTATTTAATTTTCTTTTAGTTTTTCGATTATATTATTTTAAAAAGAAAGAAACATTTTTAGTTTTTAACTTTAATCAACGGAAAGCTTTTTAATTCTTTGATTAATTTTCTTCTTTTTGAATTTAATTTTCTTTTAATTTTTAGTTTTTATTGTTTTAAAAAGAAAATTATATACTTTTTTAATTCAATTTTATTTTTAGAACACTTATTGCAAAAGACGAAGAGAATAACGCTTAGACCTCCTGGTAAGCGCATCTTTTATTTATTCTTTCGAAAGACTTAAAAGAGTTTTCAAGATAGTTGCCAGAATATACAATTATCTTATGCAAGGCTCTTGTCTATCGAAAAACTGTGGTGAGTTGAAAGCAGTTGGCAGAATTCCTCTGTTAGCCTTCAACTTTTTGTTTTTTTTTGCTGGCGAATTTGCCAGTTTTACCACATAAACAAACATTTCTCATGAAATGAAATGCGTAAGACCGGTTACAAAAAAAAAATTTAAATGAAGGCCAGAGTCTATAGATTGTTCTTGTTGTATAAAAAAACCGCACAAGCCGTCAGAAAAAAAAAAACAAACAAAAAATTAAAAATATTAAACATTTATAAATTTCGTATAAAGTTGGAAATCATGATTTTTTGGGTTTGGTTAAAGCGTCGAAAATATTTCTATAAAAAAAATTTTCTTAAAAATCATTTGGAATATTAAATACAAGTGAACACTTGTTTGAGTCATTGTATATGCCTGTAATGGGTCCTAGCAAGCAAGGAAGCTGGAAAAAGAATACAACGTTGTAAAATTTGGTTTGTGGTGTGAATGGGTAAATGCATAAAAGCGCAATCAATAAATTGGCATTTGAAAGAAAATGAACAAATACAAGCCAACATTTAGAGATATGTATGTACATAGTTCAAATATGTACATACACAACAATTGTAAATTTTGTAATTTGCATCTCTACACACGTACATTTGCCCTTAGACAAATCCTTAATTGTTTATGTGCGGTCATTTCGTGCTACCATTTTTCTTTAATGCCAATTTCGCTTTATGCTCGATATTTCACCAGATGTAGTGGAGGCGAGAAAAAATGTGCATACAATAAAAAAAGAATGAGTGAAATAGTAAAAAATTGCTTAGCTTTACATGCTTTACTTTAACGTTTTTTTTTTTTGTTTTTTTTTCTTAACCCACAAAACAAAGCCAAGTAAAGTTAGAACAAAGAAGTGGGCGACAAGAGAGATGAACAGCGCAAACAAATTTGTCGTGTTGGTATATTGAAAATGTCGCCAGGATTATAAATGGTTTTCTGTTGTTTTGCTGCTGTCGATATGTATGTATGTACATATGACGGCACTTTATCACATACACATACCCAATCATATGCATGCGGAAAGAATTGAGCAATAGCAGCAGTGCATATGGTAATTTTAATGGCATGCTAAGCTAAAGCATATGGCAAACAGCATTAGCTAATTCCGAAAAATAGAGAAGAGAGAGACCAATACGTATGTTTTTTTGGAAACTAGTGGAGAGCGAATTTTCACTGTATCACAAGCATTCATATTCGATCGTATTTCCGTTGATTTTTGAGAATTTTTTTTGCTGATGATATTGCTCATTTTCTTCATATAACGGATGCGTGATAATTTTTTTGTATGGGAAAAAATACCGAAGAGCGTCAGTAAAAAAATTCTCAAAAATCAGCGGAAGATTGTAGCCATTTAAAACTTGCACTTGCCTTGAAATTGAGTGAGCTATAAAACAGTATACTCAAAAAATTTTGTTTAAAAGTTGAAAATTTTGGTGAAAATTTGTCGAATTTTCCTAAATTTTGTAATAACTTTGAATCATAAATTTATATGCCATTTGATGAAGAATGAAGTATATTTCTATCAAAAATTTATGAAAAAAATGTATTACGAAAAACATTGCAAATATTAAAAAAAAACACCGTACGGAGACATATTCTGGTGAGTGTATCTATCTTTAACTCGGGACAAAATTTTTCCCTTTTAAGAAAATTTTACGCAGTTTAAAGATAACTGTTAAGGCGTTTAGTTAGGAAGTTTTCCACTCCGTTCGAATTTTAATATAATCTTGGATTTTTTGGGTCTCAAAACTTACTTTTATGGGCGAGAAGAGGATGACATTTGGAAACGAAATCTGTAAGTATTTCAGCAAAGCTTGACACATGAACTAGTCACATCCATATCTACAAAAGAGGACCTGGAAATAGCAGTTACCGACCTGAGTGAACAGAAGACAAATCACAATTTTTAGAATTTTTGTCTGGCTGTCTGTATGTTTGTACTCGCATCACTCAAAAACCGATGCATTGTTAAGGTTCTAACTTAAAATATAGTAAAAAAATAAAAAATTAGAAAGCTGCCACCTGTTTGAATATTGCAGTTTAAGTAAATTGATAACATAAAATACATAAATATTGCAATATGGGTATCAAACTAAAGAAGTTTGCGAAAACTTACTGCAGAAAATATTTTTAAGTAGAGTTTCCACCGTTTGAAACATTTTATTCCGTTAAACTGATACGGCAAATTGAACTAGTACTCCTGTTCGTGCCCATATGGCAACTCTGTTTTGCTTTGTTATTCCAATGG
>NW_023458557.1:85308153-85339476 GCF_013731165.1 Rhagoletis pomonella
CAATCGGACTTTTGTAATAATACGCTTTTTCGCTTTTGTACGCAACAACTCCTTTGAAGAAAGAGCGCAATACGTGGACTCGAATTTTAAGATTATAAATTCATTTCGAGGAAAAAAACCGATTCTTAACTTATTTCCCAAATACCTTCAAAAATATATAAACTATTTGTTATCGATAGTTTTATCGATTTTGTTATTGATCATTTATCGATTCTGTTATCGACTATTTATCGAGGTTTTTATCGATTTGTGATCGACTATTTATCAAGTTTGTTATCGACATTTTCATCGATTTGCTAACCGATCTTGCGATCAATATTATTATCGATTTTGATATTAAAATTTCGAATGTATCCTCGATTTTGTTATCGATTATATATCGGTTTCGTTATGGATTATTTATCGATTATGTTATCAATTTTGTTATTAATTTTGTTATCGAATATTTATCGATTTTGTTATTGATATTTTTATTGATTTTGTAATCGATATTTTCACTGGTTTTGTAATCGATATTTTTATCGATTTTGTTATCGATATTTTTACCGATTTTCCAACTGATTTTTGTTATCGATTATTTATCGATTTTTTTTATCGATATTTTTATCGATTTCGCTACCAATATTATTAACAATTTTGCTATAGAAATTTTTATCGAATTTGCCAACGATTTTGTTATCGATGTTTTGTTGGAATTTACTATTGATTTTGTTATCGATAGAGTATGAAGATAAAGGAAAACAGAATAACATAAAGGAAGGGGTTAGAAGCAAAAGGATCTAAGTAAGTCTGACATTGTTTTGAGATAATTTAGGTTAAAGTTGATTACTTATTGTAAATTCTGGGTAAATGCATTTGAAATGATTCTTGCCCAAATGAGTGCAGGTTAATTAACTATGTAATTCAAAGATTGCTTACTGCAAATGGAAAAAACTGAATTTTTTTTTTGTGTCCTTTTACTTCTGAATACCTACTTAGGTAAATTTCTGTAAGGAAATAAATGGAAAAGCTTATTTTTATGAAAATCTGCATTATACTATGTAAGAAAGTTACAATATACAACATTAACTCTACTAAAATATATCTAGTCATTGTAATCTGACAAAACGCTGCCGTGGGCTTCATCTGATTATGTATTTTCTTCGTGAACTATAATCGTCTTTTGACTTTGCTTCTTAGAACTTTTGTTGTTTGCTTTTGTCGCATGGGGAATATTTAAATAAAAATTTTGATGAATAGGTAGAAGTTGAGTTAAATTTCCCCATTTTAAGTACGGAATCTTCGGCGGAGTTGGATATAAGGGCTTAAACACATCTTCATGACTTGAAATGACTTGGATCTCTTTGTCACCAAATAAACACTATATTTAATTATACAAATATGGGTATAACTTATATTTTCAAAAAATGTCACTTAGACACTTATGATTCTAACCCCTTCAAACGTAATTAGAACGAACAGGGGTAGAGGTAGGGATCTAGATAGAAAAAAGACAAAAAATATAATCTTAAGCAAAAGCAGATGTATGTATGTATGTATGTACATATGTATGTGTATTGGTTCTGAGACAAAATAGCTATGTATGTAATGTAAGTTTCACTTCTCCAGTTTGGCTAAGGCGCACTTACTGTTTTTTATTTATAAATCTTGTGTGATTGTGTCACTAGAAAGTAATAAAATAATCTCTTCTTTAATATGAGCTCAGTGACATATGTATATCTACCTTTATTCTCAGTACTATTAATCAATACCACGCCGTACTTAATCAAAATACAACTGCTGCCTGACGATTATTTATGTCATACCAGTGGAAAAATTTATCAAGGAACGGACTGTAAGTATCTTGGCAGCGGCAGACTAAATATTAAGATGAACAGCCTTAAAATAAGTAATTCTTAATGAAATATTTACTTAGAGGATACAGAGTAATCTCAACGACTGCTTTGGATTAAACCTGACCGGCGCTCGAAATCAGAAAATTACTTGGTTGGCTTTCTGATACTGAGCTGAGTTAGACGCACTTGATGCAGCTTCGTACCAACAAAGTTTACTTAATTTGCATTTGATTTTACTCGTAACTTAAGTTGAGCGACAATTTTTCTTCGACTGTGATGTCGTTGTTTGCAGCAGTTGCTTGCTGCTGATGATCGCAGAATTAAAAAGTATTTCACAATTTTTTATTTTTTTTTGTAATTAATATTTTTTTATTTTTCATTATATCTTCCTGCCACATTTTGCTGCCACTGCATTGTCACTTATTTAGTTCTTTCGTTTTTTTTTTTCACTTTTCAAGCGCAGCTGAGCGCTAGCAGGTTGAAAGCTGCCCGCCTCCTACTCACTCTCGCTTACAGTACACACACTTTAATTGAAGTCGCCAGCAATGCAAAGCATTCATTCTCATTTCACTGTTTTTTTTTTGGTTTCTTTTGACGGTTCGGTTATTCGCATAGCTGTTCGGAATACGCGCAGGAAAGTATGCAGTGAATTACAAATGTAAGAGAAAAATAAGACGAAGCAAAAATGGAAAATAGCAATGTAAATAATAAATAGCATAGCAACCGTGAATGAGTGCAGCAAGAAGAGAACACAAAAAAAAAAAAAACAAAAAACAAACGGAATAAAATATCTTGTAAATAATTGAAGCAAAAAAGTAAAACTAATGTAAAAAGAAGTAAGAGAAAAAGTGCACTAAAACAATAAAAATTGGATAAAACCAAAAATGCAAAGAAAACCTGAAAAACCACAGCACTAAAATACATAGAGCGCAAATAGTAGTAATAACAACCACAGCCGACACGCCCACAACACTTGATGATTTGTGCGCATCCACAATTTCACTGGTGAGCAGCAGCCGCACCACCACCAAGTGCCTTGCCCACGCCAGCGGTCGCCAAACGCAGCAGCGCATGCAGTGGCAAGCAGATGGACTGCCCGCATGGACACTAACCAATGTTGGCGAATGCAATTAAAAATTCCGCACATTTCAGTGTGATGCTACAAATTCTGATCTTTCCCAGCAGCTGATGCTGTCCTTCAAATGAAGTTTGACTGTGGCTGTTGATGATGCTTGCTGGCATTTTTAGTGCATGTTCTGCGTGCAGCTACAAATTCAACGTGGTTGTATACGTTTAGGTGCCATGCCAGTACCTCTCTCCCCTCACCACTAACTCATATCCACGCAACAAAAACCGCACTGCTGCCACCTCAATTATTTTTAGCAGCCGCACTACAATTTGTTGTGATTGTTTGTGTTCGCGTAAATTAATTGGCCAAATTCTTGTGAGCCGTTGTGGCGCATAAATGGGTGGTGTCGGGTGAGAGTGGTGTGAATGCGTGGAGTGAGTGGACTTTATGTACAGTGGCAGGCAGCCAGTCAGAGCCAGCCACACAGTAAGACAACCAAACAGACAGAAAGACAGCCAGATAGAGAGAGAGAGAGAACGTGAGTTAATTAAAAGTACGCGCGAGCGCCTAAAAGTGTACAACTGTGCACTGTGAAAGCGTTATAAGTGATTTACGTGGTGATGGTGTTGGCTCTGTGGTGTTTGAAAATTACTATTGCACGCTGTTTCAGGCGTCACCGTGATTTGTCATTTCCATTAGTAGTAGAGTGGCATTAATTGCATACTTCTGTGGTGCGCTGCGAGTGATGTTAGAATTCAGCATTTTCAGTTGCCCTTAAATGTATTTGAAATTCTTTTAATTTAGTACATTGGAATTGCTTTCCTTGGGGCAATTTGGTGTGGAGATAGAGTAAGAAAGCGGGCTGTACATAATTTAAATATGTACTTGTTGTTGCAATTAAGCTTCATTAAAGTTGATACGTCAGTTGTATTTCAAATTATCAAACCTCTTTGAAGCTGAGCAACTGAAGCTGATCAACTGACTCGCGTGCGGTGGTGTGTATATAAAGGGGTTCAGCGGTTTTGTTATACTAAAACCATATAACGATTTCCGAGTGCGAAACGATGTCTAAATCATTAAATATCTCAATTAATATTATATCCCAAACTGTTAGCACAACATTTATCGATTTCATTGCCGACTTATATATCGATAACGTTGTCAGTGTAATTAACGATGCTATTGCCGACATAACATACTTCTAATGTATTCATTGCTACCATTCGTCATCGTTAGCTACGTGCTTTTCTTTTGCGTTTCCCTCTAAAGCCCAGCTTAACCCTTTGTTATTATTTTATCGGTTATTAAATGTTCACCCGGGTGTCTTTGTGTTTGTGCTGTACGTTCTGCAAAATCTTTATCACTCCTGCAAGTAAATTCATAGTTTAGTCAGGTGATATTTTAGCCTGCAATGTCCTGTCAGAATTCCTGTAATAATTCTTATGTTAGTCTTGGATAAGCTCATACATTGCTTTAATCATTTTAAGTTATACATATACATATATTCCTAAAAGTGCATAAGATTGCTCCAGACCTCGTAGATTGTTCCAGTTGCGATCTCTTTGAGCTTCTTCCTCTAAACGGGCCAGGGCAGAGAGTGCCCTGTAATAGTAAAAAAATGTCTGTCTCATCTAAAAATGTAGACTTCAGGTCAGTTTAACCTACTTGCGGTCGAAACCGAAAGCCGAAATACCGGCAAAAGATAGTGCATACCCGATTTGGTAGGTCATATATTTGTGTTATTTAAGAAAAACTATTTCCCTCCATTTTAGAGGGGGTGGACGGATGGTCTAGGACACCGCGTGTATAACAAAATTGCTTAGGTAAGACCCAGTATCAGTCTTGAACGGATCGTCCTATTGAGTGGTCGTTATAACCTGAAAAAAATTGGACGAAAAATATGAATTTCAGAAAAAATTAATTTTCCATAGATTTTGTATAAGAAATTTTTAATTTTATAAAATTTTATATCCGTATATGTATCCCTCCTAAAAAATTAGGTAGGTTAGGTTTGGCTAGAGTAAGTTGTAAATTCTTAGCGGTTCCATTTACAGTTGCTGGATGTGAAAAAGCTACTGCTATGATGGAATTTTGATCAAAAATACAAAATGAGAACATTTGGCGCTTACATTTCTTTTCCGGTTATGGCTCGATTGTTTCCAAGATAGTTCGATTTCTTCAACATTGTATTCTCAGTGTTTGAAAGCTATTATGCCACCGACGGGAAGATGAAATATTGTCTCAAGCAGTCGCAATTTACAAAGAGTGGCATTTAACCGAGTGATAAGCCCCTCATCAGAATCGAGTGCATTAGTCGCGATTTCATGAAGGACAAACTCAGGACCGAGAATCACACGCAACTACAAGGGAATGGAATGGCAATGGAAGATATGCTTTCTGAAGTCCAAAACACCATACTAAGAGCAGATAAATAAATAAGCGTGTCAATGGAAGTAGTGGACGTGAGTTGTTTTGGTGAAAATGTTGCACCAAAATGTGTAAATAACAAAAAACGGTCTTAGGCGGAACGAATTTTACCGGCTCCGCTAGTTTTTACTAAGTGTTATTTGGTTCAAGGTGCGTACTCACACTCAGTAAGGCCCAGGTCCGAGAAATATACATAAATTATATATGTACAATATTTTTTTCTGAAAGCGGTCGGCCTCCTCCTAAAACCATTTGCCGTGCAGAGGCGGTGAAAACTGAATTCCATCAATTTGCGTTACAACTTCAAGGCATATATGTACAATGAATATCGGAAGCTCGCAGTTTCGGTCAGATAAAGCGTAGCGTAAGCGCCGTTTTCTCCACCAACGAATTGCTTTTACTGCGGCTTGTACCGCACTCATTACTTTAAAATGATTTTATTTTTGTTACAAAAAGTTACTGAAAAAATGTTTCCATATTTTGCTTGTATTAACTACTTGTTAACTAAGTATGTACATATATGTATGAAATATGTAAATGAAAGCCTTTTCCAAATACTAGTCACACATCATCGCGAATAACTAATTTAACAACTGTCCATAATTATACGTTGAGAATATATATTCCGTCCAAAGCCAGCATACCAAAAACTTAGATAGACCCTTACATTTAATGAATACCAACTCTAAGCTGTGTAGTTAAAATAAATCAAAAATTCTGATAGGATTGGCGTGCTGAGCACTTACTAAATGCACAGTAGTTCGTTAGTACATTTACAAGCCAAAAGCACTCGTATATCAACTAAAATAGTCATATGCGATAAAATAAAATACAACACTATGCTGATAGTTTATTTATTTATTCTTGTTGTTGCACGCTACAAACTCGCATGCACAGTCGGTGTCAAATGTACGTAAGTGTACACCTTGTTGTAAAATAAAACTCATAATTATTTTCATGAACTTTTTTTTTTTTCATTAATTATTTATGAAAATATAACTAGTTAATTCTATAACATAAACCATAAATATCAAAGTTTCACACTTTATATAAAGTTCAGAAAAATTCAAAAAAATTTCAAAAAGTGCAAGTTTAAAGTCGCTAGAGATTACCGTTGATTTTTTAGAAATATTTTTTGTCGGGGCGGTCACACCTTTTCTTCCTCGATCAAAATCTATTTTTATATGGAAGAAAATGCCCAATACCCTCCACAAAAAAAAATCTAAACAAACAAAGGTAATTTCTAGCGACTTGAAACTTGCACTTTTCTCGAAAATCTGAATAAAAATTTTGAAATTTTGATGAAAATTGTTTGAATTTTCGTCAACTTTATATAAACTGTGAACGTTTGACTTTTATGATTTATGTTATAGAATGTACTATACATTTTCATTATAAATTATTGAAAAAAAAAAGTTCATGAAAATAATTGTGAATTTTATATTACAACAAGATGAACACTTACATTTGACACGGACTGTATGTACCCACTATTACACTTGAGCTGAATGGCGGCCCATTATCTGCTTAAAATGACATTTACAACCGACACTTGTCGCGAGAGTAGTACAGTGATTTGTGTGCAGGTATATAAGTATGTATGTATACAAATAACAATGAAACAAAAAAAAAATCACATACAGGATACAACGATAAAAATATACTCCTATTACCGGCAAGCTGCCAACTGTTATGGCCGCGCACGTACACAAACACGCACACACACGCTCACACTAAATTAACGAACAGGCAACATTTGTCGATATCTATGGCGGTTCACTCATTTACAGCTGGCCACTTTATAATTGCATTTAATGTCGCAAATTTATATTTAACCCATTTCGTGTTTAATCGCCGGTTGATGGTGGGTCAACTGCCAATTGACACTATTGTCGAGCACTTTATGGCCTATGTACATAGTAGTACTTACTACAAAAGGTATGCTCGGATTTGTTTTTTTTTTTTGTAAATTGTCATAACATGCTACTTTTTATGGTTTTTTCCTGCCGTTGTTGTTGTAGTTGACAGGTTAACTGCTGTGTTGTCGCTTCGTGTGTGCAATAAGATAACATGATTTTAACATGAATATTAAGTAAGATCGATTTGGGTTTTTAAAATAATGAGAAAACGGTTATGCGCCGCAAAGTGTCCAGTGTTTTAATAATATCGCTCGTTAATATATGGATATTGTATTTTGGCTTTCCATATTCTAAAGGTAATATTAAATTGGATTACATAGGATTCAATGGATATTCACAGAATTTTTTAGTAAACAGTTTCTAGCTGTTTTTACCCTACAAAATATTGCTTCACTCCGCTTTGGCAGTGGCTATGTTTTTAGAAAGAGAAATTTTTTTCATATTATTTACCTGTGATGCGGAATTTATAGTCTTTTAAAAGAATTTTGATTTTTTGAAACGTATGCACATACCTGAAAATGAAAGAAGAAAATCAAAAATTAGTATACACTTGCTTACATAAATATGTATAAGTAATTACTGAAATTTTTGTAAAAAGTGAATTTTCCGTCCGTTTTAGACGGGGTGCACGGGTGGTCTGGGACACCCTGTATATACAGTGACTCTAACAAATGGTGGCAACGTGTAGCCAAAAATCATCGCTTTTTTTAGCCGGTTGAAACTTGCACTTCATTAGACTAAACTTGTATGGGCTATAAAAATACATATACAAAATGTTCTAAATATACAGATTAAAAAGTTAAAATTCTGATGAAAATTTGTTGAATTTTTCTAAATTTTGTAGTTTGAAACTGTGGTTTACAAGCTTTTGGTTTAAGCCTGGACAGTGTTTTTCTAGAGAAAAAAAAAATCAGACCGAAAAACATTACGAATGTTTAACAAAAATCAACACGTGAACGTTTGCTTGAGTCACTGTTTTTTTAGAAACTTTATTTTTGTATTGTATATTCAGATTTTATTGTTTTAAACAGAAAAAAGTTTGTTGTTAATTTCACTACATTTTTGGAAAAGTATTTTTTTTTAACTTCTGTTTCTTTTCTTTTAATTTTTAGTTTTATTGTTTTTATTTTATTTTCAGATTTTATTGTTTCAAACAGAAAAAATATTCGTTTTTAAATACATTTAATTTTTGGGCAAGTTTCTATTTTTTGATCTTGTTTTTTTTTTTTCTTAATTCTACCCACTTTAAAAATGAGAAGGTTATCAATTCGTGGGAATATTTTCTTTTTTTATGTGTGTTACCTTATTGATTTTGATTGATCACGTTAACCGATTTCTATAATTCTTTTTTTAAAGGAGAGATGGTACCTCAGAGGTAGTCATGTCCTGATTTGGGTTACATCCAATCATTGGATCATGAAGAAAATAACGGTAATCTTTAATTTGTATATGAGAATTTAAGTTGGTTTTATTATTTGCTAAAAATTACTAGTTTAGTTAAAATTTTTTTTCCATTTTTAGATTTTATTTTTATTTTTTTTTAACCCTTAATTAGGATGGGGTTCGGGCCATTTCAAATTGAAAAAAAAGTCTTGGAGTGCTTGGAGCGCGCTCGCGCTCTTTCTAGCTTCCTAACTTCACGCGGGTTACGTGAGTTAGTCACGGTCAGAACATCGTCGTGTACACATGTGTCGCTACTCTCTTGAGTGCTCACCCCATGCGACCACTAACGTAACATTTTATTTGGAGGAGGTAAGTTTTGAATTTTTTTTTAAGTTTGAAGTCGAAATTATATTTTTCTTTTGTTAAGTTAACGATAGTAGAACACTTAATTATTTTTGATAATGCAAACTTGGTTTTTTTATTTGTATCTTTGTATTTTTTCAACACTTTTATTGCGGTCACTCGGGATCACATGCGACTAATTGTGTGCTTTTCTTTATGGGCCTAATTAATATCATTGAATTGTAGGAACTGGCTATTTTTTTTTTTAAATTTATTTCTTGTTTTTATTTTAATTAATTTAATATTAATTTTTTTTTCATGACTTTGTATTAAAACGAAAAAGAACTTATTTTGTTTTTTTGATTAATTTTATTACATTTTAATTCCATTTGCTTAAATTTCTGATTTTATTGTTTTAAAATGGATGTTTTTTCCATCTAAATACTTTTAATTTTTTTAGATTTTATTGTTTTACAAATAAAAAATATTTTTTTAATTTTTTTTTTCAATTTTTTATATACTCTTGATAAATTGTTTTTCATTGTCATTGTTTTGAAAAGAAAAAAATAAATTTTATTAATTTGTATGTTATTTAATTAAAAAAAATATATATACATTTATCAAAAAGACACGCAGAATTGCGCTTAGGCCTCCCCATTAGAAGATCTTTCAATCAGTCTTTCGAAAGACAGTAAAGAGCGCTCAAGGCAGTGGCCAAAATTATTCTGTAAAGTTTAGGTTTTGGCACCTAGTTTGCTAAAAGAATTTTTTTTTTTGGCTGCATTAGCTTAACTCATTATCTTATTAATTCATGCATTTTAAGTGAACCTATTATTAACTTGCACTCGTACATAAAACGCGTTCTATCAATTTTCACATAATAATTTATTAACAATATCTTCAAAAACAAAGGTTTACAAAGGTATGTACATATGTATATTTACGCACATGAATAGGCAGATAAGTATATAAGCTTTTGGTAAGTGCTTATTATAGACTGTTCATTAAATTTTAATGAAGCGTGACAAATAAACATCGATATAAATATATAATGCCAGTGCGTAATTATCAACAATGCAGGCAATAAAGAAACCTCTGAAAAACAATAGTAATTGAAAACAAAACCTACGAACAAGTATAGTATATCCCTATTATAATATGTTTGTGTACACGTTTGCATATACTAAAGATAATGGAAATGTAAAAAAAAAATATAATAATTAAGACATTTTTCGTATCTTTTTTCGCCAACGCCAAATATAAAATATGTATGTAAAATCCTTTTATACTCGCAGTGCACCAGCATGAAACAAAAATATAATTTTTTTTTGTACATAAAAATAGTGCAGTAATACATAAAAGTGATAACATGCATTAACACAATGTATGTCCTTTAATTATGCGTAAACAATGATTTATTTTGTGCGGGTGTTAAGCTGGCGAACAAAAAAATTGTTGCATATTTTTGATGGCGAAAGGAGAAAAAATTACAAAAAAATTAAAATTTGTATAAATAATAAATAAAGATTTTTCGCAAAAAAAAACAGAAATGGGAAAGTGAAAATTATGCATGGAAATGCGACAGAAAATGTCTTTGCTGCATTTTACATACTGCATGCAAAAAACACAAAAAAAAATGAAAAAAGTCCTGCTTGCGTCATTCTACACTGCGACACGTTGCATGTCTCGCTGTGAGGCTGCCTGATAGCCGCTTTGCAAAAAGTGTGCGCGTTGTCATTTAAACGGGCAATTTTATTTAAACAACATATTAAGAGCAAATTAAACTACCATACAATTACAAGCCGAGGCATACCTGTAGGAAATATATTTGTGTAAAATATTCGTTAATACTTCAAAAATGTGGAAAACAAGCAAAAAAGTTGTTTAAACCGTCAGCTCGCTTGAGTTGGATAGCCTACACGCGGCTGCTAAAATTCAGGCAATGGCCAGTTAATACCCCTGCAAGTATTGAGAAATGCAGGTGCGTTTAACTTTAAGAGCTCTTTAGACCGACTACGATCTATCTATGGCCAGAAAATTTAAGCTCACGTTGCATTTCAAAGTGCTCGATTAACGCTCGCTGGGAAGACTAGACGGACCACTTTCCAGCAGCATAGCAAATGTGCCGAATGGAACCTCCACACTATCTTCCACAATATCGCTATGACCTGTAGTCCATTTGACATAGTTACCAAAGTTAAAAGTAAATTTTTAGCGCAAAATCTCATAGTCTAACAGCGACTAGGGCAGCGGAAATTTTTTCAGCTATACCGATTGGTAGAACATTGCGTTAGGCGCAAGAAAAAAGGTGGACCAAGTTTAGGTTAAGAGGGAGTGTGTGGAATATTCCATACTTTAACTCGGAGACAGAATTGTCCATTTGAGTGCTCTCTTTAAGTGAGCGTCAGGAGAAGAAACGTACCTATAACACAAGTGCTTGAGTCCCTTCGCCCTTCGTAGATCTGGACATCGACACAGATAGTGGTCAATTAGCCCTTCCTCATTCACATCATGGCACGACGAGGATTCAAATTAGTGGTGGAAAGACTCTCCCTTTTATTGTACATCTACCCACTCTTCCCTGGGTGCACTGCCTCACCATCCTGCGACAGTTTTGCCCTAATAGCAAGTCATAGATATAAGATCGACTAGGATTGTTTCTGAGTGGACGTTTATTAACCCTTCATTACTCCCATGATGTCAACGCACTTTAGTTCGCCTGAACAGAGTACTGGCCTTAGGTGAATCCTCTCCGCGCTCCCGCTAGCTTCCTAAAGCATGCTAAAACTCATACTTTAATACCGACCACCCTGCTGCGAATGAAGGATGCATCGTTGCTCTATTGAATAGTGACCCCGTGGGAGTAATTGAATTACTGATTTTTATATCGAAAACTTTTGCTTTGAGTTGTTTGAGTTTTTGGCCGATTTAAAAAAAAAAAGAAGCAGGTTATTACTTCGTTGAAATATACAGCGTGGCGACGAATAACTGTTACCCAGTTTTTTTTGAGAAATAAAAGGGTCCTTTATAAATTTTGCGAAAAAAGTATTTTATTGTTAATTTTCCACAGATTTTACTTTAGTTGTATTAGTTAGTTTTTAAATTTGAATCCTTATCTACATTTGCCAGCAGTGTAAACTTTGAGAGAAAAGTTCATTTGGCACGCAAGTCTTTTTCAGGTGTATTTTTTCTTAGGCTTTGTATAAAAAAAAGTACAAAAAAAGAAAAAAACTGTATAAGGTTGGTCGAATGAATGGCCGTCCTAGTCACCAGTCCCGAGTCTATTAGATTTTTGAGTATGAGGCCTTATTTTTGACAGAAGGGGGAGTATAAGGGACTCAAAATGGAGAAAATTAGCCTATGGTTACAGAAGATATGGAACAAATTAACTGACGAGGACCTGCGTGCCAAATGAACTTTTCTCTCAAAGTTTACACTGCTGGCAAATGTAAATAAGGATTAAAATTTAAAAACTAATTAATACAACTAAAGTAAAATCTGTGGAAAATTAACAATAACATACTTTTTTCGCAAAATCTATAAAGGACTCTTCTATTTCTCAAAAAAACCTGGGTAACAGTTATTCGTCGCCACGCTGTATATATATATTTTTTTGTACGTATGTTAACGAATACCTTTGGACCACCCGAACCCTAAATGTGTATATGAGCATTGAAGTGGGTTGTGTTGTGGTTAAAGTTTTTAATTTAAGTTGCGTTTTTTTTTTGTGTTTTATAGTTCGAATAAAGTATTTTTAGAATCACTAATTGAATACCTTAGTTCGTTATACGTAACCCATATATTTGCTCAGTAAATTGGAGTCACTGAAGACCCCATGCGAGCAGTTGTGTGATAATAGCCGTGCGAGTATTGAAGAGTTAAAGCCCTTTCAATATTAGGACCAACCGTTTACTCTTTCTGGGAGAGGGATTGTTGAATAATCCTTTGGCATGCTGGTCTAAGAACAAACGCTCCTTCGCGTGCTTGTTTCTGATGTGCAGCTCTAGCAATATTTCAAGGGTCTTACAAAAAACACGAGGATCGACTAATTGGTCCTGAAATTTTGTGAGTTTTTGTACTGCTTCGGACTTCTTTTGGCATTTACCTTTAGCGCATACCAAAATCGTATCAAATACATATATTTTACGTACTTCTCATTTATTGAAGCTACTACAACTCTGTTAAAGATTTTGAAACCTGAAAGGCAATAATGACTCTTCTGAAGAAATAATCATATCCATTGCCATATTTCGTTATTATAATGCCCAATTCCAATTTCCAGCTGGGCTACATCTTCGCAAGCTCTTACAATTATATGTAGATATGTATGTATATGCAGCGAATTACTAGCTACAATGCCTCTGATGGCTGCTGTTACTGCCAATTTGGCTGACAAATGTCGTACAACAAAATAATAATATTTTTTTCGACTTTTGATTTCGCTTGTTTTGTTATCCCTGCATACTTTGTTACAAGCCAATTATCCAAAAAGCAACCAGTACTATATAGTTTGCGCGGTTAAAATTCAATAGCTCTTTGTAACAGAAATGCGGGGTTTCGACTAGTCCTTAACGAACCTCCTAAGGGATAGACAACAATGGACACTCTACTCTATACCACTAGTCCATAAGCGGACCGAGCACTTACGAATCTCACACCAATACTAAAAATTACAGTTGAAATTATTGGCAGGGACCTGGTAATGGTAGCCTTAGAGACTATCTGAGAGCCAATTTAGGGTGAGTTCGAATTACTGTAAGGTGTGCAGTATACATGAATGTATGTATGTCTGTACGAGTATTTAGTTATAGGAGTATAAACATACATTTTATTTAATTGTAAATTTTTATTATAATTTTTTTTTTGCTGTTGTCGCAGTGCACCGTTGTACCCGGTTCAGTGACTACTTGATCATTGTCACATCGCTGAAATGCTTGTCATTTGTGTGACTTTTGGCTTCGAACATGCAGTTACCTACACGCCGTCTACTCTCGCATTACAAGAGCGAAAGATACACATGTGTATGCACAACACCGTGCGAATTATTAGCTGTGTTTCTTTTTGATTATTTATTTATTTTTCCAGCACATTTTCTTCCACATGAATAAAAAAAACTTCGAACGTACTTTGTAACGAAGAAAAAGCATAACTGCGAGAAAAACAAAAATTAGACAGAAATCAGCAGGAATTTTAACCAACTACAAAATTGCACTAAAAATTTAATTTAGTACAAAACTGCATGTTACAATTTTTTCTAAAGATTCTGATTTTTTAAATTTAGCAAAAAAATTTGAAACTTTGATTTACTTAGGTGGTTTACGTTATTGAATCTTTACATATAAAATAAAATTGTTACAGGTCGATGTCTGTACATTACAGATATTAAAGACAAATTAATATGAGAATATAAAATTTTTTTCTGTCTGTCTGTATGTTTGTACGCGCGTCACTCGAAAACTAATGCACGAAATTGAATGCAGTTTTCACCGATGCATAGCTAGAGGTCTAATTAAATTATTAGAGAGTTGCCACCTGTTTGATATATGCACTTTAAGTAAATTGATAAGATAAAGTAAATCTTGCAATATGGCTGTCAAAAGAAAGAGGTTCAAGAAGGCTTACAGCCGAAAATATTTTTGTGGAAGGTTGCCACTTCTATGAAAATTTAAATTTAATTTAAATGATAAGATAAATTAAATATGGCAATATGGGTATCAAATTAAATAGCTTTAGGAAAGTTTACTGCCAAAAATATTTTTGAAAAGGGTTGCCACCTGTTTGAAAAATCGTATTCAATTATTGAATAGATAAAAAAATTAAGTATAAAAATATGCGCTACAAACTTAAGAAGTTTAAAAAAAGTTTTCTGTCGAAAATATTTTTATAGAGGGTTGCCACCTATTTGAAAAATTTAATTCAGTTAAAGTGATAAGATAAAGTAAATACTGAATTAATACAAAATTTAGACACAAGATAAATAAATATAAAAAAGTAGTACATACATAAGTGCGCCTGGGCCACACTGGAGAAGTGAAAATTACATTACATACATATCGAGTATGTCTCAAAAATAATATACATATTAAAGGTCCGCATCGGAATTCAGTTTGCTTCACTGTGAAGTTTTCTTCAAATATGTAAACTGACCCATACTTTAACAAAGAGGGCATGGAAGGAAGAGAAGTGAAAATTTTGAGCACTGTATACATGAAAAAAGTACTCAAACAAAATATGTTCCGAAAAAAAGAAAAACATAAACAAGCAGTACTATGGTGTTAAACTTCCACAAAAAATATGTTCCTTCACAAGTATTTTTTGAGTATTTTTGGAAGTTTTCGTTTAATGAATACTACATAATGTTAACAGACATGGAAAAACAATGTAGGGAATTATCAAGGCTAATACCCAGCTAGCCCAATGCCGAGCGAGAGACAGAAGGGACTCCCACAGCAACACCTCGAAGGAGCGTTTTAAAATATGGGATGAATAAGCATTCCATATGGGTTATCTGCGGATGACCTGTTAAAGAAGAAACGTTATTTTTTACCAAACTGCTTCACCGATCATAACCGAATTGCGATGTACATATCTACTGGAAACCTTCCAAGGATGGTCATAGGCCAATAACAAATTCGATATATCAAGGGCGCGTGCGTATTTGCGGTAGAGCTTTGGAATTTGGTTGAGTGATATATGAAGACAAACCCAAACTTTCGAAGGGAAAATTACGTTATTGGAAAAGGGGGCGTGCCTATACAAAGATAAATATCGTCCACTAACTGCTGTTGTTGCAGCTAAAAACGATTCTGTGTTAGAAAGGATGCACATGGATCGGCATGTGATATACCGGGAGAAAGAGGGATCGTTGCACACTAGCAAAAGTCAAATACAAATGATGTTGCAAAAAATAATTCAATAAATTTGACGTGCTTTTGTCGTTGAGTTTTAGAACGCTGTTACACCTTTTGCATGCCACAATATTGTCGATTTCTTGTCCGTCTTCATTTTGATTTCCTGCGTAAAACTCCCACACCCTGCTTCTACCTTGCCTTTGTACCAATTTATATTCTCCGTTTGAAATTTTTGTTTTAATTTGCGCATTGGTGGGATTTTGGATGGTAGGCGTTTCAGTTTCCATTGCTGATGCTAAATTTAATGGTGATAGCTTAATAACACAGATTTAGAAAAAAAAGTGTATGCATATTAAACCAAACCTATATATCCCTATGTTATTTGACACGCTGAATGCGAATCCGAAACCCGTTAGCTTCCACCACGTCAATTTGTGGTCAGTTGAAGGCCAAGTAGGGAAAAATTCATTGAATAAACCTGGAAATTCAATAAATTCGTATAGATGACCTTGAGGAATAAAGGGACCCCCATATTCGGATTCAGCGACAACAAAAACAAAAAAACATTATTTTTATTGAATAAATTTTTTGTCCTATTTGACCCTCAACTGACCTCGAACCTGACATTATGGAGGTTAACGGACCTCTGATTCGGGTTCTAAAACCCCACATATATGAATTTCCAGGTTTATTCAATGCATTTTTCCCTGATTGACGTTCAACTGACCACGAACCTGACGTGATAGAGGCTAACGGACCTCGGATTCGCATTCAGCCTGTCGAATAACATAGGGTTTGGTTTAATATGCATACACTTTTTTTTGTAAACCTGTGTAATTTTTATCAATATTTGTTTATAATTAAAACATTTTTCTTTTATATTTTACTCACTTCTTTAAGATAAATTTTCTGCGGATCACACGAACGAGAGTTCAAATAATACACAATGCAAAATGTTAGCTAACCCCTAATTGCGCGAAACAATAAAATAAGCCCCCTTTCTTCAACGAATCAAATTCGACAATGAAAATAAACTTTATAAATTTTCTTAACATTATGTTAAATGATAACATTTTGAAAGAAAAAACTTCATAAGTATTCGTATACTTCCTATGAACTTTTCAAATACTGCTGAATTCAATCAACATACCAAGGCACATTAAACCGGTAGTATCAGTAGAGCAAAAACAACATTTGCGTGTATTTTGTTGTTGCTTCTGGTATCGAAAGTGTCAACAACTGTTCTGAATTTTTTCTTCTAAATCAAAGCGTGCCATGTGAAATACAAAAAATTATAAAAAATAAAAAATTGAAATTGGAAAAAATAAAAATTGTTGCAACTTTCTTTCCTAGTAAATTTGTTTGCTTCTGGAAGCATTGATCCATCCTTTACAAGGGCCAGTAATCAGTGGTTGTGCTGCTGAGTTGGGCGAACGTTCCAAAAGCTGCTATTCAATCGCTTGTTTTGTATGGAAAAAGGTTTCACATGCAAATGGATTTTAACAATTCAGAATTTTTCTGAGAAAAAATTAAAAATATTTGACATTTTCGAGACCAAATAATTTGAAAATAAATCAAATCAGCTGCTCTACTGATACTACCTGTTCAATGTACCTTGCAACATACTCAAGTGTTTTGGAAAAGCGAAACAGTGTTTTATGTAGCAAAGCACTGTTGAGTAACATTGCTCAGTTATTCAAATTAATGATGTTCTCTTTTTTTTTCCTATCTTTTTTAGTACTCTAAAATTTATGTTCCATTTACTCATGTACACATGGGAAGAGTATTTCTGCTGGTATATTTGCAGACCTTTAATACATATGTATGTACTACACACATATGCTTTTGCTTAAGGTTATATTTTTTTCTTTTTTCTATCTAGATACCTACCACTACCTTTTTCGTTGTAATTAAATTCATGTTATTCTGTTTTCCTTAATCTTAATTTTTATATTTTTACCCTAAATATTGCTCTTCTGAAAGTAAAGTGTTTAAATTTACCTTGATCTTCATCTTTGTTTTTATCTTTTTTCTTCATCTAGATATTCACCTAGATGATATGAGGTGCGATGACGTAATAAGATGTTATGTGATGTGATGTCTGTTGGACTTCATGTGATGTAATGTGAAGTGATGTGATAGGATGTCATGTCATGCGAAATGATGTCATATCATGTGAGATTCTCTCTTATCAAATGTATCGGTAACAAACTCGATAGCCACATCGATAAAAATATCGATAACAAATTCGATACTAATATCGATAGCAAAATAGATAAGAAAGTCGATAAAAATATCGACAACGAAATCGATAAAAGAATCGATAACAAAACTGATGAAAATATGGACAACAAAATCGATAAAAATATCGACTATTATATCTGTACGTTCCGAAAATATAGAAAACAAAACGGATACCAATTTTGATAGCAAAATCGATAAAGTATCGACACCAAAATCCATAAAAATATCAGTAAAAGTATAGTGTCTGTATCTACATTATTTTCTTTATAATTACCTTTGTTTTAATCTCTCTACCTTCTTCGTCAACTTTAATTTTATCGGTATCCTCATGCTCATCATTTTCTTTATATTTCTCTTTTTATTATTATAAATTAAATCTTCTTAATAAAAGCATTTTGCGTAAATACATACGAGTACGAAGTGTAATATTCCCATGCAATCCTGTTGTTTTCGAGTTACACATATGCACATAAGTAAATTTCTAAGTAAGCTATACATTGGCTTTCCATTTTAACCACAAATTTTGCACTAATTGGCTGCTGCTGTGCATTGAAGCAAACTGTTAATTGTTGCTTGAAATAACCCGGCTAATTGCTCAATCAAGTGTCAATTTAAGCATAAAATTGGTTCATTTAGGACAATGTTCATTTCAAGTGACATTTAAATGGTCCTAATTTGTCAATTGAGGCATTAATAGTGAATACTCAGTTTTTTTTTTTAATAACAAATATGGATTGGATATTTGTTGAAATAGGTATGGTTTTTAAATAAAGAAAAAGTAAAGTGTGACCAAATTTGGCGGTTTAGAGGATTTGCCAAGTCTTTCTTTTTTAAATAAAACTCTAAGTAAAAAGTGTCTTTAGTGAGTCTAAACAGTTCTACATTTTCTATAATGCTTCACCTTAAAAATCGATTGAACTACAGCGATGCGTTTGTTGTAATGTACACATGGGGCATTGATAAAGTTTCAGGTCTGTAGATTCATAAATAATGACAAAAAAAAATCGCTTTTAAAATATGAACTCGTACAACTAAGTATACCAATTGGATCAGAGTGCCTTCTTCAATCAATCATTCTCTATTTATGTAGTAAAATACTGAATTTTTCGGTTGAAACTAGATTTTAATTTGTCCATGACTACACCAGCTGGAGTTTTCAGGCATTTTCAAAGTGGGCTCTTTATCAGTTGCACAAATAATAGTACTAGTAGTAGTATTATTTTGGTGCTTACATTATCGCTAAGTGTTTGGTCGAGCTTCTACTCTAATTTGTGATTTGATTACACAAATGGTGGCATCTATAGTTTTACGGTACCTCTGAACGGCAAACGGATTTTTTGAGAAGCTTTTTCATGATAGGAATATACTTTGAGGTTTGGCATCGCCTGCCGAGGAGCGACCGGTGTTACAAAAATATTTTTCTAATTTAGATGTTGGTCGTACCAGGGATCGAACACAGTCCTACAGAGTGATAGTACGCACCTCTAACCATCAGACACCTAAAAAAACAAAACAAAAAAACTTTCGGAAAGTTATGCTCTTGCACTTAAGATAGTTAAGAATGCAAAGCGCTGGCCACCATTCGCCGAAGTCTTCAGTATGACTCACAAGCACCTATTTAATCTATAAAAAAGATACATATCTTTTAAATGTTCCCAACCACATTTGGACATTCACAGACCTTTTCCTATGATATTTAATGGCGTTTTCGTTTCTACAAAAAACGTAGCCTTCTCATTGCCCTCTTCTTAGTATTTGTGCGTAGAGGGAAAGAGGAGGTAACCTTTTTCGGTAGAAACGAAAACGCCATAATATAAAATTAAACTAAGATTTGATTTTTTGGTTTTTAATTTTTATTATTCAAAATGTGCTTGCACACGAGCAGATCTCACGACATTTTTCGACAAAAACGTGTGTTTGGTCGAAAATGGTGGCATGCTTATCTTAGAAAAGGCATTACCTTCAGTTTTGCATAAAAAAAACAAGATTCTATGGAAAAATTGTTTATAAATAAAAATGTAAAAAATATATGGCTCATTCCACGGTAATCGATACCGAATGAAACGAAAACAAACTTAAGAATTTGACTGTATTATTTCTAGTAGGCAAGAGTAAATAAATCTAACTTTTAAGACTAAAAGCCAAAATTCTGAAATTTATCTCAAAATTAGACATTTTTTACTTTAGGTTGTACCATTTAAAATCCCATATGAGAGGTTAATTTTTTTTAAAATTTACAAGACTGATTTTCGAGAAATAAAGTTAGTTTAGTTGTCTAATAATGTGTATTTATGTATTCAGGCTCAACTTGTCACACCCGTCACAAAGTCTCGTCACACCCGTCACAGTTGAATTTGGAACATATCTAATCTATAATTTCCAAGATGATGAATCGGTAGCTACCTGGTAAACTCCGTCAATTATCGACCGACTATTTGCAGTGTATTTCATCGATTACTTTTACAAGGCAATGTCCTAGGCGGCACCGGGAGTTACTAAAGTAGTCAGTCACTTGCGTGATTTATGAACGCCCTCTGTCGTAGTTTTTCGCTATTCTGCTTCCGACTTGTTCGACTCTGCACTACCATGTGCACTACCACGGGTCGATAGAGTAGCTACTTACCTTGGAGTCGGTGCAGTAGCGGTTCAAAAGTAGCGATTGACTCCAGCAGTACTGGAGGGAAATGTTGAGAATGTTTATTTAACTATACAACGAACTATTTAAAATCATAAGCAGAAGACATACTTAGCCGAAAAACTCTGATGCAAGTAAGTAGTAAAATTCAAGTAACTCGTTCTGATTAAATTGTTTTTGAAATTTTTGTCTAGGCATTGTGTAAATCTCGGAAACCTATTAGAAAATACTCGTTTTAAAGAATTGTATATTACAGTTTAAGAACTAAGCCCTAAAATGTGAGTTGAAATGTCACACCCGTCACCGTGGAATGAACCATATACTAAAAAAAGTAAAAATAACCGCTCGTGTTCATATGTATACCTGTAGTTGTGTATGCTACGTACACGCCCCGTGGCACCATACGCAGTCAGCTGTTTGCTAGTTTACTCGTCCGGCTTAAATTAAAAGTCATTTTACTTAAAAGTAATTAAACTTTGGGGCGAATAGTTTTCTACAGTATGCTTCACGAAAATATCTACTAAGTGTCTTTCATGAATATAGCAATTTCAGAATAAATTTGAGTTTGCCAATAAAAATTTTAAAATTGAAATTTTCGTTTTGCAAATCACCGCCCATCTATAATAAAAGTATTTTTTTTATTTTTATTTAGTGGCACAAGTTTTTTTACTACTCTAGATTGCTTCGTTCGCCAAAAGAAGAATATTTTCCAGGGACCGAACATAACAGTTATTGATGAAAACTGTCATGAAAAAATTTACTATGAAGGAAATGTTCTACAACTAAGGGCCGGTTGTTCAATGTATGATTAGCACTAATCGGAGGTAGAAGCTCTGGTTATATACAACGACTGCTTTATCGATAACATGTTACATGCATGATGTCGAAATCGTCGATAATGATGTTTAACCGGCAAGTAGTGATAACCAGACATTGAACAACCGGCCCTAAGTGAAACATACCAATCGATTTCGTTTTGCACCGAGACTCAAATTTGAAAATAAATTTTTATTTGCAATTTTTATGGAAAATTTAAAAAAATAACAATTATATTTAATTTTTATATTATAAATACAAAATAACAATTATTTTAGATTTTTATATTATATGGCTTAGATAACAGTTATTGAAGAGTTTTATTTATAAAAGTCATCAATAAAAATCAGTCAGTGACTTTTACTTTTAAAAGTCATTAATATAAATCAGTGACCGACTCTTATTTTACTTTTAAATCAATCATATAAAAGTCATTAGCATTTTTCGCAGTTAAGAAGGTGTTGGAAAACAAAAGTTTACTACGACTTATTCAAATGACTTTTATAAGTATGATTGAAAAAATAAAGATCAGTGACAGATTTTTATTTATGACTTTTATAAATAAAAGTCTTCGATAACTCTTATTTAAGACATATAATTTAAAAATCAAAAATAACTATTATTTGCAGATTATTTAAATAAAAATCAAAAATAATTGTTATTTTCGATTTATAAAATAAAAGTCAGAAATAACGGTTATTTAAAGAGTAATTAAATAAAAGTCAAAAAATAATTGTTAAAGAGTGATTTTTTTAATAAAAGTTGTAACTGTTACGGTCCCTGATATTTTCACCTTTTTATGTTAACATTTTGGAGTATCTTAAACTTTTTTAATGAAATAATCGCCGACTCTCAAAAACTATAAAATAGCTGCGATTTTTTGTTTTTTAAATTTAGTGGAACACTCTTGAAACTTCATAGATATCTGGTATATGATGCCAACTTTCATTGGCTTTAACATGCGCATTCTATTTGAAAACTTACCAAAGTTATTAAAAAACACAATTATGATTTTTTTGAAAACTTAGTAATTTCGTTACTTTTTCGCCTAAATAAACGTTTTTGGGCTAAAACTGTTCAAATGCTTGATTTATTTTTATTGTACTTGTTTCCGGAACTCCATTGATTGAAATAAATGCAAGAAGAATGCTTTGGCGTTTTTTTTTCTGCCGAGAGAGAGGAGTTAGATTTTGCTAATATGTGATCCTTAAAAAATATAAACATTAATATATTTTGCATGGGGCACCATCTTATTTTGTACCACATAGAAAATTAATACATAAACGAAGATTTAATTCTTTTTTTAAATATTTTTTACCAAGGTTCGAAAAAAAAATAAAATAAAACGGCTGACTCATTCAAAACCTATATGTTGATATTTTAAGGGACACCATTCTGTACATACATACATACATACATGTATCTTAAAACCTAAACTTTCTTACTCAAATTCGGCTTAAAATTTAAAACCATTCTAAACTACAAACTCAGCTGTGCTCCGAACTTTTCAGTTGAGCTTTGCATTTTAGAGTTTTTTCCTTTTGCCATTTCTTTGTACCAATTCTTTGCCTATGCCGTCAGTGAGTGCATAAAAACCTAAGTAATTCAACAACTCATCAGCTAATCTGCTAACTTACTCATTGACGTTGAAGTCTTATTTCCGATTATGTTGTCGATATTCTTACTTCATTGCTTGCTTTATGCCAGCACTACACAGTTGAAATATTTGAGGTGGTTTTAGTTTTCTTTTTTCCGGCTTGTCTGCCAATAGGCTTAGCAAGCAGGTTAAGGGCAAAATGCATGAGTTAAGAGAAAATGCAGATAGAGAGATAAGTTGGAAACCGACTAATTAGACGACTTAAGCGATTTGATTTTGTGCAATGGTTTTTCGAAAAGGGTTGCGCATTTGCTATGCTTTTTCAAGCGCAAAAGATAAGCAGATTTGCAGCCAAGCAAGGCAGAGTTGAAGTTTTATACTAAAAAGTATTAGTTTAGAAAGGAACAGCTTGTATATTTAGAGAAGTGGTCATAGTTACACCGAACTGATTTAACAACAACTTTGCATTTAAAAAAATTTTTCATTGAACCCTACTGTAACTCTGCGAAAGTGTTTAAAAAAATTAACAGCATTTTTAATGTAATTTTTACATCAATAATGCCTTTCACGCAAGCGTCATACCACGCTCGAGTGCCAGCGAAACATTGCCTACATGTAGGCGCATAAACTGAAGTTACAATTTACGAGTGTGTGGTTTTTACAGCAATAAATCAGAATAAGACAAAAAAAAAATCGTAGTAACAACTTTGTGTTAAAACGAGGTTAATAACAACAATCAAAAGTGTAACGGTAACTGAGCATAAAGTCGTTAAACTGCATTTCAATTAAAAACAGAAAATATTTTCTTTGTGAGTCAATTTGTGTTCGGCGCTGCATGTGAGTGAGAACGTACGTATGTACATATATACATATGTATGTATGTGTATGTGTGTATACACTGTAATTTGAGTAGCATGGCAGCAGTCTCAAAGTTGACATTGATATATATATATATATTTATGTATGTATATGAATATGCGAAACCAGTAGCAACAGCCACAAGCGCCTGCTGGCGGGCAATAGCCAGGAAAACAACAGAGGTGCGAAAAATAAAAATAAGTTTACTTATTTAAATATTTATATACATACATATAGATGTTTGTACATCCCAAATACGCCTGCAACTGGTGTCGCTGAACATATGGCGTAGGCCGGCAGATACGTAAACGTATTCACATGCCGCAAGTGACAATGGACAACCGCGTAGGTACCAAAAAATAAACGCTTTTACAAGAAAAATAGGCTATGTATATATGTACATGCATAACACCCACCAACTCCAGATGCAGCAAAAATAATTTAACAAATGTCGACGCCAACAAACCAAACAAACGAGTTCAATTCCGCACCGCAGCACAATGGGACTATAGCGGCCAAAAATTAAAAAAAAAAAAATGGCCAACGCACCCAAATCAAAAAGAATATATGATAAAAATGCATATTCGCAGGCATTGGGCGAGCTTCAAGTAGATATGGATTTTAAAATATTTGAATAAGAAAATATTTAAATTTTTTCGCAAGTAATTTAAAATAAATATTCCTATAATTGGTCAAGCATTATTTTAAAAATTTGTTATATCTACTGAAATTCATTGGAAAGTTTCATTTAAAATTCACATTTCATATTCAACGTAATATTATATTACAAAAAAATTTTTCGAATATTTAGGAATTGACCTGATGCATTCCAGTTTGTCGATAAACTTCTGATTATTCGATACATGTCGATAATTCGATCAATTTCAAAAACACTAACATCCGATAACACAACTAACTCATTTCGATAAATTTCGATAAGTGTGAATTTCGATAACTCAAATATGTATACATATCGATATAAATCGATAACTCGATAAACTTTGGATACCTCTATAAATTTCGATAAATCGGTTAATTTTGAAAACTTTCCAAAGCTATCCAGAAATTTCGATATCCCGTTACACTCTGCTAATGCAAAATAATTCGATAAGCAGTAAAACTCGATAAAATTATATAATCTTGCAATTTTGATAACTCGATATATTTTGAAAGTTCGAAAAACTTCGATTCGATAAATCGATAAATTTCAGAAAGTAAATAAATATCGATAACTCGATAAGTTCAAAGAACTCGATAAGTTGAAAGAACTCGAGGCATTACGATAACTCGGTACAATGCGTTCACTGAACAAATAATGATAATTCAATAAATATCGATAGCTAGATAAATTTAATTAACTTTGCAAATTTCCATAACCCCATAAATTTGTATAGCTCGATATACGTATAACCATATACAGTTACAACTAAGTTTCTGTATCTATTAATTTCGACAACTCAATAAACATTGATCAATTTGCATAGTTCGAGACCCTGCGCGATAACGTAATAATCATGGATAAATCGATAAATTTCGATAACTATAACTCCGATGATTCGGTAAATTTCGGTAAATTGATAACTTTCGATAACTAAAATTTCTTTTTAGGACTGAATTTATTTCGACCCCTATCGAAAAATTTCAATAAATTTTCTTTCTCTTCCAGTTACCCTAATTCTTATGTTTTTCTCATTGTTTTTATTTTCGTCTTTACCTTCAACAATAGCAACAAGCAATAGGTTAAATAAATTGCTTCAATATGAATATAAATCAAAATTGCTTCAAACAAAATTTATTTGCAAACGGCATGTACGAGTGTTGCCACCTGATTTTGTAATTAAATTCAATTTGAATTAAGGGGATTAGATAATTTAAGTATATATCACAATACAAGTGTCAGACGAAAAAGGTGTAATGAGGTCTTGGTTTATAAATAATTTGAACAGGATTGCCATCTGTTTGAAAAGTCGAATTAAATTAAATTATGTGAAATATTAGCGCCAATCAAAAGAGTATTAAGAAACATTAAAGAGGGTTTCCACCTGTGTAAAAACTTCAACTAAAATTATTTAAAAAATCAGTTGACATTCGTTAAAATTTTTTTTTATAATTTTATTTAAGAGGGTTGCCATATGTTTTAGAAATTAAATTCGACTTGAATTAAGGGAATTATATACAATAAATTTGTATCGCAATATGGGTGTGAGTCGAAAAAGGTTTAACAAGCTAAACTCAAATTATTTAATAAGTGAAAGCAATTAATAAAAATTGGGGTATTCATATTGATTTATTAAATTCAATTCAATACAATCAAAACAAATATTTCATGTACCGTTTTTAATTTAAATGTTACATATCTTAATAATATCACATATTCTACGTTTAAGTTCAGCGGCTGTATCGCCGACACAGCCTGCAGGTCAAGACGGAGGCGCTGGACTGATCCTTTTTTTGAGTACATTGGACTTTGATGGACTTGGGTGAGCCTAAGATATTGTCCAAGAATTTTAATCCTTCACACAAAATTTTTTAGAACATAATGAACAATATTTTTGATGAACGAAGTTTTGGCCGTAATTTTCAACCAATTTTGAAACCATAAAAACTCGCAATTTCAGTACAGTTTCTACATTTGGCCGCAGCTTATATGGGGACATCCCACAGTGCGCAGTAGCCCACCTAGAAGCACAACTTAATTATAAAATCATTTATTACAAAAATAATTATATTTTTTACACTCCAAAGTGAAAAACAATAAAGCATCCCACTGGGAAAATAGGTAAGCACCTTGCGAGGTAAGCCATGTTTTCTTTCAGTTTTTAGTACCAAAATTGTCATCATGGCCAATGTCATCTACTAGTAAAGGGCAAAATGAACACCTCCGAAGACACATTACGTTGTCAGTTGCAAAATAACGTGCAGCCGAAGTTATTTCCAAGCACCGAACTACTCCGAGCGACTGCTCTGCATTACACGTAACTTACTTTGTAAAGCGGCTCAGAAGTATATCTGATACCAAATGTACATTCTAAATTCCTACATACATAAGGCGGCCATGCCTTTGTAAAAGTAAGGGACGTTCGGCAGGGAAATGGTAATGACTGGATTGGAATGGATTGTACGTTCCACCATCTACAAAATTGCACTTTTGTGTGGGTGACATGGAGTACGAATAAGGAGCGAACAATTGCCAGCAGCATTGAAATTTAAGCTTTGGCGCTTTCAATGGTCCGGAGGATAAACAAAAACACGATTTCTTAAACTTAACGAAAAATATTTATAACTATCATAGAGGACAATTAAATTAAATCAAAAAGAATTTAATTAGAAAAAAAAAATAAAAACTAATGGGCCGCGGTCATGTGCGAAAATGTGTGTAAAGATATTATTTTTCGAGGTGGTCACTATGGAATGTACATAGTTCTTTCTTCTATGTACTGCTCTACAGCAAATTCAAAACAAATGTACGAAATTTCTCTTTATTTCCACGTATTTTTACGTCTGACTTCTCTCTATCATTTCTATGCCCAGTAGAAAATTGATATAATGAAATTCTAAAAAAACATTAAAAAACTTTAATACCAGGGTCCTGCAGAGTGAAAGTTTACACCTTTTATAATTCGTCTACAGCGCGCTGTCTAAATACGTAAGTTTTTTTAGAAATATAACTGTTCCCAGCACTTAGAATGTTTTATTTTTGTCAGTTCGTGTTACACAACTATTTCCCTAATTGTGAACAGTGCCACACGAGAATTTTTAACCATTCCCAAGTCTTTGGTAAACTCTTCCCATTCGAATTTCTATAGAAATTGCTTAAAATGCACATACTTGGCCTCTATATACTACCTCCGCCTGTTTTATTTAAGCCTCGTTCAGCTATACTGAAAGTGTTCCCAAACTCATTACCACATAATTTCCTCAACATGCACATAAATACGTAGGCTCGGTTTAGTGTTACCCGTTTTATTTAAACCTTGATCAGTTTTTCAGTAACACTTCGAACACGATTGTTTTTTTGAATCAAAATTACAACCATTTTCTAATTTCAGAGCAAGCACAGAAATATTTCACATATCCGTTTTTTGTTATTTTTATTTGTTTATTTCATTGCAAATTATCAATTTGTAATTTAATGTTTTTTTTTTGGTTTTAATTCAAATTTTGTATTATTTTATGTGTATTGTTAGTTTTAAAAACTTACAAGCGATGGACGAGCGTTAAAATAAACTATGTACTTCCAAAACTGTCTCACTCATGATTAATAATTATTAATAATAATAATATTATTAATAATGATTAAGGTTAACCACAATTAAATTACCTGTTCCCAAAACTCGTCACACTAAAGAAAATTATGTATGTATTTTGGATCTGGGAAACAGTCGGCATGTATGTCTATACGTACATACATACATAATATGTATCTTAATCTAATCTAAATACAATTCATCTCTTGAAATAATCACTGGTTGAGTGTTGCTGCTACATTTGTTCTCAGCAACAATGAAATCCTTTAAAAATACGTAGCTTGTATCAGGGTTTAAATGTGCCGTAGTAAAACACCAAACTTAACTGTTCCCAAAAGTGTTCCCACTTTGAAAACCTTTAACATTTAAGAGTTTTAACAAAGTGTTAGTACTTGAATGCACATAATCTGTAATGTTGAACTTAAAATTAAACTGTTCCCACTTTTAAAAGCCAGATATTTGGTGTTTAAACACATAATCGGAACTAAAAGCCAGATATTTGGTGTTTAAACACATAATCGGAACTTGTACGGTATATATCTATCTTTGTTACAATAGATGGTTGAAGTATTTTACTTCTCAAAATTTGTAATTACCGAAAATCTATTAATTTGTGCTCCAAATAGTAATTTCAGTTTTAAAATTCCACGTAATTTGAGTTAAATTGATAGAACGTGGAAAATGTTTGTGAAGTATAAACTAATATTCTTTCCAAAAAATGCTTTAATTACTACGAAAATATTCAAAACTACATAATTATCAGATTTGGCGCCGCAATCATGCCAACGAATTGCAAAACATACTGCCTATTTTAAGGCGTACCGCAGCAAGTGGCTCATTTCCAACAGCATCTCTACATAGATATTTGCTCATTAAACATAAATCAGCGCACATTATTCAAACACAGTTTGCAAAAATTGGATACGTTTTTGGACGTAAGCAAATGCTGCATAGCGATTATTACTTATCGCATAAACCCAAAATTTATAGCATACTTTTAGGCGTAGGGCCACTATCTAATAGTGTATTTTGTAGTTTCAACACCTTTAGCGACATTTTATGCAACTTAATGACTTGAAATCTCATTTAACCAGACACCTGTGGGCATTATTCAAAAATAATTCACTCGTCGTTTCAGAGGAGGGCACGTATGTACATACAAAAGTGATACGCTTAAAACGCTCAGGTTACAAGTATTATAAGTACTTCTTTTAGTTATACTCAACAATTATGCGTAAAGGGCAAGCTTTAAATGTATACATATTAGTATCTATAAATGCAGCTTTATCTAGTAGTATGAACGCATGTACTACACCACATATAGTGGGGAGCAAGCATGAGTATGTGGTGATTTTTGTAAAATATTTTTACGTTTTTAAATTTTTTTATTTTTTACTAAATCATACTTTCAAACTTTATACAGATTTTAGAAAAATTCAATAAATTTTCACTAAAAATTTAATTTGCCGTTCGAAAGAAAAATATTAAAAATCAACGAGAGTTTTGAGCCGCTTAAAGCTGGCACTTTATTAAAATAAACTTTCATAGGCTATAAAACTGCATAACCAAAAATTTGTCTCAAACTTCAGATTAAAAAGTTCAAAAATTTAATGAAAATTGGGAACACTTTTCTAAGCTCTGTATAAAGTTTGATTTATATGGATAAAGCCAGAGCCATGAATTTTATAGAATTTCAGATTAAAAAGTTCAACATTTTATTGAAATTTTTTTGAATTTTCCAAACTCTGTATAAAGTTTGAAAGTGTGAGTTATGTGGTCTTAGTTAAAGCATTAATCATTAAAACAAAATAGCAAAAACATTTTAAATTTAAAAGCCGTGCAAATATTTAACAAAAATCATCAAATACTAATTTTTGCTCCCCACTGTACATATGTACACGTATATATATGTACACCGAAAAAACATTTACCGTGCAGCACTAAGCCTGAAGCATTTTTTCAAGGAAATTTCGAAGATTTTTATTTTGGATTAAATTTTTAAAATTTCCATAATTAAAAACCACCCTGCATTTCTTAAAATTGGTAACCGGTACTAAAAAATAAAAAAAAAAAATATATAAAATCATCGTGAGGTTTAAGGTGTTTCAACACAGGATATTTTTTTTTTCGAAATTCCTTTGCAAAACTACATATTTTAGACTCGGTTGTGTGAAGCGATTTTCTTCCGCTTCTAAGGTGGCACGGTCTAATGGACATACATATTATGTAACTCACGCCATAAAACCGTTACTAAAAATTCGGATTTTTCGATGTTGTTAACCGGCACAAAAGAAATACGGATTTAATTTTTGGTACCAAAAAAAAACCGACTGAATTTTTAGACTCATCGTGCAGTAGTCTCTGGAGAAGTTTAATCTGAGGAAAATGTTTTTTTTTTCGAAATTGCTGTGCAAAAATATTTTAGACTCAGGGTATACGGCGATTTTTTTGGGCGGTACAGTCTAATGTACATATTTTGTAACTTAGTAGCTTTATATGCATACATACATATATATACGCTATTATACTAGCATTGTATCTTGGCCACATTAAATACATTACAAAAAGAATTTAATTAATTTCACGCCATACCACATTTCGAACGCTGCAAATGCTTAATGACGCTATGCATACAATAAATATCTGCACACACAAGCGCATTGCAAGCATAAAATAGTGCTTATGTTTACATAGTAGTATGTATCTATATGCGACGAAAACTCAATAAATGTCATCATTATTATTGCATGTTTGTAAATCCACACTACCTAGGCGGCACCAATAACTTAATCTACACATTCACATCAACATACGAGTAAAAGTATACGTATATGTTTACAACACGCCTTTCATTTACTCCCGTAACAAATGAAACTTTATACACAAACAATTATTCACACGGGTATAATTACACCACATACACTGTCGTTTAAAATGAGCGATTACTTTGTATAGTTTAATGGTGAATCGATTGATAAATGTTGCATACTCTTTGATGTATGCGTGTAAATATATCTGTATGTACGGATGCATATCCAAGTAAATTTATTGAAATTAAACCATTAAAAAACTCATTAACGAGTATTACATGGCAGCAGGG
>NW_023458557.1:85339486-85380274 GCF_013731165.1 Rhagoletis pomonella
AAAAAAACAAAGTCACTTGCTTAGCTTTTATTTGATTTAGGTAAGATAAAACGCTAGTAAAGGAAGAATACATTTTTTTCCAAATCATTATTGTTGAAATTATTTACATATGTACATAAAAAGGCAGGTTTGTAAATTTTCTGTTAATGCGTGATCGAAAAAAATTTAAATTCACTTTTGAATAATTAATTTGATATTCATTACATTTCTTACTAGTGTGCATATATCGTATATGTACGGTGACCATCCGTCCTGTCTTATACGGTACGGTCCTCTTTTTTCGTCAATTGTCCTGTAATTTATTTATTTCATACGGGACTCCAAATGTGCTGTATTTCTTTTTAAGGTCCCGTATTTGTCCCATATATGTCCCATAATCATAAAAATGACATGCCTATGAATCAGTCTTTATATTTAAATCTGGACGCTTCTGATTCGAAACGAGGAGCACATAAATATGCAAATGGTTTCTGAACTTATAATTTTGCGTATAAAAACTGGGTGTATGTGAGTATGAATCGAAATCAGACATTAATGATTTTTGGAAGAAATCTTACTAGTATTTAGCTTTTCAAAAGGAAATGCGCATCGCTTGCTGTTTTTTCTCGGATACAATTACTTGTCCAATGTGCCGTGGTTTGGATGCAATTTTAAAATTTTGTGAAGGGAGAATATATTCATTAGGCGAAACTACGCCAAAAACCATTTTGCTGATTGTATCTTCAGCATGAGAAACTCAAAATAGTAATAGTGGTAATGTTGTAAAAGTGAAGAATTTCTCAAAGCTGGAAGGGAAGTGGAACCCTTCGAAGGTTCGCTTTGCAATTCAGCTCGTTCCAAATGCTATTCACTGCATTGTACTTGGCCGAAATGCGAGTGTCAAAATAATCCATTGGATACCAATCGTGCTTCAAAAGTAGTCGGATCATCATGTTTCTTGCGTAGGAATGCTTGTAATAAATTTTGCGGCAAAAAAATCCCGAGCACAAAGTACAAAGTTATGGAAAATTATTCTACAAATGAGTGATGTTACAACTGAATATTTATGTGCTGCTTTCACAAAAGATCGAATAGAAATATATATGCCAAATAAAGATGCTGCTTCAGGGCTAATAAATCTAGGAACATTGAAAAAGATTTTAAAATCCTCTAGTATTTGGCAGCCGTAAATATGGGCACCGTAAGTATATATGTATATGTAATATATGTACTTTTAAACATTTACATATACTTAGAAATTTGTATGTATGAACATACCTACATACGAATACATACATATAGTTATCTACATATGTACGGTGGCGGGCAAACCAATAAGGACGTAACATTTTAACAAGTTTTGGCTACTTTAATTTTGTTTTTTTAATTTTTATTATTGTTTATGAAAGCGTAGCTCACTATCTAATTAAAACAGTTAGGTCCGAAATTCAGGCTTATATACAAATTAGGAAAATTCGACAAAGATTCAAATTTTTAGTCGGAATTTTTCTAAACAATTTTGATTGTGCGGACAAAATGATATTCAAGCGTCAAGCGTCTGCCAAAAAAGCGTCTCACCATGAATGCTGGCAATGGAGGTTTTTTTGTAAGACTTTCGTACCAGCATAAAGAAAATTTTCAAACTATCAAGACAGTAGGTAAGTCTTTCCATTGTCTTACAAAATATGTACTTTCAACTATTTTGGCCAGAATTGCACTGTAGTCGCTAAAATTGTCTAAATGAAAAGTAGTAGGGCCTAAAAGTATACAACATGGAAGAGTAACACATGCGCTGCGTAATCAATCAAATCTTTTGGAGCTTTTTGTCGATCAAAATTAACGTATGCGGCTGCTGGAAGAACATTTGTTGAAATTACTCGATTTTTTTTTATAATCTTGCAGAGACTTTGTAATTTCGACTTACCTGGTTTTTATAGAATAGTGAGCAAAATAGTCAAAACTTATTCAAATGCCGCGTCCCTATTTATTTGCCCGCCAACGTATGCACAAAAACCCATTAGGGGTATTCACGACCATGGTGCATAGATAGCCTAAATAGCATGATTGGCTAATTTTGTTGTTCTTTGAACACATGAAATAACAACAATCGTGATATTTATGCTATCTATGCACCATGCTAGACAGTGTGCACCGGATCGTGAATATCCTTATTGTAGTGGCAACATTTAAGTAATTTATGCATTAATTGTTTACTTTTACTACATATATCTATGTAACTATGCATATACAAACAAACTTATGTACATATTGTTGACTTTTCGTTTCCACTTAACGCATAGCAGCGTATTCAAATTATCACAACTTTGAAAACGCACAACTTTTGCTTACACTACATACACCCACATGTATAAATAAACATGGATTTCAGCACTAAGCATTCATATAATTGCAATCATAACACAATTAATGCTAGCTCAAGCATTTTCTAAATTATATTTTGTTGTCGAAATGATGCATAAATTTTTTCACATTTAAATTGGATGCGGGGTGATGCCGTACGATGGACAGTGGCAGGGTGGTATAGGTACATAATTAGTTGCGGCATTAAATGATGTGTGGGTAAGTGCGTTGAAATAGTAATCGAAATAATGATAATTTTTCATTCGAATTTCCAATGGAAATAAATATGGAAAAAAATTTTACGCTTGATTGGCTGTGTGAAATGCGTCAAAAAGCATATGCAAAATCGAATTTCTAATAATAAACTTGTTTTGGCCTAACTCAATTTGTTATGCTCATGCACACGACATATGCATAGGTATATTTACATGAGGCTATATATATAGGGTATACTATAATGGAATATTTGACGCATCACATACTTAATCATGTCGAGATCTAATAAATTTTATGCATTACTAAAACTGATTAAAAATAAAATTATGATTATTGGCTTCATTAAGTTAATATGCACATTGATTGAACGAAATGGAAAGAAAATTGCACTTTAAATTCCTGGTCATATATTTTTGTTCACTCAAAAAGTTTTTATACAATTTTGAAAACTGGATATATGTAAATTTTTGATCACATAAAACCTTGACATAATTATTTCGTAATTTAAAAACTGGGAAATAATTTTATGGTAAGAGATGGATGTACGTTGGGCACAAATTTTTGGCCATTTAAAAATTTGACAGAAATTTTCGGTCATACAATTTAGTTTTTTATTAAGTAGACATAACATATTGTTAGTTTAAAAGCGGACATAAATTTATGGCGATTAAAAAAATTGGACATAATTTTTGGCCATTTGAAACTGCACATATGAAATTGACAGTAACAAAACGGATATCTGAAACTGTATGTAATAAACTGAATATAAAATGTGGACGACAAAAGGAAGACGAAAGGTTCTAAATTGTAAAAAGCGAACATAAACTGAACACTAAAACAGTCCTGTAAAACTTGGATATACATATTCCTTTACTTATTTATTAAGTAGAACTAATTTTTTGGTAGTTTCAAATCAAAACACAAATTTATGGCTATTCAAAAATCAGACATACTATTTGGCCATTTAAAAAGTGGACATAAATTTAAGGTTATTTCAAACAGCATACATTTTAGTTATTTATTAAGTAGATATAATTTTTTGTTAGTTTAAAACCGGACATAATTTATGGCGTTAAAAAAATCGGACATTATGTTTGGCAAATTGAAAGTGGACATATGAAATTAAACAGTAACAAGAAGGATATCTGAAATTGTATGTACACATATACACATGGAAATGGTTGCCCTAAATAGGGGCACACTTAAACCATAAGTATAGGTGACAGCAGCAGATATGTGGGCGCAAGCAGTTTCCTTTAGCGCCTCCGGTCCATCGAAGTATGAACGGTGCGCCCAGTGCACCAGTATCGGTCTTCGATATACGCGCCACACCATGGGTCTATACCCTCCCAAAACAAAAATTAGCGCAGCTTACCAAGGAAGCGAGGGGGAGACTTGCCATCAAATTCCTGCAAAAGAGGTACACGACACATAGCCAGGTTATATGATAGAAAATTCAGGCCATGTAAGCTATGCTCAGTGTCGCACCTATTAAAACTTCGGATAAAGTTGCCGGTGTTTCCTTCGCCATTAGCATCTTTGGCTCTGTCTTATCCTTCAACACTGAGTACGAGCACTCGGCAATTCTTAAAAACTTCGACTTCCTACCGCAAGAAGCGGATAGAAGCGTTCCGAGGCTAGCACTGAAAAGGAGGATCTACAATAAATATCTTCAAAAATGGATCGAAGCTAGAAGCGATGATGTGATCTATCAGAAACTCCTAGTAGATCTCATGTTTATGCTGCCGTCTTTTTGCAGAGTCTTTCAGGCAGTAGTGACCGATATACATAAAAGAGTCTTTCGATTGGCTGTGCACCAGTGTATTGCCAATTAGAAGGTTAAATATCCATTCCGATAGATAAGCCGTAATCGGGGCACTTGGATCTGTTAAGGTGCGTTCGAAACACAGTGACCTCACTAGGAATTTCATGGTTGATAAATTGGCTAGACTCTCTCCGCGGGAAACTTTGCAACTAGCGGATAGTAAAAAACTCCCAACATGCAAATTTATAAAGTCTATCAGTCCGCTGGCTGACCGTGGGCGGTCAAAGAGCTTCTGCAGTTGGCTAATTGAATTTAATTTTTTTAGACAGGTTAATACCGTACCTACTTTAGGATCTGAAGATGTCCACTCTCGAAGAGTTATTTGACTTGAAGTAATATTATCCTTAAATGTGTTTCATAAAATTAATTTTTTTTTTTTATTGTAGCAATATACATTTATTTACCAACACATTTTTAAGTTGCACCTCATACGAAAAAAATCGCACACGCTTATAGGTAGATTCTGTCAAATAATCCTCGTATGGGAATAAATCAGAGAGTAAATAAAAATACGCCAAAATCTGTAAATTCAGAGGAATTGCACAAATATGCAATAAATACTTCCTAATCGGATGTGACATATGGCTAGGCAGGCAAATGAACCTGTCGAAAAAGCACATAAAAGCACTTTGGTAAATAAATTTTTCATAAATTTTATAGCACTAATTTTTTTATTGCAAATATTCAAGCTTTTGCGTAAACATATGTATATACAGTGCCGCACTAAATTATTGGCGCAAGGAATTTATTTTTCACAATACATATACCTATGGAAAATTTTATAATTTAATTTTTGTTCGCAAATATTTTTATAAAAATATAAATTATACTACAACAAAAAACCAAAAATTAAATCTCTCAACTTTGTGCGAAACTCAGGAAAATTTTATAAAATTTCATAAAAGTTTGCAACTTTTAAATCAGATTTTCTACAAATATTCTAGATATCTTATTACATTTAACGAGCAATTCTTGTATATAAATATATATGTAGGGTTCACGGTAACGGCTCTAACAATTTTAATGATATATTGTACACGGATAATGTGTTGGATTTTAAGGTTATCTGAATAGGCATTATCTCCGAGTCTCGCATAAGGTTGCCACCTATTCGAAATTAGTTAAAAATTAATTAAAACATCATAATATGGGTATCAAATGGAATGTATTTTAAAGATCCCTAAATTAAAAATATTCTTAATAGGGTTGCCACCTGTTTTGAACAACATATTTATTTAATTTTTTGTTTAGAAAAAAAGTTAAAATATTACTATACATGGGTACCAAGAGAAGGTTCTTAACCAATGCTTTCCCTATGCACAAAATGTTATCCCTTAAGATAATAGTTTAAAGATGCCACTTATTTTCGATTCTACACAATTCATCTAAAACATCGCAATATGGATATCAAATTAAAGGTATTTTTGAGAACTTTAGTCCGAAAATATTTTCAATCAGGGTTGCCACGCTTCTATGGAATACAACATTTTTATTTTGTTAATTTCAATCAGCATTTTTCTGTATGTATACATTGTACAAACACGCTCAAGATATGTACTAGTTAAATTTGCACCTAAATTTTAGAGTAAGAAATTTAATTAATAGATACCGAAACCCAAATTTTTTTTTATTTCCAAAATATTTTTTAAAAGCTATTTAAATGACAAAAACTTGATATCCAAACCCTAAAAACTTTTAAAAGTATATGCACTTCGGGCAAAGCTCGGTCAACCTGGTACTGTAGTTTTATAGCCCATTCCATTTTAGTAAGAAGTTTGTAAAAAATCGGGTTTGATTTTGGGATTTTTTTTCACGAAGTTTTTTCCATGCAAAGTATGTTCGACAATTTTTTTGTTAGGAAGAAAATGCATGAAAAAATTTACAAAAATCAACGCGACTTTTCACCAACTTCAATTTTTGACTTTGTTACATCCAAATTGATTAAGTTATAAAAATGCATACCTACAATTTTTGTAGAAAATTTGTAAAAAATCCCAAAATTGTATGCAAATTTATTAATTATATTTTTCCGAGTTTTATACATAGTTGAGACATTTTATTTTTAGGTTTTTTTTTGCAGTATGAACTATATTTTTATTAAAAATTAGCAGAAAAAAATAAAGTGACAAATTTTGCAAATACTGTGAAAAATTGGCTGTGCCAATAATTTAGTGCGGCACTGTACGTAACATATACATACATTTTTTGACTTTTTTACGAGAACTTGAATGTAACATTTCCAGCTGTCTATTGCATACTTACAGGTGCTCACATTTAAGCAGGTAGCAAGCGAAAGAGCTTAAAATCCGCATAAACTGTTGGCATACAATTACGCTCGCAAGCAAATATAAAAAAAATACTCAAAACCAAAGCAAAGCAAACGAAAAAAAGCAACAATATTTGAGTAAGCAAAATACGACGAAAGCATTTTATCGCGCCACGCAATATGCACAATTTACCTCAATAAATATGAGAGTACGTAATTTATGCTATATTCAGTATTTATGGCTGATGTTACAATTTAAATGTATGGTACGTATGTATGAATGTATCTTTGTGCGCTGTTTGTGCTGGTAATTCATTGCCCACTGTCTGCCTTTACTACTTACTTGCCGGCTCGCTTGCCTCGGTGGGGTGGTAGCCGCCGACAATATTAACTGCATATTTTGCAGCTGATAAAATTGTATGCTCATATTTTATGGTTATACATTTAGGCGCAAAGCGGCCACAATGAAATGATGCTGAAAAGCAAAAATACCAACGTAAAATTTGCAGATAAAAAATATGAATGCAAGTGGAAAAAAAATAAATATAAATAAATAAATATGTAATCATAAACGCAACATTTAATGGGTGACCAACACCAACAGCAAACAACAATAACAGCAGCAACACCACAATCATGAGCAGCAACAGCAACAACAAGAAAAAACAAAAAAAAACAAAAAAAAAAAGGCGGAAGGGGAGCGCTTGCCACAAACGATGGCGGCAGCAATGACGGTCTTGATGATGATGGCTCAATAGCAGCTGTTGGCTGCTGCTCAAATGCACTTCAGCAACATTAACAACCACAGCTTTTAGTACAGCATATAACAAAACAAAAAACGCACAACAGCAACAACACTAACAACAAAATGAATGCTCGCATTATGGTTGGCTGTGTTAATTGTGCGCAATAAATCTGCGCTTTGATGGTCGATAGCCGTTCGTTGGTTGGTCGTTGGACATTGCTGCTGCTGCTGTTGTTGCTCATACGCCCTGTGCGTCCGATAACCGAGCGCACATAATTTTTGCTTTTATAAAATATTTGCGCATTTTCCTCGCGATTTAGTGCTTTTTTATTTGTATCTTTGCGGACTGGTCATAGCTATTTAACTAGACTGCTGCAAAATAGCGAGTATGGGTGAAAGAGAAAATGTGTGAAAAAAAAACATTTATAAAAAAATAAATGCCAGCAACTGGGGGATGCATTGCAAGCAACTAGACTTGGCGAGAAAAGACAAAAAAAACAAAAAAAAAACACATAAAAAAGTGGATATATTTAATGCGAAACTAAGTGTTGGAAAAGTGCCGGAAAAGCTTTGGAAAAATGTGCAAATATATTAACGCTTTGCTTCAATGCTCTGCAGCACTTCACTGGCTTTAGTAGCCACGCGACACACACACACACACATACACACATACAAATACGCTGTTTTATACATACATATGTATGTATGTACGTATGCATTTGTAAAATCTTGTGCTCAACTGCAGCTGCAGTCAAAGACAAACAAAAAAACAACAAACGCAAAATATTCACGTGCAGATAGCGCACAGATAAAAGCAGCATGCTACGTGCCATTAATTCCAAATTATTTATACATAAACACATTGACGGCAATGCGCTGTGGCATGCACATAAATTCATATGTATGATAGCAGTTTATCTGCAGTTGACGCCGAAACGGGGAATCTAGTCACATTCGGATAGGGTTAATTGACTTTAACACTTTTGATAGCTAAACAGTCATCGGAAACAGATGTGAATGAATAGGGGAAAAATTTGGTTCACATGCAGTTTGATTTCATATACATATCTACACTGCGCTTCACTTGAATAGGTACGCATTTTTTCCTCAAGATTCCAGCTTATAACAAAATAATAAGCACAGTTTTTGTGTAGTTTGATAAAAAGTGGAATGAAATCCAAAGAACTAAAGATGTTTTCTTAATTTTCACCACTTTTCTTTGAAATTGATGAAGTCCAGATATACAAAGCAATTCTAGCTAAGATGGTTAAAAGTCTTTCGCAAGACAAATGAAAGACAGATGGCAAAATAGGTCGAAAGACTTTTGTTATTCCAATTAGGACAATAGTCTTAGACAAAAGACTCTCATTCACCACTCGCGTCACACCAACAGTCGCAATGGCGGAGTGGGCCATTTTTTTTTAATAATTTTTTTTTTCTTTTTTAATTGAAGTTTTCCGATTTTTTAATTTAATTTAATTTTTAGAAACTTATTTCATATATAATTTTTCTTTTTTTTTAATTTAGATTTTTTAATGGATTGGTTGTTAATGTTTTAAAAACAATCATTTTTTAATTTCACTTAATCTTTAGGAACATTTTTATATTTCTCTATTTTAAAGAATTTTTTTTAGTCAAAACTTCTTTTAATATTTAGTTTTTATAGAGTAAATTTTATTTTAATTTCATTTAGTTTTTAAAAATGTATTGTATTTAATATTCTCTTTTTAAATTTAATTTTTTATCTTTTGTTAATTTAATTTTCTTTTAATTTTTAGATTTGATTGTTTTAAAAAGATATATATATATATATATATATATTTTATTTGATTTCATTTTTAGGACATTATTACATCGTTTTTTTTCATTTTTCAATAAAAATATTTTTGATCTAATTTAATTTTCTTCGTTTTCAAATAAATTTTTTTTTATTTATAAATTTTTATTGTTTAAAAAATATATACATATATATACATATATATTTTTTTAATTTAATTTAATTAAAAAAAATTATTGCTAAAAGTTGAACAGAATTACGCTAAGACCTCCTCGTTAGCAGATCTTTCAATTAGTCTTTCAAAAGACAGCGAAGAACTTTAAAAATAGTTTCCAGACTTTCGTCTTTCGAAAGACTGTGGTGAGTTGAAATATAATTGCCCTGATATTTCAGATCGCAAAGCAAAAATGTGTACCTATTCGAGAGAAGCCGAGTGAATATGCAGTCAGTTTTCAACCGATTTTTTAAAACAAATCTCCGTTTTACTTATTAAAAAATTCAGGTTCATTGTCTGGGGCCAAATGTTTGTAACTCAGGATAAAAGATCTAGACCCATACAGTAAAACCTACAAATCTTTTTGCATTTTCAGATAAACGTTTTTTGATGTGGCCATATTAATGGCTCTATTCTGTAATTTTTCACAGTTTTTTAACGGAATAATATATGAAAAAGTTTAGACTTGTAAGGTAAAAAAGTTTTGTCACCTATTGTAGGAGAGTGCAAAATTAAAAAAAAAAAAATAAATATATATAAAATAGTTTTTGACTATTTGATTAAAAATATCCTGGTCAGGAATTTTTCAGCTAACCCAATCGCGAAATATTTCTTTACACGTTAAATTTCATGCAAAATAGATTTCATCCATTAAACAGTTGGGTGAAGATCGTGCCCTTGTCGCATCTTAAGATTAAAAAGAGCTCGAATTGCTAACCAATTTGCCCGCAGGTCTAAGTGAATTGGTCATTTCAACTGACTGCCACAATGTTTTGGCGCTTATAATTTTTCTAAGTGTTATGTTTAATTTGTGGTGTGCATTCTAATGTTGTTACACAACTCTTGGGACTTACAGTTTTACGCCGCTTGCAAAATGGCGAATGGGTTTTGTGAGAAGCTTTTTCATTGCAGAAATACACTCGGTGGTTCGCTATTGCCTGCCAAGGGGCGACTCACAGTGGTTCAAAAACCGGAATTCAGTGCTCACAATTCACTGGAGCCTTCAGTTCTCACTCAATTTGTTATTTTGTGTTTTTGAAATGAAAGCTTATAGTTAAAATTTGAAAGAGCCCAGTTGAGCCCGATTTTTGGATTTTGTTTTGTTTGTATTAAATTTTTTGGCGCAAAGTGCAGAAAAAACAGAGATTTTGAAGAAACTCGATTCTCCTGTTCCAGTTAATAAATGTTACAAAATAAAGATGAGTTGAAAATAATTGCAGGGTGGTCACGAAACGATAAATTAAAAAAAAATAAATAAATACAAACAAACAAATATTCAAAAATCGGACTGAACGGGACGTTTGCAAATTTTATTAGATTGAAATTATTATTTTATTAAATTAAAATTACTCAAGTTGAGTAAAAATTAAAGGCTCCAGTGAATTGTAAACACAAAATGCCAATTTTTAACCACTGTGCGACTGTTGTTAGAAAAAAATTATTCTCAGTTTCGATGTGGCCCGGACCAGGGATCGTCCCCAGTGCTCCTAACGACTGGTAGAACGCACCTTCAATCACTCAGCCACACCTGCCTCTTACATAAGTAAACCAAAAATGAAATTTTTTGTTATGCTCTTGGTTTATGGAAAATCCTTTATTTATTTCGTTTTTGTTCAATTCTATATGTATTTCTTTTATCTTTTATCAAAAATTACACAAATGTATATACATAATTGAAAAACTATTTAAAAATGCATTTAAAAAATTAAAAGCATTTAAACTAATGAAAAGCGTTAAAGCCTTTCAATAGCTCATTGGATGTACTTAACTAGATATACTTTTCAAATGCTAAAGCTTATTAGATTTTTGCAAAATATTTTCAGTGCAATAACAAAAAAAAAAACTTATTATTTAATAATATTTAATTGATAAGCAACCTTCAATTAAATTTTACCAAAAGCTATTTTACTTTTCAATGCAGCAATTAACAAAAAGCAATAAATGGAACATTCACCTTTGAGCTTAGAAAAAAAAAACAATTTAAAGCATTTGAGCAGGTCACGTAAAAGTTATTCGATACTATATACACTGCCGGCAAAAAGTATTGGCACTGCTGCTTTTTTACAATATATGCAACAACTTTCATTCTAATATTTTTCCGCCAATTTTTTATAAAAATAAGGGTCATTCTACAACAAAAAACAAAAACAATAATAATTCCTAAACTGTGCGCAAATTCAGCAAATTTTCAAGCATATTTTCAACTTTTTAATCATAATTTCAAGAATTATTTTGAGTGTGCAGTTTTGCAGCCCATTAAATTATAGTAAAAAAATGCAAGTTCGCAGTTAGACAAAAATCACATTGATTTTTGAGAATTATTTGATTGAAGGTGTTTTGCATTTTTTCCATGTAAAGTATTTTCGAAAAGACTGCGTGACTACTTAAACCTTGTACTTTATTATAATAAAATTGATTGGACTAAAAATCCGTATACCGAAAAAAATTCTAGAAAATCTCATTAAAAAGTTGAAAATTTGCTGAATTTTCGTGAGTTTTGCACAAGTAATTAGTAATTATATTTTTATGTTTTTTGTTGTAGAATGAACCATATTTTTATAAATAATTGGCAAAAAAATATTAGAAACAAAAATTTTTGAATATATTCTGAAAAATTTGCTGTGCCAATACCTTTTGTCGGCAGTGTATGCTTATTCAACATATCCGAAAAAGAATTTAATATATTAAAGCACATTTGTAACACAATTTTTGATGACTTTCATAATTTCTGTTGATTTGGTCAGGTGTTAAATTAGAAAAAAAAACTACTTTGAAAATTAATTAGCTTCATAATATAAATATTTAATTTTAATTTCTACATAGTCATTAATTATAACAGAAATTTAAATATTGTAGTTAAAAACACCAATAAATATACGCGTAAAAATCAGCGACATGCAAATCGAAAAACGAAGCCGCCTAAGTGGAATCTGAGCGTGGGAACTATCTGCACACTCAGTTCCCGAAATTGCCGTATCTTTTATACTTGTGGTCTGCCGCCAATCGCCTATTTTACTTTCCATATCTTCCTCATCAACCCATCTTGCTCATCCATAGAATTCTAAGGAGAATAAGTAGGTAATTTGATAATTTGTTACAGATTGTAATATAAATAGCCAAACTTTCTTTCAGTTTTTCCACTGCCTTTTTTTTCGTTAAACTGTACTTTTGTTCAACATTTTAGCTGTCGTTTCTAATTTCGTGTTTAACAAGACACGAAATGGCATCAACACGAAAAATATGCGCCAAGAAAATTTATGAGGCTACGCACAAGCAAAGCAATACATAGCAATCAATAAGAGAAGAGGAAAATAGAGACACAACAAAAACAAAAAGACAGTTAAATTGAACAAAAACAGCATCGATGGCATAATTAAGCGCCTAAAAGCAGACAAAGGAGGAGAAAGCAAAATAAGTTAATATAAAGGCAATGCACTGTGTGTACTTTGACCAATTTTTGTGGAAAAAAATTAATTATGACCAAACAAGTAGATTATAAAAAAAAAACTCTATCTTTTATTGATTGGCACATTTTTGCAAAAAAAAAAAACATCTTAACCCTTGACGGCCGCTGTACCTAAAGAAGCCACTTTTTCATTTGTGGTTTTATTGAAAAAGTTTGAACGCAGTTTTTTTATAAATATTTGTCTTGAAGAAAAAAATGCCAACTAGTTATAAAAAATTAACAAAGCGGATATTTTTGAAAACATATTGCTAAGATATATTTTGAAATTGAAAACCTGAAAGGTTTGAATTTCCAAATTTGTCTGCTGAAAAGTTAAAAGCAGCTGGCTTTGCAGCAAAACACAAATGGTAAACAGCCTTCTGCTTTCTCTTTTCACTGAGTTCTCTCTTCCAAGTGATAAATAGTACATTGCTGATATCAAGAATACTTAAAAAAAAAAACCAATTTTCTTAGAAACCGCAAAACATCGCAACACAAAATTTACGAATTAAACTCAAAACCCTTAATTTTAAACATTTTCTATAGTCTAAGCCAGGAATATTGCGGATATTCGTCTTTGCAAACACCGAAAAATGTACTAAAAACGAAATACAAATACTAAACACGAAAAACACAAATTCCGAAACAGCTAAAAGCAGTGAGAACTGGTCATTTTTTGGACAAGGATTTCGAAAAACTTGAAACATCTGGTTCGGCTGGTAAACAGTGTTTAAAGAGCCATCTTAGATTTCTAAAGTAAAGATGAAAGCTAGCAGTATACATCCGGCACTAGCAGGACCGATGCTATTCCCAAATAATAGCTTTTTTTGGATTGCAATAAAAAAATAATAAATAAAACTGAAAATCCTCTCACAACTAGCGGAACGTCAATCGAAACGAAGATACTCTCAAGTTTCGCTTGCAGTTATTTGTCGCCTCCAGTAGCAAGTGTTCCAATTTCGATAAATTTCGTTAACTGGGCGTTTAGAGGGCTCGATAAATTTCGATAACTCAAAAATGTATATATTTCGATATAAATCGATAACTCGATAAACTTTGGATACCTCATAAATTTTGATAACTCGGCTATTTTTAATAGCTCCATTATTTTTTTTTTGAAAGCTATCGACAAATTTCGATAACTCGTAACAATCTTAGAACACATAAAATTCGATAAACAGCGATAATTCGATAACTTATACTAACCAGAAATTTCGATAACTCGACATATTTTGAAAATTTCAAAAACTTCGATTCGATAAATCGTCAAATTTCAGTAAATCAATAATTATCGATAACTCGATAAGTTCAAAGAACTCGCTGCTTTGCGATAACTCGATAATTTCGTTAACTCTATAAATAATGATAATTCAATAAATATCTCTCGCTTGATAACTTTCACTAACTTGACAAATTTCGATAATTCCGTAAATTTTTTGTTGCTCGTAAATTTCGGCAACTAAAAATTTCAACAACTCATTGATCAATTTGAATTATTCGATACGTTGTGATAACTATAAACTTTGATGATTCGATAAATTTCGGTAACTTGATAACTTTCGAAAACAAAAATTTTGTATGACTTTATTTATTTCTGCTCTCATCGAAAAGTTTCAATAAATTTTCTTACCCTTTTAGTTACCCCAATTCTTATGTTGTTTTCATTTTCGCCTTTATCGTCAACTTTGCCTGCACCAAGGACAAAAATTTATTTCTGTTTCTTAAGTACGAAAAACGACTTTGTGCCACAAATCCTTAAGAAATTACCCATAGTGCAATGGTGTGAAACAAAAAACTAAATAAAAGCGGGTAGCCACGAGCGAAACAAAAAGTGAATAAAGTTAGCAAACAATAGTATAGCACGTCGATAAAAGGAAGTGGAGGTGGGGTAGTGAAGAAAACAAAAAGAAAACTGGAATGCGCAGCGAAACAGAACGGCTTAGACAAAAACCAAATAGCAATATTTAGCCGCATTGAGTTTTTGCTGAATTTGTAAGACAAATCTGAAATTAGCAAGCGAAAAAAGATATTGTTAATAAGATTTATACAGCCTGCCTAGCATACTTTTAGGCGAATAAGGAGAGAGAGCGCAATTGGTCGGCAATGCTGGCAATGCCTCGACACTTAATGGTGCGGAGAATAATTGTGGTTGAGCAGTCATTGGAATGAATACAAAAAAAAAAAAAACAAAAAAAAAAACAATTGACAAGCGCCTAAAATATGGCAATGATTATTGACGCTGAAGCGTGTGAAGGCAAGCGAGCCAGCCAGCCAGTGAGCCGCCGGTCGTCGTATAGGCAGCTAGTTGGCCGGGCAGTCGTTTAGTGTGATATGCTACATAATGGGCAATTAATGAACACAAGCTCCACTCGACTAATTACATGAACCTATTGACTTGTGCTGCATATTTTGAGGAGCGTACGGCATGTAGAAAGAGTCAATCAAAAATTTAGCAGTTTATTAAATTAAAAGACAAAGGAATTCGTTTAATTATTATAAATTAAGTTACATATTTTGCGGTTGCGGTGAAAAGGTAAATATATAGCTTTATATACATACAAACAAACATATATATTTGCGATAGCACATTTTTAGGCGGTTAAGCAAGTAATAAGACCGAATATGCAGACAAGAATGATGTGGCCTGTATATAATTTAAATTTTCAGCATTTTTAATGCAATCGAAATTGGCAACTGTAGATTTGGCATACACGCCCTCGACTCGACATCACGCCCACATCGACACTCTCACCAAACGCAGAGCAGCAGCAACAACTCAAGGGTATTAACCGCATTATAAGGCATAATTGAATTTCGATAATAAATTTGCATTATGCCTGCTGGCGAAGCTGATCAGCGCAGAGGTGGCGATAGTGCTGGTGGTGGTGGCAGACAGCGAAGTAGCCAGCGCGCGCCGTAAAGCCTGCAACAATATTATTGAGCTGAGCTGCACAGCAATTTTTCCCCGACAAAATATTTTTTGCTGTTTTAACAAAATTTTCGAAAGTGAGAACGTGCGTGGCAATTCATTGGGGAATTATGAAGGCGTTAATGTTGGCCAAAGTGCGCGAGCTCGCTGGCAATGGCAGATGCTGATGCAGAATGCCCGCTGCCGGAATAGATGGAAGCTGATACTCAGCAGTAGAGTAGATTATTTCATAATTTTTCCCCAAACGCACATTTACACTGGGGCGTTAAGAGTAGTTAGCAGTAGGTAAAAGCATTAAAGCGATGCTGGGTGAGGAGCAGGGGATATGTATATAGTAATGGAGTTGCAAAGAAATATAGTGCACAAAAAAAAAATACATAAAAATATTACAGCAATATGAATAAGTAATAAATACTTATGTACGAGTTTTGGCTTTTAGCAGTCATGCGAAATATAATAGGCACACGATACTTCTGGCTATTTTTCTTATGTTTGTTTCCGTTAGTAATGTTTTTTTTTTATAAAAATACAGCTCATTATCTAACAAAAACCATATAACTGCAAAATTTAAATTTTATAGAGAATTAAAACAAAAATTAAATAAAATTTTACGAGAAAATTTTTATAAGGAATTCTGTTTTTTTAATGTTTATTATTATTTTTTTTTATAAAAATGCAGTTCTTCATCGAACAAAAACTAAGTCCAAATTTCAAACTTTTGTAGAAAAATAAGAAAAAATAACCAAAGTTTTACAACGACAACCAACTTTTTACTAAGATTCTTTAGACTATATATAGGTATGCAGTTCTATAGTCCATTACTTTCTAGCTTAAGAAAGTGCAAGCTTCAGGTGCCTAAGAATTCGCGTTCATTTTTGATATTTTTTTTTTTTGGGGTGATGTTATTATTTTCTTCCATAAAAAAAAAATGTCCAACATACTTTGTATGCAAGAAAATGCGTGCTAGAATCGAATGGGCTATAAAAACTGCACACTTAGGTTTTTTTCTAAAAATTTTGTTGAATTTTTTTTTTTAATTTAATAAGTTTGAAAGGTGGACTAGTGTGTGTTTTGCGAGAAATATAGCCAAAACTGTTCAAAATATCGCGTCCCTATTATTTTTCACATAACTATATGTATTTACGTTCGGTCGATGTGAAGCACGCAATATGATATAATAGTACATATATCAATACATAAGCACTTACGTGCGAAAAAACTGTCCCCATAAGTTATGCACATCGACATACATAGGTAATGAATTTTATTTTATGTGACGCACATAAATTATATTTTTGGGTGCATTGCGTATATGCGTACCAATGCCGACTGCACACGCCCATTTAACATTTCGCGCTCCTTGTTTTCTGCTCGGTGTATATGTATATGTATTTATGTTTAATTTTGTCTGACGATGCTTTTCGCCAAAAAACTATGTATGTATGTATGGAAGTAGTGGACTATCGCATATCATGTTGCAGCCGCATACAGTGACATAAAAGATGGGGCAGTCACACCCGATGCAAGGCCGTATTTACAGTTTGGTGACGAGCGCTGGCCAGAAAAACTCCAGATGGTTCTGAGCTAAATAACAAAGTCGGAAGCAACATATAATCAGAATAAATATCAACTTCTAAGCATAAAACTGCATTAACCGGAGTAACGTAGTGTCTTAACTATAAGCTGAAGTAGGAGATATAAAGAAGGCTACTCTCATCGAATAGAATATTCCATCATTGCGTACTCTGAAAATCAGGTTTCGATTCGAAATATCTAAAGTGCAACAATACCTCTTCGAAGGTATCACTTCTAGGAAAAATAGCTCCAAGCCATTTCACCACACGATGCACGAATAATGTAGTCTGGGTTCCCGGACACAGAAATATTCCTGGAAAAAGCATTGGCACTGAAGGGAATTAATCTGTAGTCGTTTAATTCTGCCAAAATGCCTTCAAGTAAACTGTCTTCAAATGAACCACATATGGCTCAGATCTATTTTTATTAAAACAGTAGCCACCCACTGGTGAGCCACAAATTAATCGAAATGGATCTGAGCCTTTAGTTATCCTTGATCGTCTCTTTATTAACTCAGAGGTTGGCGTAAAGTCTTCCCCTCTAATGATTTCTACTGCAGTTGCAGGAAGGAAGACAAGACTGTCCTGTCTTGTCCTAAATACGACAGCGTCATCTGAAACATCTCTTTTACGATTGCATAGCGGACTAGATTAGATTAGATTAGATTTAGAGGAGCGACCAGGTCACCTAGTTACCGCGACCAAAACGAGCTATTGTAACAAATCTCTATTCAACTAAAGGTCATCATCTTTGATCCACGTACTTCTAAGAAACCTCGCGAGGTCCTTTGGCTGAATGTCATTTAGGTCGTGCGCTTCTAGGTACGGTGATCCTAGGAAGCGAAGAATGGTCCTGGAAAGGGCTCTGTTGTTTCCTGTTCTTCGTTACACAACCTAAACTGGTCAGAGTTAACCATTCCCGTGTTTGGCACGTATTCCATTCGCTTACAGTAGCCAGTAAGAAAGCTTGTAACAATTTTTACTCCAGGCCTACTGGGGTGAAGAAGTTCTTCGGTTCTCCTTGTTGATATATCCGGAATGACGTACTTGGCCTGTTTGTTACTTTCCGCATTTGTCCAGTAGGTCCTGGGCCTATGAATCTCTGTGCAGCCCCATTTCTGGCGAGAATAACTGCCACTCTTCATTGCCCATAACTTCACTGTGTCCCGGTACCCATATGTGGTATATCCGGTACCTGGAGGCAATCAGTATTCAAAGTTGAAGACAGTCCTACCTACACCAGCTTTGAGGTGACCTCGTGCGCTTTAAGAGCGTTTGTAGATGCGTTTTTTGGTTGCCCCTTTTTCTACATACTGCCTCAGACAGAGTTCAATGGCGTGAACCTCGGCCTGAATGGGCAAAGTTACCATGCGCCATGCTGATGAAAGAAGCAGTCTGGGTTGTATGTCGTAAACTCCTGCTCCGACGCCGTGACCAGTCTTTCAGCCGTCAGTATACCAGATGTGGTTGTCCTTCCGTTCGTGGTCTCCTGTTATTCCCGTCAGGGAAAAAGATCTTGAAGTTTTATGAGAAGTTAAATCTCGGGAGCCACAGGTCCACAAAGTTTATGCGCAGCCCATCTTCTTGTTCTATAACCCTGAGGGTGGAAGGGTGTATATGCGTCTGTCGTCTACACTGTCCCCTGAGATGAGCTTTTCTGTAAACAGGGGGGCAGGTCAAGAAGCATCGCGCCAGGGATGGCCACGCAAGCCAGTCGTTGTAGCTTGCTGAGCTTGGCTTGTGTGGATTTTTACCTCTGCCTTCTTCCACCAATCCTTTTTGTGTGAGTATCAACTGGCCAATGGAAATGTCGTATCTAGGTTTTACTAACGTCTCTTCCATTGAGATTGCATTCAGGCTACATGAGTTTTGATCGTTCAGCATGCTGATGCCATGTACATACTTATAAGAATCGATAGCTGAATATTGTTGATCGAAAATTTTCTTTAAACAGCTTTGATTGAGGGTCACATCCAATCCTCGCTTGAGGTAAATGTGGAACGCTCGTTAAGTCAGGCAATGGAATTATTCTCTCTCTGGGAGTAAGAACAAAAACACGCTAATTACGCTTTCCATTCTGCAATCAATGGTTTGCAAATAATATATTCAAGCGGACATATTAGATTTGTAACTTCCAGACGCCGCGCGGCCTTTGGAAATCTATTTCAAAAAGCTTACCTCCAGGTATGAGTTTTTTAAACATGAAATAAAATTTTCCTTAAAAAGTAAGTAACTTTTAAACTCCACCAGTAAGAAAATGAATTAAATGAAGTGCCGGTAAACAAAGAAACATACAAACACACTAATCTAACTTCTAAAGCCTGATAAGCTTCAATTAACCTTTTGACACTCCACATATATTTTTTTCTTTCTCACCAAATGTAATTTCCATCAACTTAAGCTGATTTTTGTTTTCCCTTCAGATTCACTGAACACCTTGACTCTTTCACTTTCAAAATGTGTAGCTAACAAAAAAAAAAAAAACAAATATTGCAAAAGAAAAGCTAAATTAATGAAAATGACGTGAAAAAATACATTGAAGCGTAAAAGCTCAGGGTCATTCCTTATACATAATATACATAAAAGCCATCAAAGGCACATCGATAAGCATCTTTTTGGGCGCGCGCATACACAAATCCATACATACATACATACATACATACAAAGCCACGCTTATACAACAAACACATGCATTTTCATAAGCACACACACTTATACAAAATCATTCAGCCCAATGACGTTGTAACACAAAGTTATAAAGGCACAAACGTGTTGCTTTGTATGACTGGTTTTATGCTTAAGCAAAGGTATAAAGAAAACGACAAAAATTGCAAAAAATAAAATTTCCACTTTGTCGTACGATGTTGTTGAAAGTGATTGCTTTTATCGCATGTTTTTGATAGAAAAAGGAAAAAAACCGAAACAAAACAGAAAAAAAACGTGAAAGTAGAGTTTGAAAAGCGTGTTTTAAATGAGGTGAAATCATGAATGTAGTAGTGGCTATTTGGCAAGTTCATAGAACACAAAAATGTTTTGAGGACACCGTGTGATTGGTAGCATGTGACCGCCGACCGATTGTTAGATGAACATGGACAAACGAGCCGTGCAAAACGAGATTAGTGTACAAGATTAGAACAAATTAAAGGCATTTCTTTTATGCGAAAAGGGTGAGGAAAGGTTGTGTGAAGCTCTACCTTTTAAAGCATTACTTAATTTGTGTGCATTTCAAGGTCTATGCACTAGGTATATGCGCAATTGTGTCAACTTTTGCTTATAAAAAAAGTGATCCGGATCTTAACAATAAAATCTCAAAATTGTCTTTTATTCAACAAACAATAAAACGCAATCTTTCTAACTGCAGAACTCTGATTTATTTGGGGTATCCAATCGAAAATTTTACAATTAAATAAAGATTAATTGTTACCTTGAGCCAAACACCCAGGCAAAGAGTCCATAAAAAAGCTGCCTTCAGTCAAAAAACTTTTCTTGATTCCTTCACGGAGACAAGCATATTATAAATTATTATTAAATTTTTTATACGCTCACTTTCCTGGAAATTAGGTGAAAGCACGTAACCCTACTCCTCCCTCGATATGAGAGTGAGAGCATGTGAGAATAACAGTTTTAAGGTACAAATTGTGTGTTTGGTGGAAAATAGGAGAAGAGGTTAAAGTTAAAGTGTCGATAGTGACATCGGCGCTACACTTAAGGCATTGGTCAGCCGTCTAACAACTTCCCAACTAGTTCGGCTATGCAAGTTTTGGCTAAACCACGTTGGCAAACAAAACGAACTCTGGGCTTTACTCTGGGCGCCAGATCATGCGGAAGTAAGGAGCATTTGTTATTGAGGCGTCTGAGTATTTAGTTAGAAAGGCTTCAGACCAGGTATTTCTTGGCCGGCAACATGTTATAGCACTCCCACTGTTAGCCATCGAAGCCAGCAACAGTCGTTCAGCGATGACAGGGAGGTGTCGAAGGGCTGCAGACTTTCCATTAGCGTACCGCTTATTTGCCCCAAAAAAATATATGTATTTACATATATAAAATGTAGGTGTAAATATCGCCAACATATCTCTGCCATGAGAGCATGCATGAGTACGGTTATCAATTTGAATGCATAGCATACATAAACCTGTACTTATATACACGTAAGGTCGCAAGTGTACATATAATTGATTGCAACAGCTAAATGTCAAACGAAACTTACTGATGCCAATGTTACAAGGTGTCAAAGTTTAAAAATAAAAATTGCATGCGCTTTGACTTAAGCGACTTTTGTGTGTTTCGAATTTATTTACGCTGTTGGTGTTTTTTTTTGTTTGTAAATATTTTATCACACAAGTCACAACACACAGCGTACGGCGGTGAAGGAAAACCAAGCTGGTTGTTTATAGGGATCAATGATGTTGATTTACGACGTGTCGGATTTATCAGTGTTGGCAAACAGGTACACATACATATACATGTACATACATGTGAAAACGAATAGCTCAAAAGTAAGGGGAGTAACAAAAATGATCAAATAAAATGTAAAAAACAAATAATTATTTAACGAAAAAAAACAAAAGAAGAAATAAATCTAGAAAATGTGAAATATAATAATATATAAAAAAAAAAAAAATAAAATAAATTACAAAAACTAAAAAAGCAAAATAAAATCCTACTAACTACAGTAATATTAATCGCGAAACTAGGCGCCAAATATAGTATAACTGTGTTTTTAGTTTTTCTCTCTGATATTAGGATTGCTTTTTACAGGACTCTGAAACTTCAAAAATATGATTAGTTCAACAAATGATTTAAAAAATTCGGTATAATATAGAATAACAATATGGGTATCAATTGAAAGAGAAGATTCTGTAGAATTGAAGCCTAAATTTTTTGTGCATAAGGCTGAAAGGGTATTGAAAATGTCCTTTTAAAATTGTATCCTTGAATATCCCTGAAAATTTACAATACTTATTTTTTAAAGAAATGTATAATATATTCAAGAAGACATCCACATCGTTCTTTTAAGGCCTTATTCGTCCTTGTATACTAAAAAAAAATATTTTTTTTTTTATATCTAATAGAATATTTTGTGAAGAGTTGCCACTTTTTTCAAACGTTTAAATCAATTAAATGATAAGGATAATCTATTATGGCAACAATGTGGATGTCAAAGGAAAGGGGTACAAAAACGATTTATGTCGAAATAGTTTTGAATAGGGCAGGCATCTGGTAAAGTATTTAAAATCAATTTAAATAACAAGTTATATGCAATGCTTTAACGTGAGTAGCAAGCAGGAGCAGAAAATATTTTTTAATAGGGCTGTCACCTGTTTAGAAATTCAAACCAATTCTGTGAACAAGTTTAATAAAATATATTAATATGTGTGTTTGTTTGAAAATTTGTTTAAGAGGGTTGCCACCTATTTGGAATTTTAAAATCAATTCAATGAACAAGTTTAATAAAATATTTTAATATGTGTGTCACAAGAGGAAGGTTTGAAAACGCTTTTTTTATAAAATAATTTTAAGAGCGTTACCACCGAATTAGAAATTCAGAAACAATTTAATCCACAAGTTAAACGTTTTTTTAATAATACACGGACATCAAAAAAAGAATTTAAAGAAAGCTTGTTCTCCAAAATATTTTTGAAGATTTGATGCACTTGAATAGGCAATTTTTTTCTTCAAGATCCGAGCCTTAATCTGGACTTACACACACTGCAAAAGCTTCATTTTAAGTCAACATTTTTTTATTGTTCCTCAATTTCAAGTTTTGTGTTGTATAAACTTTTTCAAAAAGTTCAACAAATTTTTCTATACAACCACTAAAGCTTCAATGGGTACCAAAAAAAAAAAAAAACTTTTTTTCTTTCGTAACAAGCTGATGAAAAATAGAGATAAAACAACTAAAAACAAAGCCAATTTGATAAGAGGATTTATTCTTGGCTACAAAAATAGAACACTCACACACCTAACATAACCGCATCATGTATTTTTCAACGCTTTGTCGCCTACACATAGGCGCGCGGTTGTGGCAGTTACATAGACGACATGTGGGTGTTGGTGGTAAGTGCACAAACATTTACAAATATGAACACACAGAGTCAACTTTATTTGTATCAACGCTAAATTTTGTGTCAACCTTTTGCAGTGTCTATTTTTGGTGGAAAACAAAGCATACTTTTGGGCTTCTCAAACTGGGTTACTTTGCGAGTTTTTTTAGTCTCTTCTATTTTTGGTTTTTGATATTTTTTTGTCGCACTACACACTAGCGCACAACAATGGCTGCCAGCGTCCAGGCAAGTGAGTGTTCCAGCTAGTTGATTTTCTATGCAGTACATCTATGATTTATGTGTATTTGTGTACATTGACCGGTCGAGGCAGCATTGTTTCGCATGCGTGAGAGTGGGCGGGTATGGCGAGTGTGTGGTTGTGTGGATTTTGTGGCATAAATGCGCACTAAACTGAAATATTTGCAAAGCTTGCAAACAACTGCTGAGGTATGTATATGAGTTCATAACCCAAAAACAAAAAAAAAAAAACCAATGAAAATTTTTAGAAAAAATCTTTGAATAGAAAGTTATTTTTTTCGTTATTTATTAGTCATGTAGTCACTCAATTGAGTTGGCTGAATGAGTGAGCGGCGAGCTGCAGTCTTGTATGAAACGAAAAGAAAAACGAGAAAGTAAATAGAAAAAAATAAAAAAAAACAATATAAAGTTATGTTAGCTTTTGTGCTTTTCCATAGGCATTCCGCAGGACTACGCACTGATAAGCGCCTTTTGTTGTATTCAGCCAAAATTTTCGGGCAATATTATTTATAAGCTACAACTTGTTTTTTCTTTTGAAACATGAAACATAAGCGAAACAATAAAAAGCATAAGCGACTTGATAAGCCCCTAGCTGAGTATGTACGTATGAGCAAATGTACAAAGATATACATACATACAATACATATGTACATATGTATGTACGTATGCATAAGTATACATATGTAGTAAATAAAACATATATATTCAAGGGAGAAAGCATATAAAACTGGCGGCATCTAAACTGTATGTATGATTTAACTTTCTATTTCATTGCATCAGAGCCATGATTTTATCGTGTTTTCGATAAGCGTTGTTATAGTACCACATACGCTTGTACCACATATGAATACCTGTGTAAGGGTCTTAAACGACAAATCTTGGCGTCTAAGTAGGATTTTTCTCTTTGACATGAAGAAAAAGTTTTGAAAATTTCCCAAGTCATGCCTGAGTTTGTTGTGATGAACGAATTAGAAGTTGAGCAACAACGCTAGCATTTTTAAAATTGTCTTTCCCTGTCAAGTACTTACATACATATGTATGTACATATATCAATACTAACGTATTTGCGTTGCTCCTCCCGCGCTTTAAACGGATTTACATTATGCTTACAGATGTTACAGCAGCGTTAAAACACCAAAATTGAATTTAGTTTTATAAGCAGGTGGCAGCCCTATTCAAAAACTTAAACAAATATTCTAAATGTAAGCCAGAGTTTTAGGCGAACAGTGTGCCAAATTTCACAAAAACTGACTTTGCGTATTATATGTATATATTTATGTAGTTAGATATGTACATATGACTTTTCGAAATGGTGGCAACTCTAATTAAAATTATTTTCTAACTAAAGCTTTCATAAATCTCTTTCAATTGAACTCATATTTTAATATTTTGTATGACTTGTACATAAATATGTAGGTTAACTAATTCGATGTGGCAACCCTCTTCAAAACAATTTTCAAACTAAAATCTTCTTAGATGTCATTCGTTAGACATTTTGATACAACTTCAATTAAATGATGAATAAACTTGAATTCAATTTCCCGAATAAGTGGCAACTCTCCTAAATATAGTATAAACACATTCTATTGATCCCCATATTTTAACAAATCATTTGACTTATTACATAATTTTAATTTAGTCTGGTGGCAACCCTCTTCAATTGCCTCTTAAATATTCTATGTTAAAAAAAAAAAATCTTACCACTCTTCCGTTTTCCACCCATATTTAATTATCTCATGTAACTTCAGGCATAGTTAAATTAAATCAACCTTATAAAAGAAGTGGCAACTCTCTTCAAAAACTTTTCACACTAATACCTATTTCGTCTGAAACTCATATTCATATGATTATTTAAATTACCTCAACTTAAATTGAATCTGATTTTCTAAACATGTGGCAACCCTCCTTTGTAGTTTAGATATAAAGCTTTTTCAAACTCATTTCGATTGATACCCAACTTTTAATAATTTATTTAAATTATTAAATTATTTGAACTTAACTTTCTTAACAATGTGGCAACCCTCTTCCAACACCTCAAAACTATTATAAATGTTCAAACTAAAGATTTTCCAACACAAATTCGTTTGACACCCATATTTTAATATTTCATATAACTTGTATAAATGTAAGTGAACTAAATTCGATTCTTCCAACAGGTGGCAACCCTCTTCAAAAGTATTTTCAAAGCAAAATTTCTTAAATCTCCGTCGTCTGACATTGTGATACATATTTCAATTTACTGGTGAATTTAGTTGAATCGGTTTTTTGAACATGTGGCAACCCCCTTCAAACTAGTACAAAAATAAAGCGTTATTAAATACGTTTCGATTGATTCCCATATTTTAATAACTCATTTAACATTTTATCTAATTCGAATTTAACGTTTTCACCAGGTGGCAACCCTCTTCGTTAACCACAAAAATACTATATATATATTATTTTTTTTTCAAAATTAAATCCTGCTTAAATTTCTTTCGGCCGACACCCAAATTGTGATCATATTTCAATTACCCATTTGCCTTAAATTAAGTTGAACTTGGCTGCTTTAAACAGGTGGAAACCCTTCTACACGTAGCTAAGAAACAGGGCATTTCCAAGATCACTTCGATTGTTACACATATTGTATTAATAGATTTAACTACTTAAATAACTTTAATTAAATTTTTTGAAAGGTGGCAACTCTTCGAAAAGACAAAACTTTATTTTACATTTGCATTAGAGAGTTGCCACAGGTAGGAAAATTGCAATTGAAGTAAATTGATAAGATAAATTAAATATTGCAATATGGCAGTCGAAAGAAAGTCATTTAAAAAGGCTTACAGGCAAAAATATTTTTGTAGAAGATTTCCACCTGTTTGAAAATTTTAATTTAATTTAATTTATAAGATAAATTAAATATTGCAATATGGGTATTAAACTAAAGAGGTTTAAAAAGTTAACTGTTGAAAAAGTGTTTGAAGCGGGTTGCCACCTATTTTAAAAAATGAATTCAGTTAAATTGGTATTAAAATTGGTAAGATATGCAGACTCGAGTTATAAGACTACAAATGAAATTCCCATGGACAAGTCGATGCTATACTTGCTTTTGTAGAAAAGAAAACGCCATTAGTGCGTATAAGAGACGCCACGCGCTCTTTTCAAATGTCACCCACTTTTCTCCACGAGTATAGGCTATATGTCATATACATATCGTCGCTGCGCCAACAAACATTGTTATGTGCTTTTTTTTTTTTTATTGCATATTTTATTAACACTATCTATTTCACACACATTTCTGCACTTACCGATTTCTTATATCTCTTTTGGTTTAGAACTGATCAAAAACAGCTATGTGCTCGCAGTACTAGAAATACTGTGAAAAAAAACGGGTATATGCTTACTTGCTTATTACTGTTTTTGATCGCAGATTAGTGTGCTTTGATTTCGATGTAAAAAATAATTATAAACCAACTAAATACATACATACATATGTATGCACATACCACTTACACTACATCGATTCTACTTTTTAATTTGATCGCTTGCAATTGCGAATTCAACAATTAACAAAGGTGAAAAGTATGGAGGGTAGACACCGTCCGCTCTACATTAGAAAATGTAATCAATCCACCGATATACTCACCAATGGATGGACATAAGTCGTAAGCGACAGGCGAGGCCATCACATCCTTATATTGTTAATTATTTAGAGTATACATATGAAATTATTTCTTGTATATACGAGCTTTCATTGGATATCACCTGTCGAAACTTTGAAAAAGTTCATTGGCTCAAGTGAATACGCTGACCGAAAAAACAGTTCTCATCTCTGGCAATTTCATGGTTTGTACAAAGTATGTGTCCACTCATCACTTTGCATTAATTTTCATTACGAAAATCCAATAAAAACGTTTCTGACCATTTTTCATTACATAACAGGAGCAACGGACAGTTAAATAATCGAGTCCTCAACTTCAAATTGCATACGATTCCGCCAAAAGCAAATATAAATCGTGTATAAAAACAGCTGTGTGCTTTAAAGTAGCGCAAATGTTGATCATGTCGTAATTGGTAAACAAAAAATTGATTTTTTTTTTTCCTAAATCAATAGCATATTTTTAATATAATATTTTTTTTTTTGATACGACACTCGCAAAATATTGCCTATTGGCACCAGGAATCAGTTTTTTTGCTCTCCTGAAAAGTTATTAAAAAACACATACATAACTGTTTTTGTTGGCGCAGTGACGATATCTCCATATAAAGTTCCAGCATTCAACTCTAAGCATTTCAAAAAATAATGAAGTATGAAATATTCAGTTTGTATGGCAGGTGCTACGCCCTTTTCAAAAAATTAAAAATTTTGCAAAAAGTTTTGGAATCTTTGACTTTAAATACATACGTACATATGTATGTGTATAAGAGATTAGTTATGTAGTAGGATATGTTGATACATTTTAGACGATTATTAATATAGCAAGATTTTCGAAAACACTTAGAATAGTTGCGAGTACTTTTGTTGAGCAATATTACTGCCTCCAAATTGAACTCTTTTGCTTTTATCTTACATTAATTTACATAAATATAATCCAAAGAAACTTACCAACCAAACTTCTCTACACAATTCGGCAAAAAATGCGCACTTACCTAAAAATAGAAAGGAGAAAAAAAATAAGTAAATTAATAGGGATTTGTGAAATATGCAAAAATTGTACTTGTGCATAAAAAATTTGATATGGAATGCAAAAATTTTGATTAAGATGCCAAGCTATTGCCATGTGACAAGCAACATTGTGGAATTTCTCATTTTCACGCGCACTTGCACAAATACTCAAATACATACATACAGACAAAGAGTATATACAAACGTACATATAAACATTTATTTAAGAAGGAATGCAAGACTAAAGCGAAGAAAAGCAGAGCGAGTATTTAAAATTACTTGTTAATGTGTTCGTTTGCTTACATGGCATGTATTTGATTATGGCAAGCGAGCGTCCACAAAATAAAGCTAAAACAAATGTTACAACACACTTGTCTAGGAGTTACTCGCTGCTACTCAACAGCAATAGCGTAAATCGTTGTCATTTTGTTATAATTTAATCCACTTACGTATGTGTGTAAAATAAAAGCTAGTAAAAAAGTGTGGCAAAAAACGAAGGCACCACACATGCACATAAGAGGTGAGCAAGCAAATTTTTCACACGCATTCACGCGTATATTTACTCATTATTCATATAATTTCATTTTGTCTTCAGGTAGGAGTGGTGTCATACTGCATACGAAGTAAGTCAAATGAATGAAAATGGCGCTGTTGTATTGTGTTTGCAAATGTATGTACATTAGGGTGGTCCAAAATAAGTAAAGTCGGAATTTTAATGCTCTCTACCCCATATTTTTTATTTTGAAATCAAAAAATATTTAGAGGTCGCTCAAAGTTGTATTTCAAATGGGGGAAAAAATGGCATAGAATTCTTGAAAATACATATTTTCCATTTTTTAATACAAAAGATTTTTTATTTATCCCCTATTGCATTTTCTGTCATTTTCTGGAGGGTTTGCCGGACCTATAAAATATAGTTACTAAGAAAAAATTGTTTAATTAATAATTGGATATTCTTATTGTGAATTGCCTGAAGAGAATTAGAGTTTTCCGATCAAAAAATATTAATTCTCCAAAAATTCTATACCATTTCCAAGGAAAAGTTGTTTTTTCCGATATAAAATACATGGAAAATTTTAAGCGCTTTAAGCGACCTCTAAATATATTTTGATAAAAAAAAAAAAATGTGGGTTTATTTTTTCGGAATAGACCAATCCCAGGGGGTGCATGCGACAAATTCCGACTTTACTTTTTCCACATGCATTTTTGGACCACCCTAATGTACTTACATAGGCATGTGTGCATGTTAATGTTTTCCCAAATCAAAGGTATGTATGAAAGTCTAGCGCACAAGTATGTTGCCAATACGAAAAACAGTATGGTTAATAAAAAATAATATTCATGGCATTGCTGTGGTACTTGTTGAACTTCCAGTTACTGCTGTGTCCTTTTGGTATACAAAATGCTTAGTCAAAGTGGAGGGAGTACAGTGGGATGGAACCAAAAGTGCTAGATTTGTCACTGAAATCACGACAAACGATGCACATAAAAGCGTATGAAGAAAATTGAAAATGCAAATACTGTGCAAGGAATTTGGTTATTAACTACGAAATGTCGAAAACGGAGAAGAAATTCGTAAGATGATTTGCATACACACATAGAAACTAGCGGAGGTAAAATGCCACGGAACAAAGTGGAAAAAGTGTAAACTTGTCTATAAAATGTTCACACATTTTCGAGGAGAGGTGAGTAATTTTGCATCTGCCCTCTTTTTCCAGAGTCTGAGCCGCAGCATCCGCTTACAAGAGGAATGATTTGGGAAGCGGTTAACTGTCAACGACTCAGCCATGGCGTAAGTTTGGCTTGCGGAAAGGAGGTGGAAGCCGGCGGCGAAATGCAGGCTCTCTTGCTCGAACGTGCCCGCTATTTCAAGCCAAGGTATTTGCAATCCTCAGGGCCACGGACTAATTGTTGGAAAATAGGCGGACAGGTAGGAGTGGCAGTATCTGTAGTTACAGCTAAGCTGCCGCACAAGGCGCTGGCCAAACCCTCTTACTGTTGATTGCTTGGTAATAGAGATCTGGCCATAGCTAGAGAGAAAGCTCAGTCAGGGTATTTTCGGTTTGCAACCAGTTATAGCACTCCCACCTTTGGCTTTCGAAGCACCACCAGAAACTTGGCTAATATTTTACCTAGCAATGTCTGAGGCTTTGATGGGCTCCAGCTAGCAGAAACTCAGACTGACCTTAATCTCAGAGGGTCTTAGGTGTTTGCTTTCATAGGGCAGATTGGTCTGCAGGCAATTTGTGGGATTGCTTACCGCCTAATGCTATCTTCTACTATCAAAAATATGTTTAGTCTAGATTGCACAAGTCATAATTAGAAATAGCCTGCCTCACTTTCTCATCAGGATACGTCGCTTTTAATGATTCTAAGCATTCGAGAACCATCTGACTATATCTACAGTTCGCTTTTCTTCAAGAAAAACTTACATCAAGGAAACAGTACACTACTTTTACGGAACGCTTCGAAGACTCAAAAATAGATTGTAGAGACGGAGTTTTGTCACTGATCCCAAAATCGAAAAGCCTGTTCGATTGCCAAACTCTGGTAGTATTTTTCAGGCGAAAGCCTTTGCTATCAAAGGGGCATGCGATTTTAGCCTCAAAGCTATCAGGCCGCAATATTGCTATTCTTCCGGATACCCAGCTTCATCTGACACGCCTATTGTTGTACTGATATGGGTGCCGCAGCACGGCAGAACCCAATGGAAATGAAATGGCTCATGAGCCAGCAGGAAGCAGCTCGACATTGGATACATCAGTGGCAGAAGAGGCTCTTTTCCCCTTCTTCTTGTTTGGCGCTGTAACCGCCTAAGCGATTTTGGCAGAAAACACCCATTAAGCCAATGCCTTTCACGTAACCTTTCCGTATGATCCTTTTCTCGAATCCTCCAAGGCAGAATCGTTTGCCGTGGACATCATAAAAAAGGGCTCTGCTCTCCGAGGCTCTATTGTTATTTTCATTGCCAGTAGTTTTTTACGTGGCGGGTCCCATATCTAGCGCACAACCGATCATCATCAAAATGGAAAACCTGATCTATATCGACTAACTGATATTTTAACAGGCACAGGACACTCGGTCAGGGGTACTTACGCAGCAACACTAGGACTGCAATACAGCACTTATTCTGCCGCAAGGACAGATTCGCTAGAGCGCAATATTTGAAATCAAATTACAGAGAATTTATTTACGGACGAATCAAAGTTGTATGGAAGGGTGGGTGGAGCGGTCTTCAACAAAGGTCTCCCCATAAATCTCTAGTATAGGTACCCAAATTCTAACGATGTTTACCAATGCAAGGAGGTAGATGCGATAAAAGAAGCCTAGTATAGTCACGGATGTGAAAATATACTCCAATAGCCAGGCAGATATTAGAGAGCTTGGGTTTTTGAAGGCACGCTCGAAAGTTGTCTGGTTGTAGACGTCATCCTTACCGACCGCATCACAATACTTCCCTATCAAGCTCCTATGGCTGCCAGGCCATAGCGACGGGAAACTCTTAATGAATTGTTCTCAGATAGAGAACGTATGGGAACTCCATTGGTCACATTTGGTCCTCGACGGGAAAGATAAATAACTATCTAGTCAGCACATCGAACGCGAACCTAACTAAATATTTTTGAAGAGTGCGCCCCTAAACTCTCTTTGTCGAAAATTGGACATTCTAATTTAATGAAAAAAAATCTTATGTAGAAAAATGCAAACAAAAAATGCCGCAAAATACAAATTTAGGTATAAGAGAAATTTTCAAATATTAACTCACAGAGTTTAATCAACGAGACAAAACTGGAGTTTAGCGGAAGTTTTCAGCATGGAAAGAGGAGGGAGAAGAAAGGCATACCATTTGTTATGAGCTTCTTTTTTCAACTTATTTAATACACGTTGTTTAATATTGCTGATTTATGTATAACACAGAAGCTATGTACTACATCAACAAAAACAGAAAAGCTATTTGTAAATTCACAGACATCTGCATGTATGTATATTAGGGTGGTTCAAAAATTAATGTGAAAAAGTAAAGTCGGAATTTTTATACTCTCACCCCTAGAAATTTTCTGTATCGAAAAAATGTACCCGTTTTTTTAAAATCAATCAATCAAAATATATTTACAGGTCGCATACATACCTCCTTACTTAGTATAAAGCAAAGTACAGATTTTTTGACTATGCTACTATCTTTATCGATAGAGGTGCTTAGAATTTCTACAGGGTCACCTGTATAAAAAATTATAAGATCCGCATCGTCCGTTGGATTACAAATAAATAAGGTGTCAAATGAGGGGGCTCACCCTCTATATGTTCAATGAAGTATTATTTTTTGAATAGGGTTGCCACCATTTTAAAAATTATAAGATCTTTACCGTTCGCTGGACTAAAAATTGCTTTACCAAGTGAAAGGATATGGACCGCGTTTAGGCAATACGCCTTTTTTTGACTGAAGTTGCCAGCTATTTAAAAATTACTATCTTATTTATAATATTTTTTGTTGCCAGACTTGGCATTCAGACGTGTAATAAAGTTTTTATCTTTTCCGAGAGGGTTGCCACATGTTCGTGAAATTATAAGATGTAGGCTGTTAGTTGGATTACACAATGCGAGCTATCAAATGGAAGGGCTTGGCCTTCAGATGTGCAATAACGTATTATCTTTTGACCAGGGTTGCCACCAGTTTAAAGTTATAAGATCCGCACCGTTCGTTGGATTAAAAATGTATTACTAAGTGAAAGTGTATGGCTTCCGGAAACGCACTAAGCCTTTATTTTTTTAGCAGATTTTCACAGTTTCATGAAAAAAATAAGGTATAAATTTTAAGGGCTGGGCTGTTGGTTAGACTAAAAAGTGAGGTGTACATATGTATGTACACATTCAGCTCGTGGCGAAGCCTCGTATTTTATATGAGAAAAAAAAAACATTTTTCGTAGAAATGATATGGAGTTCTTGAAAATCAATATCTTCCGACCTTCCGAAAACTTTTTGCTCTTAATTTTTTACAAAAATGGTTAAATAAACAATGGAGTATTATCATTGGGAGCATCCTTAGGAAAAATAGAATCTTCCAATCGAAAAATATTGATTTTTCCAGAATATTATATCATATACATGAAAAATTGATTTTTTCCCATCTAAAATACAAGGAAAACTTTGAGAGCTTTGAGCGACCTGTAAATACTTTTTGATTTCAAAAAAAAAAAAAACAGAGCTATATTTTTGTGAGATCGTTAAAATTTCGACTTTAATAAATATATATATATTGTTTTTTTTGGATCACCCTAATGTACATACACGCGCTACAGGCATATAAGAACAATAAAAATCGCGTCTGTCGACTATTTTCAAATTTTTTGGTTTAGAAAATATTGCCGTTGCATATTCATATGCATATGAGCACAAAGTTAAAACTCACACACACACAGCCATACACGCGCCAGCCGAGACATTGACGTATTGCCGCGCCAAGCTACGCATGCGAAATCCAGCATTTCTCCATACAACTCCGTCCCAGTTTTCACCGCTTCCAGCTGCCGCCACAATTCGTTGCACTAAAAGTCTATTTGAATACGAAGTTCCTTAACCGCCTCGTTAGGGTTTAAGCGCACTTTATTACTTTCATACGCTGCTTCATTTGCCATTCCTCCGCTAGCAAAAGCGTTGCCTCATTTCGAGCAGTTACTAGAAATTGTTACAAAATTTTTCCGCTACCAACATTATTTCTGCGTGAGTTATGACTTAAATGCGGTCATCATTTATATCTGCATATGCATGAGTGTGTACGTATGTACCGTACGTATGCAGACGCTTGAGTTTGCCACAATAATGATGTCGAGCGGTTGGTAGCTTAGCTTAGCTCATTTGTATAAAGTCTACATTAAGGCGCAGTCGAAATAAAATACCTTGTTTGTTTACTTTTTTTTTGGTGGGCATTACGCACGCCCATTAGTAGCTGAGTAAATAATATACACTGGCATATGTATGTATGTTTGTACACAAGAATTTATGCAACTGCTGGCTTGTGTGCTCTGTTTAGATTGCCTAATAAATTTTCTGTCTTGTTATTGTGTGCAGTTGAGCTGATAATTTTCCATGTGTTTGCGGTAATTTTCGCTATTAATGTTGATCAGTTCAAATGAAAAGTGTGTTCCTGTTTAAGTAAATATTTGCTAGCAAGCGCATTTTTTTAAGGAATTGTTAACAAATAGGCAAGAGTTGTTTAACAAATTTACAGAAGCTTCTTTTTCACTTTACTAAAAAAGTAAGCAAACCCTACGTTACATATCTATTTTGTTTCATAACCAATGTACATACATATGTACATACAACATACACATGTACATCTGCTTTTGCCTAAGGTTATATTTTTGTTTTTTTCTACCTCTACTCCTGTTCGATCTAATTACATTTATGTTATTATGTTTTCCTTTACCTTTATTTTTATCTTTATACTGTATCGATAGTAACATCTAACAAAATATCGAAAACAAAACCGATAAAAATATAGATAACAAGATCGATGACAAATTCGATAAAAATTTCGATAGCAAAATCGATAATAATATTGGTAGCAAAATCGATAAAAATATCAATAACAAAATCGATAAATAATCGATAACAAAATCGATAACAGAAATCGATAAAACTATCGATAACTAAATCTATAAAAATATCGATAAATAATCCATAATCAATTACAAAATAGATAAATGATCGGCAACAAAATCGATAAATAATCGATAATAATATTGGTAACAAAATCGATAAAAATATCGATAACAAAATCGACAAAAATTACGAGAACAAAGTTGATAAAAAATGGATAACAAAATCGATAAAAATGTCGATATAAATAATCGATAACAAAATCGATAAGAGAATCGATCACAATATCGATAACAAAACCGATAAAATAGTCAATTTTTATATCGATAAGTCCTGCGAATCTCTAAAATCCCAACATAGTTCACAGATTGAGTATCTGTGTGTCTATCTATATCGTTTTCTCTATAAATAACTATTTTAATCTTTCTTCCTCTATCTTCATCTTTACTTTTATCGGTATTAGCATCTTCATACTTTTCTTTTTCTTTTTATTTATCTTTATTTTTACTTTTATGTTTATCATTTTCTTCATCTACATATCTTTCTTCACCTTTGCCCTTATATAAGTAAGTAGGTAAGTAAATGTTTAAATTTACCTTGGTCTTCATATTTGCCTTATCTTAACGCATCTTTGTTTTTGTTTTTATTTTTACCTTTGCCTTTATCCTTTTCTTCTTCATTCTTCATTCTTGTATTGGTCTTTATCTAAGTGTTAATCTTTAACCATTTATTAGCAAGTTTTTGTTAAATTAATAACATACATTCGGGAAGCGCTTGTTTCCGTCCACAACCACTCCTTGTGCAATTTCCATTGAATTTTCCAATTTACTCCGCCAACCGCCGCAAAAGAAGTTTCACTACAAAAGGTAGCCGAAAATGGCTAGGCAGCGCAAGAAGTCTTTACAGGCATATCGCTCAAGTAGCTCACGACCTCTGCTTCATATAGAGTATCCCCTTGGTAGCACTTATACCTCTATTTGGAAGCGAGCTTATGTGTTTCTGCTTCACCTTAATAGAGCCACCTAGAGATATTCTGCTCGATGGCTTAGCATAGCATGCAATGTGGATCCAGTATGTGCGTTTGTCGTAAAGCAAACGGTTCGCTTTACAAATAAGACCTTGAACGATTGAATCACGCTACAGTCAAGTTATGCAAAGGCTTGAGGTCCGAGACGTAAAGTCACCTTCCACAGAAAAAGAATAAGTCCTTAATGAGACTCTCTAGCGGGCCACGAAACAAAGTCGTCTGCCACATCAACGTTCAGCCTAAAGAATTTTCATCGAATAATATGATTGCCCTCGGAATAAGTCGTGGCGCCACTATGTGAATGAGAGCGCGTAGAAGGCCTGCGTGGCATTTTATGGATTCAAAACACGGCTTCTTGACCAAGAATATAGAATTCAGAGCCACTATATAGATCGAAGTCTGGCTTGAGGGCATGAGGATTGCTGCTTCGGTGAATTTTTATACAGTCGGGTGGAATATGGACAAAAGCAATCGTCTATGCGCAGCTCGATCTTAATAAATTTTCTAAGCTACCGGACCATTGTAGCATTCTTAAGGTAGAAGTATAAGTAGTGAAGAGCGCGGTGGAGTTTGAGTCTGTAAGAATTTCTGTTCAAAGAGCTTAACAGTAGAGTACACGCGCGGCCTACTATAGTAGACCACGGTATGATTTTTGTTGATACCCTAACAGTTTTGTATGCTAGAGCGGTGGGGTTCCAGGAAAGCCTTCTGTATTAAATTTGTCAACGCGTGAGTACCGCGCTTTACATCCACGTGTACTGACTTTTTTGTGGATTGGCACGAAAATCGCGGGCCTGCCATAGTAGTCCGCGCGAGTATTGGTGTACTCAGTTTATAATTTTCTTACTATGCATATGCAGTACATCAGTGTTCTTAGAAACTACCACCGATGGTCACTTAAAATATTTTTCGGTTTGTTGAACATTACCTCAATCAACGCTGTCATAATCAACCAAATGAATGTCAATATTGAAACAAATTTTAACGGGTAACCAGTAACAAGTATACTTAGCCCGCCTTTATTGAAGCCGCCTTAGAATCGCCATACATCCATAGAAACACTTTTCTAACAACTAAAAATTGGAATAGGGGTGCCCATAGGTGCATCTCAAGAAGTACAGCACGATGTCAATTGGTCGGTTCACCTATTGTACTAGAACTCTAAGTTCATCGACAAAAAAGTGGTGCAAGACTGGTAAAAAATGGATTTGTCCAGATCATCAGGCTGCGGTGGGCACTCAAGCACTTTCGACAGAAGCAGCATCTTGATACGAAACAAAATAGTTTTGAAAGCTAAAGTAAATCCCTTTCAATTGTAGCCATTGAGCCACAATTACGCCTTGACCTTAAAAAAATTGGTCAAAAGTAGTGTTCTTCGAAAAAGAACATGCAAAATCCACGAAACTCATTCCAAAACAAAACAGTTAAGTATTTTTTATTATACTAGTATTATAGATTAGTTTTCTTTAACTGAATATTTAGACACCTCCAAATATTAAGTATATGAGTATTTATTAGATACCCAAATTGGTACTTTAAATATAAAAGTATTTAAGTATGCCCATCACTGGGTTCGAAATAGGTGGAGTTTCTTCGAACAGGAGGGAGCCCCCTAAACTTAGCCTAGTCTAGGGACAAGTGGCCATTATTCGGACTTTAAAATCCAAGTCTTTTCTTTATTCAGACTATGTCGCTGTTAGGACATATGCACATACATACAAATGTGCATATAAACATGAGACAAACCCGCATGCTTATGCAGATAAACTAGCACACAAATGCGCATAATAATTTTGCCATAATAGACGGCAGTATTGCGGATTGACGTGCCGCAAGGTCGTGCGTTCGAGTCCCACAGCCAGTCGAATTTTCATTTATTTCGTTTTTTCTTATTTTTTTATAAGTTCTATATAATTTTTGAACGTTACTTTCAGTTAGTGGTTGTAGACTTTTTAATAAAATTCAACTCTAAAAATATAAACAAACTATTAGTAAAATAAAAAATGTGATATAAAATATAGTAAAATTAAATTTATAAGCGAAATATAATAAAAAAAAATAAAATAAATAATAAAAACAAAAAATTTTTTTCGCAATCGCTCCAACCGAGGATCGAACCTAGCAGCCTCAGGCTTGTAGCGGAAGCCAAACTCGCCTGCTTTGTTTGTTTACTTGTACATAAGACAATATGGCCGTTTTTACCAGTGTTGTCATCGAAAATGCCCCGGATCCGAGTTAATTCCCAAAAATTTCGGGCATTTGTTTGGCTGCTTATGCGCATTTTAAAAAGGAAAATGTATGAGTTAAAGCAAATAAAGGCTATTTATGGAAATAAGCGAGCCCGTACCGTCAACCGTATAAGCCCAATAATATAATTAAATTTCATATTTCATGCGGTCAACTACATCGAAAATCATATGACTGAATGCAGCAGTTCGAATGCGGTGACTAACTGTTGTCTAGCTGACTGAGCAGACTCAACAACTTTAGACACAATAATTCTTTGATACAACCAATGCCAATTGACAAAATCCCAAAATTAAATGCTACACGTATTCATAAATTGTCACACAATTATACGCGCAAACGCCCAACTGTATGCTAGGAAATTGCAAGGAGGCGAGTATGTAGTGTACGAAGGTGTGAGAACCGAAATGAAATCAACAAAACGCCATAAAATTAACTTAACCAATTTTCAGTTGAAAGCCTAAAATATTGCCGCAGTATATTTTAGTATATTACGGAATACAAATACAAGAGTTCAAATGTAATTGTACTCAAAATTTTGCACAAATTAAATGTATCCAATCATGGAAATGTCATTTGTGCATGCGGTGGTTAATGCTTATGTTAGCCTATAACAAGGCGTATAAACCACTGCCACACACCCACATACGCACCTACGGGTACATACATACATACAAACAATGTAACTTTCATACAAAATTTTAAGTCAGCTTAATAATGATGCCAAAGGCTAGTTCGTGATCGCACAATTTCACTAAGCGTATCAAATTTGTAGTAATTTTAATTTTGTATGCCGCAAATTATGCAACAAAGCGCCAGTCATTGGTGGACAGGCGCATTTAAGCGCGAAAAGCAATAATGTGAGCGAATGACGTGGGTGCTGGTGAAATGATTGGCGGTTGGCTGGCGTGCGAACTGGAGGTCGGTTGAGCCTTTTGCCTATAACAATTTGGTAGAATTTAATTTTCTACTCAATAAACTGCAATTATACAATTTCATGCCCATCGGGCAGACCGACCTACGCACAAATCGTAGTTTGCCGCTGACGTGAGTACTCACTTATTTTCGCTGACGTAAACTAAGCAATGAAGCGCGCGGTTCATAAACAACACTCACCAATGACAGCTATAAAGCGCAATGACTGGCTATTTAACTAAATTTTGGGAAAAGTACAATGTATTTGAAAGAAAAAAAATAATTATTTTCATTTCAATGTGGAATTATTATCTCGTTGGATGCGTCAGTTAGACGAGTGGTCATCCACGAAGAGCTGATTAACACAGTGGGCAATTTTGCTTGCTTATGGCATAAAAATGTTCGTATGATTACAAACGACGCAAACGAACTCCACCTCATTTGAACGAAGCTAGTAGTTGTGCGCCGTGAAGGCTCACCTCGTCTTCATCAAATAGAGGGATGTGCACGTCTTTGTAAATTGGCAAGGGTACTTCGGTGTCGGAATTCAGAAGCCTTCCCTCCATCAACTCCGGACTTTAAAGCGTTGTGATTGCCGCTAAACTTCCTGATACATTTTGCGTGCTGCAATTACAAATTTTTTCCTCTATTTTCTTCTTCTTGAAGATACATCTCTTCCTTCTCTATTACCGATATAGCCAATCAGCAATCCCATAGTAAAAAGAGCACGAGAGGCAAGCTCATTGAAATCAAACGACAAATATTCCACTGCAACCTCCGGCCTAGTCAAACTTCAAGTTTACGGAGTGTACTGCCCGCACCACTACATCAACATAATCCAAGACCTTCTTTAATGTGATTTGCCGTGAAATCAAAGATAGCTTTGAATTCAGTTTCTGCTGACCCAGCAGTTGACGTAACATTAATCCTTAATGTGTCTTTATCTTTATCTTTATCTTTATCTTTATCTTTACCTTTATCTTTATCTTTATCTTTATCTTTATCTTTATCTTTATCTTTATGTTTATCTTTATCTTTATCTTTATCTTTATCTTTATCTTTATCTTTATCTTTATCTATTTTTTTTAAGTTATATTCTCATCAGCCACAACCCACTGTGCACCACATTTATCGTCGCTCTCAAAGACAAAGTCACTTCGTAAAATTACTACGCTAGCGGAATGAGCATAATAACAATAATAATTATGATTATTTGAGCTTAACATTAACGAACCGCCATGGTCACACTGTCAATGCCGCCTTATTCTCTGCACTCCTTCAAACATGAGCGAACATAATTTAAGAATTTACATGGTATGAACCTATACAACGCGTTCCTCTACCAACAATAGAAACTTGCGAATCTGCATCCGCATTCGCATTCACATTCACAAGTTGTCTTCAATTATTTTAATTGCACAAAGTTAGTTGTTTTCTGAAGAAGTTGCCCTATTCCTTTTGCTGCAGCGAGTAGTAATGAGCACGCAGTAAAATTAAGCGAAATTTCTTCATAAAGCAAATTGAATGACTTCTTTAGCTTTTTTAATGCCTCGCATTTTTTTTTTTGCTCGTTTCATGTTAGCAACTTAGGCCTCGCCATTGTTGTAATTAGCTGCTTTGTGCCTACTTACAGGCGCCTCACCTCAACTCAAACTAATTAATTAAAGTTTATGATGATGATTTTTTCCACGTTGTTTTAAATGCGTTACCATGCTACTTGACATTGA
>NW_023458557.1:85380374-85429662 GCF_013731165.1 Rhagoletis pomonella
AAAATGTTTTGAGGCAGCGGAAAACAATGCAATTTAATGTCGAGTGTAGTAAAATTTAAATTGTATGCGCCTAAATGTGCACAACGCTTGTGCGGAGTGTTAAATTAGAGAAAGCAAAACCACTATTAAGGCTTAGAAATAAAACTAGAGAACAATAAAGTGAGTGACAATAATAACGTCGAAGCGGGTCATTGCTATATGCTAAAAAAAAAGATCCACAACAAAAAGAAATTGTCACCACACACTTTGCCTAGCTTTAGGCGTTGAGGCGCGTACGCTAACATTTAAGACAGCTTTTGAGTACGAAACCTGTGCAAACTTTCTTAACAACAAAAAACTGCTTTTTGCCTTTATAAGTCCACGCTTTCCACCACGGCACGTGACTTTGGTAGTGCGGAAATTGCCAGGTTGGAATTTCTTAAAAAAAAATACTTAAAAAAGTGCCAAAAAAAGGAGCAAGCCGTCCATTTTTCTCATCGTCTTTTGAAGCTTCTTTTCATGCTTCCCGACGCGCTCTTTTCATTTCACTCATTAAGCCTTTCAGTTAAATCGCAAGCGCTTACAATTATGCCGCTTTATGCACAGAAAGAAAATTTAATAAGCTACTGAAAGAAAAAAAAAAACGAAAAAATTAATTAAAAAACAGAAGGAGTATAAATGACCGTTAATGCAGCGCCTCCGGTCGAGAAACGAAATCCATCGAAAGCTGTTTTAATTATTTCTTTATGCTCTTGCTTGCAAATTTACACTCCGTTACAAGAAGGACAATTTTGCTGAGTTTTTTTTTTGCCACACTTGCGAGAAGTTTGTAGATTATTGTGAAGAAAGCAGATAGAGTATTTTTTATACTTATTTGTGGTGAGTGGGAAAGCTATTCAGCGAACTAAAGAGAAGGAATAACTTTCGGTGACAACACAAATATATATAATTAGTGGATTAATGTATGTTATTGTTTACGCCATCGCATGCCACCTTTGTAGCATTCTGTTGTCATATTACAGGCCGAATTTAAAGTTTTGTCGTAGTAGGCATACCGCATAACTAAAATAGAAAGAGTTCGATTTTCTTACATTTAGAGATAATTTATGATTCCTCGCCGCTGAGTTACGATCTCGCACGGACTAGGTCATCTAAAATCCTCATAAAAAAGAAACTATCCTTTGAGGAAGGTATAAACATAAATACTGCTGTGGAACGTGCTTGTATTGAGTGACATTAGCCGGTGGAGTAAGATTATCCTAAAAGGGGTTATTAGCGCATCAATCGACAAATAATCGATAACAAAATCGATAACAAAAATCGATTAGAAAATCGATAAAAATGTTAAAAATAGCGATAACAGAATAGATAAAAAATCGATAACCAATCGATAACTAAATCGAAAATATATATATATATATATATCGATAACAAAACCTAAAAAAATTCGATAAAAATATCGATAACAAAATCTATAGCAATTTCGATAACAAAATCGTTTAAAATATCGAATACAAAATCGATAAAAACATCGATATCGACAAAAATTTCGTTAATAAAATCGATAAAAAATGTCGATAACAAAACCGATAAAAATATCGATTATTATATCGATAAGTCCCGACAAACTCTAAAGAAGAATTTTGAACGGAATCGTAGTAATGAGATTTTTGATGCTAGCTTTTAACTTTTTTCAAAGATTGGTATAAGAAAAACTTGAATAACTGAACCTAAACTCTTCCGATTTAAACTTATCATTGGAAAGGTATTTTCTCACCCTTTTTATTTCTTTGCTAATGAGCTCACTCATGGGTGAAAGAGAAAGGTAGGATGAACACCATTCAAAGTTGAATTAACATGTGTTGGTATTTAAAAAAAAATGGGGCACATAAATAAAAATAGTGAGAAAATACCTTTCTACCGAGATCCCATAAGTCTAAATCAGAATAGTTTTGGCCCAGTTATTTAAGTTCTTTGTAGATCAATCTTTGAAAAAAGTAAAAAAAAAACAGCATCAAAAATCTCTTTATTACGATTCCGTTGAAAAGATTTTTAAATATTTTATGCAGATTTTTGAAGCCTGAACTGTTTTTTTTTTTCATTTGAGGGGACTTTTTTCAAAAAGTTCTTTAAGAAACTATTTTTAGTCATAAAAAACTCCATTTTTGGAGGTATTTTCGAATCGGTCCAGCTAGCCTAAATCTTAATATTTTTCCGAAATATTTTGGTGGACGTCTTAAAATATAATTAATTTTGTAATCCCGGCGGAAAAGAGAGTGCCGACAAATTTTTTTAAAGGAATGTAAAACAAGACAAAACCGCCAAAAGTTGCATCAAACATACGTAAGTATTTATATACCTCAATGTATACATACAGATGCGCTACCGCTTACATGCGGTCAAATGTCTACAACATTTCATAAAATCGCAAAACCGCATTGCAGCAAAATGTTGAAAATATCACAGCTCATAAAAAGGAACAGCGGCAAAAGTTAGCACAAAGATACATATTGTCGTTTAAAGTACAAAACCGCGTATCAACAAAATGCAAAACGGCGTATGCAAGGTTGCATAAATTATTTTCTAGAGAGTAAAAACACTCATATTTCAAAATGGTTCTCTTTTCTATAAAGCAATCGCATTTCAGGTTAGTATATTTCGGCACGAATGGATAAGGATTGAGCCAAGAGCTTGTGTGAGCAAATCCAAGTTTTGGCAGCAAATGTCAGTTACGCGCTTTGACGCGGAATGACGATTCGCGGTTTTGTACTTTAAATGACGATATATACATAGGTATGAGCGAAAAGAGCACCAAGATGAAAAAGAAGAAACAAAAATATGAAAATAAAAAAAGAAATAAAGAAGAGAGAGAACTAGCAGCCAAGTAACTCAATTGGCAAAATGGAGTAATACATGTAGTATTAGAAATAAATGTTACATTTGGAGCTAGTTTTGCGGAGGGAAAAATTTAATAATTCCGAAAAAATCTACGACATATGTTGCTTGGGAACAATCAAGACACTAGCGATAAGAGTCCTAATACAGTCCTTGCTGTATACATATATACATATGTAGTTAACGAGCTTGCTTCTTCTTGGCAATATATGTAGTGTGTGACTGAGGCTTTTTTATACGATATATGTACATATGTGCACATGTATGTAAGAGCCGAATTTTTACAAGATACGAACCATGAGAAAACATCGAAGGCGTTTAACAATTTTTTAATGGGTCGATTACTAATTAATTTATTTTTCAGTTTGGTAATTTTTTAGATTCGCTGTTACATGTTTGTTAATTGGTGTAGTTCCTCCACTCATATAGATCAATAGAGCCCAAGTGGCCCCTAAAAGTCTCCTTAAGGAAGCGAATTTATTTCTTTTTAAACTATCAATTATCCCGCTGTATACAAATAGTCATCTTCAAGTTCTTCTTCCTCTTCCCCTTCCCCTTCCCCATCATATTCCACTTCACTGTTATCTTGATCTTCACCTAAGTATTTATATCTCATCTGCACCTTATTCTTCTTTTCCATTGAACAATCAGTGCTATGGGATATATTTGGTATAGATGATTTTCTCAACGACAAAAAAAAAAAAAAAAAAAATAAATCAACGGTTAATCCTAGCTAAATCAAACTTGAACTATATTAAATTGTGATTAACGAGTTTGAAATTTTGGTGAAACTTTGTTTAATTTTCATAACTTTTCGCAAAGTCTGTGATTAATTCAGTGAGAGGGGAGACCGGTATGTTTGCATGTACATATTTATAAAAAAAAAAAATATTTATTATACGAAATAGTAGTGGGTAGGCACTGTGGCCAATGGTAGTCAGCTGTTACCACCTCTGATTGTACGCCATGCAGGGTCCGCTAAAAACTCCGCATGTGTTGTCCGGAGGATGCACCAGACCAGGTTTTATTACATGGCAGTTGAGAAATGCATGGGCTGAAATTTCATAAATTACACAAAGTAAATATTTGCAAATGCAGCAGTACATACTATGCATTTAGGCGCCCGGTGTTAACTGTCGTGCCTATACAGGTAATAAGCCACACTTTCATAAAAATAAATAATAATAAACAAAAGCAAAATAGCCAAACTTGCTAAAATGTCCTATCCCAATTTATATTTCGGCCGTTGGATGTTTTATCCTATTTCTGTGTTTTTATACATCGTCCTTAAGATTTTTTAAAGATTTTCTCTTTGCGAGAGTTTTTTTAACAACACTTCGCTGATGCTATTTCTCTTCATCCATATGTATGTATTTTTTAATTCTTTTAATTCTTATCATCATTTCGTTTTTCACTTTTACGTCCCTTCTTTGACGTTGCATCTCGGCTTTGACATTAGCATTGGCGGTGGGATTAATTTTACACCGTTGCGAGTCACGTGGCGAATAAAAGTGAGTTGCTGTCGCTGTTTCTGATGCTGTTTGCTTGCTGCAGTGTTGCAATAAATATTTGGTGTTGATGCGATTGCCTTTCGCGGCACCTTGCTGCGGTACACAGTGTCGGAGATCACTACAGCGCTCAGCTTGTCGTCAGAACACTCAGTGGCTCATGCCACTATTTTGCTTTTGACTACATATACATACGTGACATACGTGTAGAATATTGCATTTTTTTAAATACAGTGACTCAAACAAATACCCAGGTGTTGTTCTTTTTTTAAATATTGGCAATATTTTTCGAGATAATTTTGTTTTGTTATTTTTCTAAAAAAATACCGTTCAAGCTTTACCCATAAACATATAAATCACATCTTCAAACTTTATACAAAATTTAGGAAAATGTAACAAATTTTAATAAAAATTTCAACTTGTTCTTTAGAATATTTTTGGGTATGCAGTTTTATAGCCCATACAATTTTAGTCTAATGAAGTGCAAGCTTCAAACGGCTAAAAAATCGCGCTGATTTCTGAAATTTTATATTTTTTTTTGAGACTACTTTTTCGGTTTTTTTTTTTAAATATAACAATTGCGATTTACAAAAACTGGCGTTGATATTGTGAATTTTGTTGCTAACGGTCTCGTGCGTTTTATTTCTTAAGAAATTGCTATTGAATGGAAAAAAGTGCTAAAATCCGTCCCAAAAAAAAAAAAATTCTCAAAAAATATCGGGATTTTTTAGCCGTTTCAAACTTGCACTTCATTAGAAATTATATGGACTATAAAACTGCATACCTAAAAATGTTCTAAAGGTTCAGAATAAAAAGTTGAAATTTTGATGAAAATTTGTTGAATTTTCCTAAATTTTGTAGAAAATTTGAAACTGTGATTTATGCGGTTTTGGTTGGACGATATTTTTATAAAAAAGTAGCAAAAAAATTTAGCTCGAAAAAACATTACGAATATTTAAAGAAAACGAACTCGTGGTCATTTGTATGAGTCACTGTATACCAATACATACAAACATGTATTTTTTTAGTGAGTCTGAATGTGTCAAGTGTACAAAGTTTCCTTTGTGGTTCAGTTGCTCGTGGGATGTCATCGTGGAAATCACCCCTATAACGCCCTGCTTCGAAACTTTTCCGGATGAATGTAGGAGCTTTATGCATTTTTTCGCGATTTTTTTCGAGAGTTTTTCTCTTTTTTTTGGGGTATTGTTTGGTACTCTTGGAATTATATTTCTTCGGGGTTCTTTAAGATTTCGGCTTTTTTTGGGGACGTGTCTTTATTTTTTCATGATTTTTCGGGATTCCCATAATTATAATTTAAGTGATTTTCGGTACTTCTCGGGTTTATTTCTGTATACAGTATTTAGTGAAGCCTAAAATACTACTCGGTTAGGTAAAATACATTGCTACTCAGTATACGAGTTGGGAGATTAAGACAAAAGCATCGATGTTATAATACTTTAAGATGCGACTGCAAGGTTGAAGAAAAATCGCAAAAGACGAAACCTAGGTTCGGCCAAACAAAATTTTAAACTGCAATGGAACCTAATTACTTCCTTAGAAACAATTTAATAATTTTTGACCGGCTTTATTTTATAGACATAAGGGTGGTAAGTTGGGGTAGTAGGAACAGAGTTTGATGGGTAAGTGCCAGAACATGGTCAATCGACTTTGGAACAAAAAATAATGTCTCCTATAGACATAAACATTTATATATCGCCCGTTTAATAATATAGAGAAGTAACAAATTTACGATTTATGAGATTTTATATTGCAATTCATAAACTTGATAAGGAGAATATTTTTAGTCGAAATATATGTTAGGCGAAAATATGTGGCTGTGCAGTTTTTTATTTTATATACCAACCATTTATACGTAGGGATGTTACGATACGAGTAAATACAAGTACATACTCGACACTTTTCGTTCGATACTACGTAGGTTTGATATCGATATTTTTGGGGCTAGTACTGAGTAGGTATCGAAAAATAATAATTGTATCGAAAGCCGATACTAAGGCAAATGCTGATTTAGAATTTTTCCTTCCACTGTTATTCCAAATTTGAACCGCCCTGTGCTTTATGGCTGCTTAATTGCAAGCGAAAACCGCGAGTACTCAACTCAACTGTTCAAGTGGATGTGCGAAGTGGATGAATGATCAGTACAGACGTTTCAAAGCGATGTATAAGTCACTGAGTAACTATATTATTATTCGCGCTGAAAACTGGGGACTAGCTCTTTTATTGAAGAAAAGAAACGTAGAAGGAGTTGATACAAAAAATTTCTTTGAAGAAACTTAAATATACAATAAATATAACCCAGCACGAAAAAAACTTGATATCAAATAAAAAAGATATTTATGCACTTTCTTTAATAGCTACTAGAAAATCCTTAGTATTGCTTTAGTGCTGCTGAATCACTATCGCCATTTTTTTTTTAGTAAAACTTCATCAGACTTTTTTTGTTTCCATACTCTTTACACTTTAAATTGTAGGTGAAATTATACAAGGTTAAGTAAAGATGAGACATTTTTCAAACTACCGCAATCAAATTTTGTCCATAAGGCTGCCGTCAGCATAGGCTGATAAAAGCTTAAATTAAAGGTGACATAACCATAACCAACACTGTATTCGATTAGTGGTGCCGCACCATAACGCCATAGCCATAATCACAGCCATAGAGATCAATTGAATTTTGATTTTCCGCCATAACTATATTAGCTGATATGTGAAGTGCGTGTTGCCAGACGTTCAAAAAACAAAACAAAAAAAATATTGTCACAGCCAACGTTTTGGCATAAGGGCTGAATATGAACCATTTAGCTAAACAAAACCAAAAATGTAGCGCGATACAACTTCTCACGCTGATTTCAACTATACCAAAATAGTTTGGCGCAAAAATACAAAAAAAAATATAAAATGTTAAATTCAAATTTTTTTTTTTAAATATTAATATTTTATGAACTACATAACTGATGCCAAAATAAAGAAAATTAATTTATCTTTCTGTTGCTGTTCATAATTTATGTGCTTTATTTTATTTTTAATCTAAAAATACTAAAAAACGAAAAGAAATTTCGTATTTTTTCATAAAATCACCTTTTTTTAACAAAATTTCATGATTTATGCAAAAGAAATTTATATTATTAAAAAAGTACAAGTTGTAATAACTTTAATTGGATGTACATATTTTATTATGATCTGCAGTTGAGTTTTAGAATTTAGTGTTAATTTATTGATAGTGACAGAAATTCCGCGCAAGTATCCTACGATATTACACGTCTTTCTGCGTCTTGTTCCGCGTCTGGCAACACCGACATTGTTGACTACGAAAAATCAGCTGTTTATGGTTATGGTACCTACAATCGACGATATTTAATGTGGTTACGGTTATGGCTATAGCGTTGTGGTATGTCACCACTAATTTAACCTTAACTTGTGACCAAAAAAATAAAAATTCGCTCAGCCCATACGGAATACCTTTGTAGCAAAAAGTATCGATACGAGTAGGAATCGATACTTAAGATCCGAAATTTTTAAGGTATCGATACTTTCATTCGATACTACTTCCACGTAGAAGTATCGATAGCTGCATTGTATCGTTTCATCCCTAACTATACTACGATGTAATCAAACGTTGATTGGGTTTTCCCATAAAATTGAAATGTATTATTTAAGGTGCGATATCATACTTTAAGATCCGACTGCAAAAGTCGAGGAAATGGCGTAAAATGTAAAGAGGCAAAAAAAACCGAAAAACTTTTGGCAATTGATTTGGAAAATTACAGTGAAAGATGTACGGTGACCTTTTTTCTGCCACGGTCTAGTGTACTTTAACCATCTAAAACACTGAAATCCTCTGCAAGAGATTCAACTACATAATTACCTTTGCTAGAATTTAGAACTCACTGTGATTATTTGTAATTAGTTCTAAATGTTCAAACTATGAAAATAATTACGAAAGCATTTAAAAATATTTTATACATATACGACGCAAACTTGCAAATTTTGGCATTTATGTGTTAATAACTTCCAGCAATGATTCAAAGTTGGAAAATTAAAAAAAAAAAAAATTAACTTTCGGATGCGTGGGTGTGAGCGAATTATTAGTTTCCCATAACAAGACTATTAAAAGCATGCCATAATTTTAACTACCAACACACACACACACACACACACACACGCGCGAACGAACAGCATGTTTCGATTACTTAGCAATTTCAAAATATATAAAATGAGTGCTCCACCATCTGCTGTTGTAGACCTTGTATAGGTGTCTATGTAAGTAAGTATGTAAACAGCCTTTGTCCGCACATTCGTTATTCAATTTATGATATTTATGGCATTTTAGTTTATGTTTTATGACTGTTTGTATGCAATTTTGCGGAACTGCTAGTTAAAGCGCCTGTAAGTAGACCAAATAACATGTTGCAAACATTTTCATATAAGCGGCGTAAATTATTAGCTGCGCTTAATAAGCGTCATAGAGTGGCGCCACCAGCCACACCATGGCGGAGGATGAGCGAAATGAAGAATGTTTGAAACACAAACTTCTAAAATCGTTAGTCATTATTGTTATTGCTGCCATTTTAGAGCGAGTGAATTTTGCAGTTGGTGCAGCCGAACTACCAAAATCCATATTTGTGGCAAACAAATTGGTAGCGCAGTGCTTGGTTTGCAACATTAACGTTAGTTAGTAGCAGCTGATGCAAATATATATAGCGCTCACATTGTACACAAAGAAGTGAACGCGCCTTAAAGTAGGCAAACAAGTGAGGTGTCTACACACAGCGCACAGTGTACGGTTTTGGGAAAAAAGTGACACAATTAAATAACTCGAGAAGGAGAAGAGATAGCGAAATAAGTGTAAACGTATTTTAAAGCTTTTGAGATGCAGCAGTCAGAAAAAATAGTCTCGCTGGATGAAATAATTTAATTGACAATTTTAAATTGTTGCCTTTTTAGATCTGTAAGCAAGGCACATTTTAAACATTGTAAACACATATTTTGGCTATTCTAGTGTCGCAAGAAAAAAAAAACGAATAAATTTCTTTTTAACTTCTTCGTTAAAAAAAAAAAAACAGAAAATCAAAAATTTTAACTTTGAAGGTCATTTTAAAGGTCTAAGTGAATAAAAAATTACCTTGACCTCAAGACGGATTTTCGAAAGAAGCATTTTTGAATTTTTTCGCCTTTTTTAACCTAAAAAAATCAACTTTTGAAAAAATATTTTAAACTATCAAATACCCGCTGTGCTTTACTGCGCCTTAAAGTATTTGTTTGTTGTCTTGTTTGATACCCGTATTTTAATATTTCATTTATTTTATCAATTTAATAAAAAAAAAAACATTTCAAACAGTTGGCAGCCCTCCTCAAAAATATATTCGGCGGTCAACTTTCCTAAACCTCCTCAGTTTGATACCCATATTGCAATATTTAATTTATCTTAACAAATAAATAAAATAACAATTTTAAAACATGTGGCAATCTCCATAAAAATATTTTCACCGTACGCCTTCTTAAGCAACTTTCTTTGACAGCCATATTGCATTGGCTTCTTTATTATATTAAAGTACTTAAACTCGAATTTTCGAACAGGTGACAACTCTCTCTATTTTATTTTTTTTTTAAGTTGGACCTCTAACAATACATCGTTGAATACTGCATTCAATTCCATGCATTAATTTTCGAGTGATGCACGTACAAATATGTAAAACAAACAGACATACAGACGTAAATTCCAAAAATTGTTGATTTGACTTCTAGTGCTCTAATTAAGACCACTTTCTCGAAATATTTGCTTTTGTCCCTTTTGTTCGAAAATCGCACACTGTGCAGCGTACCGTTTGGGCGCAAACTAAATATTTTCTAACAAGGCAAATGTACTCTCGAATCAGTTGCACACTCACACACGCGCGCGAAAATAGCACGAACGCCCTTTTAACAAGCCTAATACATACTTAAGCCTAAGCGTTACATACGAGTATTATGAAAATGCTTTCTCACCTTTAAATCCGTTTTACCTTGCGGAAGATCGAAATTATCTTTGTAGCAACCATAACTGGCTATTTTGTTTTTAGTTTACTTTGTGTTGCATACTTTTTAGCGCCAAATTAAATTGCTTGTTAGGCCTACTTAACAAGCTTTGGTCTTGTAATAACTACAGGCGCCGACAGACACACAACACACACACACAGAGGCATAGTCTAATCACATATCCATTTCGTGTTTATTTCACTTTTTCACTCGCTTTACACTTCCTCTATACTACATAGATATTGTTTTCCTTCTTCATTGTCTTTGTAAAATTAGAAAGCCAAAGACATGCTAAATAAATGAATACTCGAATACACACAAGTCGATATTAATTCACACTTCCTTTTACAACTGACAGCGGCTGCAAATGTTTGTAATTTGCATAGTTACCGTTCTATATCGAATGGCCATTGCAGGTAATGTTACGGTTTAGAGGAGGAAGATATGATAATTGCAACAAAAGGTGTTGTATGTGGAAAATTACATTCATATATTTCTTAGCACCTATTAACATGGCCGACTATTAGGGTAATACCTTTTCAAGTAATTCTGAAGGCTATTTAAAATAACGATGCCATAATAGATAAAATGGTATAACGACCCAAAAGACCAATTAAAAGATTTCAATATGTATGTATGTATAAGAGAGAAAAAATAGCAGACCAAAGAGAAGTGCATTACAAAAAAAAAGTATGTATACTGTACGAAGACAAGAGACAAGAAATTTTAAAGCAGGTTTTGAAATTTATCTGCGCTTTGAATACAACATTTGTCCGAAAAAAATGTGTCTAAAGGCAGATAAACTCTAACAGGTACTTCAGAAAATGGCACTAACTATTACAATGTTGTTCAAAATTTAAGGGGCAATTCTGCAACATGTCCTTCAAATCTCCACAGTCCTTCGCAAGACAACTGTCAATTTTGGCAATTGTCTGGATAATACTTCTCTGTCTTTTGAATGGTTAATGAAAGATCTGATAACAACGAAATATTAACGTTATTCTGTTTGTCGTTTAGCAATAAGTCTTTAAAAACTTTAACTAAAGAAAAATATACTAACATACATATGTACTAGAGGTATACGCCGCCGGGCCACGCCGCCGCCGCCGCCGTTCTTTGTCATTTCATACGCGCCGCCGCCGAGTTACGAAAATATCGGCGCGGCGGCGGCGGCGGCGGCGTTCGGCGCCTAAGGAATTTTGTACAAAATTTTCATATTGTATGCACATTGAAATACATCGTTTGAAGGAACTAAATACTACTCGTATAAAAAAACTATTTTACGAAATGAAAATTACATTTTTAAAAGGGTTTTTTTTTTTTGCATAACTTGGGCCACTGAACATTAAAAAAAGCGTAACTCAGAAAAAACATATGTAACACGTTTTTCGATCGAAAGCGTTTTTTACAGTTAAATTAGGGTCGAATACTGGTAATCTGACGATTTTTTCCGCAGTAGAAATTTTTTTTTTAATACTACAACAATACTACTTTTTTATATACTACATCAACAAGAAAGTTATACTTTAACGCCAATATCTCAGAAAGCTGTTTTAACAGAAGCGCCCTTATTGCATCTAACTCCTCAATTATTGGAGATAAAACAAAGACTAGTGATTTTCCTGTGTTTTTTTTTAACATTTTAAAAGAATTTTAATAAAAAGCAAACACTTTTTTTGCTAATTTTTACATTCGTAAGTTACTTTATTCTGGGGTCCCACAGACGTATACAACAAATAGGTGGCTGTGTAAAAATTTCGTTAGTATTCCTATGTAGTGGTCAAACCCCAGGAAGGTTTTGCTCTCGCGCATCGCAATATTTTCTACACAGAATTAAAGTCCCCCTTTTTGGTAAAAATTATTATTATTTTGCATTACACTCTGCTCTACTTAGAAAAATTTGGCGCTTAATATATTAGTGAAATTTTAACCATTTATAAGCCATTTTTCAAACAGTGGGTCAAAAAGACCCGTTCTGGTGGGAGTTGATGGGTTAAACTTTTGGAAAAAAGTAGGCCAATCTTATTTTCAATATATAACCCGCAAAAAATCCTAAGAACTCCGTAATTTAATATAACGGTTGATAAGCTTATTGCAAAAATTTATTGATAGCGACATAAATTACCCCAATAACTTAACCTTTAAATTTTTTTATTTCTTTAAATTGAAATAGTACATACGGATTTGCAGAGTACATAGAGATGTATGTATATTAGGGTGCCCATCGAAAATCGTTTTTTTGTACGTTAGTACTACATATTTTCAAATTGTGGAAATTATCGATGGTCAAATTTTAAAAAATTCTTTGAAATTCAAGCAAAAATAGTCATTCAAAAACTCATGAATCTAGAAAATCGTAGTTTCTGACCTAAATCGACAGGCCGCGACCTCTAAATGGCCTTTAAAAAATCTATAAAAATAGGCAATAATATTTCTCATAAAAACGAATCAAATTAGGGGGTTGGATCTTTAAATTTTCAAAAAAAGCATTTTCGATGGTAAACCTAATGTATGTACTATATAGACTTTCTTCTGTTCGGCAGCAGTCAATGAATGAATTAAATAGAATTATAATCTGATGACATGATAAGATTAGAAGCTTCATGGCTCTTTGGAATCTACCTTATGGGCAGTAGCGCCGGCGTTTCCAGACGCGCCGGCGTCGCCGCCGCCGCCGATTATTTTTGAAGTTGACCACGCCGCCGCCGCAAAGCCTGTCGGCGTAAACCTCTAATATGTACAAATATCGTTGCCAAACGTGAAAAGGTTTGAAATCGCGATTATCGCTCATTATGTATGCATCAAAAATATTAATTAAAAAAAAAGTAGACTCGGCACCTTTTCGCTTTTAGGTAGCGATATACTTTGTTTACAACAATAAAAATTAAAGATTATATTCAAAAAAAATTTAAAAAATTACAAAAAAAATAAAATTTCTAAAAATTTGATTTAATTGAAAACAAATAATTTTCTTTAAAGCATTAAAATCATGAAATGTAAAAAAAATTTGCTAGAAAACATTATTTAAAAGAAATAAGATATAAATATTTTTTCTTTATAAAACAATAAAATTCAAAAATAAAATTAAAAAATTATATATTTAAATAAATAAAAAATAGTTTCTAAAAACTAAAGAAAATCTAAAATTAAATAAAAAGTTAAATCTAAAAAAAAGCAAAAATAGATAAAATAAAAGAAAAATGTTGCTTTTAAAAGCAATCAAGAAGAAAATAAAATCAGAAAGCGAAAAAAATTAAAAAAGGCCCTTGCAAATAAACTAAATAATAAAAATATTTTTTAAAAAATGTGTATAAAAAAAGAACTAAAAATATATGAGTTTCAATAAATTGAGTGAAATTAAAAACGTATCTTTTATTTATAAAACGCAAAAATCTAAAAGTTAAAAGAAAATTAAATAAAGCAAGCTTTGTTAAAAAAAAAAATAGATAAAAAAGTCTACAAATTAAATGAAATTTCAGAAATATACATATATTTTTCTCTTTAAAAAGATAAAATCTAGAAACTAAAAGAAAATTAAATCTAAGAAAAGAAAAAATTTAATAAAACCAGTAATTTTTAATCAAAAACACAACCGACTTCATAAAAAAATTCTCATATAAAAATTTATTTTGGGACTACCTTCTCAGAAAAAAATTAGCAATATCGGTTCCCGGGCCCACAGCTGTACAGTAACATACAAAAAAATAAAATATTCTGAAGAATTGATAACATCCTCCTTGTTTTGAAGTCGTATAAAAAACGAAAAAAATTAATTATATATTTATATAAGCTGATTTATGGAGCTTTACGGCCGCTAAAAAAAAAATTTTAATATATAACAAAAATCCCGCTGCCTCAGGATTTGAATCTTGATGAAATGGTATAAATACGTCTCCATTAGGGAAAAGCTCAAGTGCTTGTTTTCAAAAGAGCTTTTCATCATGAAAATTGGTAAGGAAGCTTTGTCCCAGAACAGACAAAAACTTTCAAATTATCTTGCTTACTGCCTTTCAATTGTCTTACAAAATTCTTGCAATAGCATTAGCCATAATCGCCCTGTTAGTCTCTGAAAATATCATGAGTGGAGCTTTATTATATGGTATTTTCACGCTTAATTTCGACCACCAGAAGCGTCCAAATGAATAACTGGAGAGTCTAAAAATTTGCATATCCTGACCCCTGAAGGCGTAGCATAGTTTTAGGTACACCTCCTATACATTAAGATATTTTTCAAACGAAAAAGGTTTGGGTTTTAATGGCTGCCAGTGAACTTGCTAGCACACCACAAACCATTGTGTGGAGTCTGCGAATCCTAAAAATGGCTGTATTCCTACTTTTGTCGGTTGAACCCTCAAAAAATCCTGGTACCATGCATTTTCTTCTTCTCGCACCGTTTCGGGCTCTTCTTTAATTCTCCGGAAGTGGGAAGCCCTCAACCACCCAGCGTACCTTGCGATGGCAATATGGCCTTCGAGAAGATCCATAGCTATAGAAAAAGCCCTTCTGCCCGGCAGCAACGGTGCAACGGTCTCCACTCATACCAAGTGAAGAGCAAGCTGCGCAATCATTTCGGCCAATGAAAATAAATGCCCATAAAGAAATTAGTGAGTGCAGCTATCCGTTTTACAATCTTTTCACGGCTGCTTAGATAAATGACACGGGTGCGTTATACTCGTAAATTTATCTCAATAGAGCACAAATAAAAAAGCAAAACGCATGTCTCGCTAACTTGCATTTATAAAGAGTGTCTTCGACATATTTGAGTGTCAGAGAGCCCAGCATTTTAAAATTCTTTTATCAGAAATTACTGTCGCTAGCATTTTCTTTTTAATTCCACAGTTTTTTGTATGAAAACAAATTGCGAAAAAATTAAAATAAAATTATTTGCAGCACAAAAGTCATGCCACTTAAAACACGAAATCCTGCAAATTAACACACCATTTATATAAACCGGGAAGCCATTATACTTTAAGATACGCATATACATACATACATATCTGTATCCTAAGTTACCACACAGTATGCAGATGAAGGCACTTAGTAAACCGATGAACAAGCGCTCTAGTCTACACACACACACACTCACACGCATTACCGACAACCACACATCCGCCTTTGACAGCATCACACTTGAAAAGTTTTACACAAACTGTAGTTTTGGTAAAGGCTGATTAGCTGTTAGCTGGCTTGGGTGCTAAGTAAGGGGCTACATAAAATTGGGGATGGTGGGATAAACGAACGAAGCCAATTGGGTTGAGAGTTTATATGTTTGTATGTTAATATGTATGTATGTAGAAGAAGGTTTGAGAAGAGTTTATGTTGTTGTTGCAATTGTTAAGTTTACTTAGCTGCTTGTTTGGTTTTTGGTAACGATCTAAGTTGATTAGGCTTTTGGTTTGGACTATCAAAAAACTTTATCCTTAAACGATTTACAGTTTGTAAAATAAACTAAATCAAGTGCTAAGACAGAATGTGTGCACAAATGGCAGATGTATGTATGTACATATGTATATACATACATATTTGTACTTTAAAACCATACGTATTCACATTGGCATGCAATTAACTTCTTTACTCAGGCAGTTAAGCAGACGGACGAAACGTTATACATATTTAAATAAGTGCCTACGCGCATTTATTGCTTCATAGGTACATACAGTGGTGGTCGCACAATTAAGAGCGTTACCTCTTTACGAGTTTTGACCATATATATTTTTTTTTTACAAAAATATAGTTTATGCCACAACGAAAACCAGGTAACTCAAACTTTCAAACCTTGTAAGAAATTTATAAAAAGTTGCAAAATCTCAAAAATGGTCATTAAACTTTCAAACTTTTTAATCAGAATTTCAGGCGCATTCAATTTTAAGATTATATTGAGCACTTTTTAAGCGACTTAAAATTCGTTTTGATTTTTGAGAATTTTTTTCTAACGATGTTAAGAATTTTTTTCCGTACATACACAGTACATAAAAAAAATTTGATATAGGAGTAAACGAGCAACACCATCAGTTAAGAAAAAAGTTCTAATGAAAAGTTTGCAAATTTTAAAATTTTTTTTTAATTTGGCGAATTTTTATAAATCTTGTACAAGGTTTAAAACTTTGTGTTGCACACTTTTCGTTGTAGTATAAACTACATTTTTGTAAATAAAAATGAGGAAATGTGGTGATTTCCGAAATAGCTATCACTTCTACCATTTTTGCACATTATTGTTGCTTTTCCACAATAAGATTTTTCATTAAAAACGGCCTCAAGCTGAATAAAAATTGTTGAATGTAAATAAAAATAAATAAAAAAAATAAATGGCCAAACCTTCGAAAGAAGTAGTGTCACTATTTATGTGACCACCACTGTACATCTATTTTGTTTATTTAATGTAAATTTATTCTCAAACATGTAAACTTGCATGCTTTTCCGCCTTTATTTCCGATATTGTTTAAAGTTTTTCTTTTTGTCTTTTAGTAGAAAATGCTCTTAATTGCATTTGTTGCTTTAGTTTTCCCTGTAACTTATCTTTTATTTCCACAGAAAATTTAATTGAAAATCAATGCACGAAATCTTTTAATACAGGCAGAGGAAGAATGTTAATTAAATTCTTCTGGATTTAAACGATTTCAAAGATTTTGCAGAACTTATTCATAGAAGGTTCGATATTGATTGGCAGGATAAAGATATGGAGCTGCCGTAGACGAGTGGTTAGATGGGAGTATAACATTCAATAGAACCCAGACTCTTTTGAGGATTTGAGCAGCATCAAAAAAGTTATAGAAAACATATTTTTCTTCCAGTCCAATTTTGCCATGAAAAGGATTTCATATAAAATATTATTTCCCTTTCGCAGTGTTGCATTTAAAATTACTACGCTGGGTATTTATAATGTCATTCATTTGTCTTTCACACTTTTCTATTAATATATTTTTTTTTTTAGTTTTTGTATGTTTTTAAGCATTTCATTTTTGTTTTGCAACTACATACATATGTTTGTATGTATATTCTATGCATTTCACTTACCTTCATAAACAGTTAAAGTTGCATCAGCCGATACTGCATCACCAACACCATTTTCAGCTACACATTCGTATGGTGCATCGTCACGACCGGCACGTACTGGTTCAATGCGTAATATAGAAATGCCGCCAGGTTGTTCTAGCACCGTGTAACGAGATTGCGTGCCTGATAAAAAAAAGATAAATCATTTATAACCATTAATTTTTATAAATAAAACCAAAAAGACCGTAGCATATATGTATGTATATAAGTAGGTAGTAAATCTTTGCCAAAGTATGACAGTACTATCTAGACTTCATTTAGGTGGCATTGGGCACGAAACGGTACGAAAAAATGCAAGCACATAATCGATACTTTTCGTTCGATACCAAGTATTTTGAACCAAGTAGGTACTGAGTAGGTAACGAAAAAAAATACTAGTATCGAAACCCGATACTGACAGGCCCATTCTGCGTTGCTAACAAAAAAAAGTTTACCGATAAATAAAGGTACTGTCAAATTTTAAATCATACTTTTCGTAGCCGGTAAATTTCTGAATAAGTTAAAACGTTAACAAGGTACCTAGAATTGCGGTTACACGAAGTGGTGTCATTTCTTGGTAGCGAAATTTCCCTGCCTGTAAGGCAAATGCTGCTTCGGATTTTCCCTCTGTTATTCCTAATGTGAATCGTCGTATGCTTTATGTCTGCTTAGAAGCTAGCGAAAACCGCGAGAAGGCGCCAAGCTCGATATTATGCAAACTATACACGATCCAATTATTTACTTCACAAAATTCGATGTAATGCGTCCTATACACGACTCAACTGTTGAAGTGGAAGTGTCTAGTGAAAGAAGGTTCAGTTCAGACGCGCAGATTAACACCTAAATTCATTAAAAATAAAGAATACTCTAAATGCTCTATAAATCGAAACTTTGTATGAAAATTTCACTTTATAAAAGGTTTAAATCTATTTTGTTTCTTAGAATGAGGCCTTAACTCTATTATTCTAAGAGATGAAAATGATAAAGGTAGGGCACACTAGCTATGCTATTGAAGAAAAGAAACAAAAAAGAAAAATTAGTAGGGTGCAAAGTGATGATAATAATTTTGCGAGAAAAAACAAAAATTTTCAACGTATCCCAGCCCAGAAAATTTAAACGCCATCTTCGCATCTAGTCTGGAGAAAAGCAGATGTCAATCAAAAAAATTTTATAAATTCATACCTCAAATTTTGTGCAAAAATTATAAAAATTCTGCAAACTTGCATCTAAATTTTCAACTTTTTTTGAGTATATAGTTTTATAGCCCATTCAATTTAAATAGAATGTGTGTTTTAAGTTGCTAAAAAATCGCGTTGATTTTTGGCAATTTTTCCTAACGCATTTTCTTCTATACAAAGTATGTTCGACAATTTTTTCGTATGGAAAAAAGTGCGTTATATTTACATTCAGAATAAAAATTATATGCATCTGAATTGCTTTTTGCAAATTTTTGTTAGTAAAATTTTACCCACATATCCCTGATAAAGTCAACGGCCTCAAAGAAAAGTTTTTTTGCTCTCTCGTTAAGGTTTTGAGGTCGACGGCCGGTTTTGCAAAGGCATCGACGATATGCAGCTTTCGGTCTGAAGTCGAACACATTAGAAGAAGAGGAGGAGCTGAAAACTGCATTTGCTTTGCTATTTAAACAAGCGCGAACTTATTTAAATACATATAATGATTTTTTTTCGAAAACAGTGGCAACAATAACCAAGTTATATGTATTCTTCGAAAGTACAAACAAAAGAATACTTTTCGCTGAAATATGTATTTTTGTAATAAATCTTTCTTTCAACGAAAATAATTTCTTGCAATATTTTCCAATGTATTGTCTGCCTGAAATATCATTCACCATTAATCATATTGCTTTGCCACGTAATTGTGTTTTATATATTTTTAGTTCCTACAATATTAACTTTTATTATTTGGTATATAGGATTCCTCGAAAGTCGCTCTTTTCACTACACTGGTAACACTGGATCGCAAAATTTGTGTTTTTTCTACGGATGCCCCTATCCAATTCCAATGTAGAATCGCTCAATGATTCTGAAAATCGGGTTAGTGGCTCGTATATCTTACGAACTAATTTAACAATTTTAATACGAAATACGGCTGATGAAAGTTAACGAAATTCTTCATAAACGGTAAATACACAACTTTTCGATAAGCCTGGTGGTTTCTGAGAAATGAATTAATACTTGAAGATTTTTTGTTTTTTCATAAAAAAAAATATAAAAAAAAGTAAAATTTTAACAGATGAAAAAATTAAAAAAAATAACTGATTCTGTGTAGTTGTTTTTTGTTTTAATTTGTGTTAAAGTGCATTCTGTTATAAAAAAAAAATCAAGCTATTAATGAAGAAAATCGATTGATGAAGAAAAAGGGAATGAGTGCTTAAATGAAAATGCCCAAAAAATTTTCCAATGAAAAAGCGGAATCTATCTAAATAAATGCATGTGTGAATGCGGTTAGAAATTCTGGAATTCAGTCGAGGAAAGTTTACTGCCGGAAATATTTTTGAGGAGGGCTGCCACCTGTTTGAAAAATTTTATTCAATAAAATTGATAAAATAAATGAAATATTACAATACGGGTATTACGCTAATGTGGTTTAAGAAAGTTTGCTGGCGAAAATATTTTTGAAGCGGGTTGCCAACTATTTGAAAAATCTAATTCCGTTAAATCGATAAGATCAGCTGACTATTACAATATGGGTATCAAACGAAAATATTTGAGAATACTTTGATATGGAAATATCTCCAACTAGTAAATACCTCGCGCACATTTTTGCTTAAATTACAAAAGAAATTGGATTTCCGCTTTTTATGGAAGATAATTATACGGTATACGAATCGTTTATACTTTTTTACTTTTTAAATACATACCTTCGAAAATAAATTAAATTAAGCAGCCACATTCATAAAAAATTAAGAATACTTCAAAAATCGAAAATTTGTTTTAAAAATCTCACTTCATTAATCCCTTTAAATTTATTTAATTTTTTATTTATAAGTTTTGGGAGGTGTAACAACACAAAAAAACTTTAAGGCGCAGCGAAGCAGGCCGGGTATTTGCTAGCTATTAATATAGTTAATAGCTTCAAAACTTACCAGATACTTTCTTAGCATTCTTGCGCCAAACTATCGATGGCGGTGGATCGCCACGAGCAGCACAGTAGAAACTAGCCACGCCACCAACGCGTACACCCTGATTCTGAGGCTTCTTGATAATCTCCGGTGGATCTGTGGAAGAGAAGAGGGTAAGAGTGCAATAAGTAATAATTATGAAAAGGTTAAAAGGAAGAAAATAAAAAGAATGGCGACAAGAGAAAACCAGCGACCTAAGCCAACGGAAGTAAGTGAACCAGCTCATTGAGAAGGAAACATTTTCAAGAAATTTCTATTAAAACAAAATCAAAGAAGAGCTAAGTACTATGGCACCGTCAAGTAAATGTACACTTCCTTTGTGGAAATGCTCATGTGTAAATCGTGCCAGATTTTTCCGCTACAAACGGGGCAACAGCGAGCACTGAAGCACTGGAAAAGAGCACGTAACAAGCTTTACCGCTAAGTCCCTAAACAAATCAACGAAACGTGTGAATGTATGTTTACGTTTAATACCCGATACAAATAGCGTATATGCTAGAAATAGGAATGGACGTGTGTATGTAGGTAGGTAGTGCTTACATCAAAGCGAATTGCACTCTGTGTGAGTAAGAAGTGAAAAAAGAAAAATATCCAGAAATATTGCAAAAAATGAAACGAGATAACATTCATATATGCATGCATGTATGTGCTTATATTTGCTTTTTCTACGTTCTTTCAACGTTACACGTTGACTAAAGCGCTTAAGGGTTTGATAGCAGAGCGTGACAGGCCGCGTCGAGTACTTGCGTTTTGGTTACACACTCGGCTTTAATAGCAAATGCAAACATATCGATGTGCATGTTTGCATATAGTCATGTGAAAAATAATAGGTGCACGATATTTCGACCAGTTTTTGATAAACTTCCTTGGTTTATTTAATCTTTATTATTTTTATATAAAACTTTGTAGAAAAATTATAAAAAAAAAAATTATTATAAATTTTTGAAAATAATCTAAGAGTGCAGTTGTAGAGCCCATTCAATTTTTTTTCTGACCTGTCATGCATTTTCTTCCATACAAAGTCTGTTCAACAATTTTTTTTGCATGGAAGAAAATAATGACACGAACCACAAAAACCATTATCAAAAATTATTATTTTACACATGACTGTACATATGTACATATGTGTGTGTGTCTGTGGTCGCATATGCGGCGCTTTGCTTTGTTGCAGAAAATATGGGCTACGGAATGTCGTAGGTATTTAAGTGCGTATTTTCGTCGTTGTTTTTCGTTTATGGCTGAGCGCCTTAACCACAACGAGATGAAGAAAAAAATTTTGTTTTTAAATTTGAGTCTAATCGCGCAAGCAAGCGAAATATTGCAATTTTGTTCAAACAAAATTAAATTTTTCATTTTTTTAAGTTTTAAAATTCTGCTGTTTTTCATGTCATTGATATTTGGCCATAATTATGCGTCTTGTTTTAAATGCAATTAATTGAAATGCTCTAATTTAATCACTTTTACCCAATTGACCTCATTGAAAGGCCGACTGGGTAACCGCGTCTGCCCCTAATTGTGTGCTTTTTTTTTTTGTTCATAAGCACTTAACAAAAAGCACCTGCATCGTCTGATCTGAAATGTGGCGCTCAATATGCTATACGACGGACAACAGGAATATGAACATGTATGTATGTTTGTATGCATGGAATTTCACACATATGCGCCGCTCATTGTCGTCCACTTACGCGTGGCTTTGTTTGTTGTGCGAAAATGCGCAAAACTCACGAAATGCAAAGACGACACACACTAGCAGCTTAAATGCAGCGCCATACACGCCAGTGTTCATATACTATGTATGTATGTACATACACTATGTAGTCATATGTAATATGTACATTAGACAGCACCACTTCACAAGCAAACAAAAAAAGTTTGCGGTACATCGCTGCAAGGCAATTTCGAAGAAAAGGCATGGGTAAAGAAAAAAACGGTCATGAAATGATCCTGAACTAGTAACGAAATGATATTTAAAAAGTCCCGAAACGGTCTCGACCGAATCCCGAAATTATACCGAGCTACGCTCTGTTTGGCACTGAAATAGTCTTGAAACGGTCTCCCGAAATGGACCCTTATCAGCACCAAAATGATCCTCAAATTTTCAGGAAATGGTCTTGAGCCAGAAATATTTCTCTGGCAAAAGCTTAAATGACATTAAGTTTAATTACATTAGGGTGATAAGAACTGAGATCTGATGCGTAAGCACTATGCAGACCGGAGTACTTGAAGATATGCCGAAGATATGACGAAAAATATGAAAAGGGGACTCCTAGGTTCACATTTCGGGGTTATGAAAATTTACCTCCTCAGCGAGCGCTTAAAATAGCAAAAATCGAAATGTATTCGATATAAAAGTGTGATACATACATTTTTGAAATTATATCTTTAAGTAATATCCAACTGTCTACGTTCCGATCGGCATCAAGTGGCTCTTTAGCATATAGCCTATATTATATATATTATATATATAGGCTATAGGCTATAGTATACTAAATTCCGAATAACTCATATGCCCCACCAAGCGAGCAACTTTGGCTGTCAAGCGAGTAATCAAGCAGACTAGAGTTACTTAACTTGAATGTACTAGTAAAATCTTCATATTTCAAAACTCAACGCGACTTGACTATTTGACTGTTAGTGACTGCCAGCAGGCTGCAGCCTAAGTTACTCACTTGCCGCAGCGTATGTGTTATCTACCAACATCAACATTTATAGGGCCATTCTGGCTGGGATAGTAAGAAGTCTTTCGCAAGACAAATGAAGGAAAGATGGCAAGATAGTTGGAAAGACTTTTGTTATTTTAGCACTAGTCTTAGAAAAAAAACCCTCTCTCATATACCACTAGTGTCGAAAATCTATTTTGAGAGACAGCACTTGTATGTCATTAAGCTCGCGTCGCTACAGCAGTCGCAATGGCTGAGCGAAAAACCCCTGGCATGCCGTTCGAGAGATCTGAGTTCGTTTTTTTTTTCAAACTAGAATTTTTTTCCTTTCAATTACATTTTCTTTTAATCTTCAGATATTATTGCTTTAAAAGGAAAAACATATATTTTTTAATTCAATTTAATTTATAGAAATTTATCTTAAGTATTTTTTTTTATAAAAAAATTTTTTTCCTTCGCAACTTAATTTTCTTTTAATTTTTAGATGTTATTCTTTTAAAAAGAAAAACATTTTTGTTTTAATTTAATTTAATTTTTAGGAATTTATTTTATTTATTTGTATTTATTTTGTTTATTTATTTATTTTCTTTTAAAAGATTAACTTTCTTTTGATTTTTAGATTTCTTTATTTATAAAGGATTTGTTTTTCATACAATTAATTTTTAGAACCTTATGTTATTTTTTTATATCTTAATTTATTTTTGTTCTTTCTTAATATAATTTTTTTAAACTTTTGGATGTTATTCTTTTTTAAATCATTTAATTTCTAGAAGCTTACTTTATGTTGTCTGTTTTAATTTAATTTGGGTTTCTTTTGTGGGTTTGATTTTCTTTTGATTTTTAGATTTTATTTATTTTTTTATGAAACCAATTTTCTATTATTTCATTTGCTTTAACTTTTTATATTTACTTTTAAAAACATTTTTTTTAATTGTAATAGTACGTTATTTTTTAAATTTTTTACTTACATTTTTTTCTTTTTCTAATTTATTTTTAGATTTTATTGTTTAAAAAAATATATATATTTTTTTTACTTTAATTTTTTAAATTATCTTTATTTATTTTTGCTTTATTTTAATTTAATTTAATTTTATTAATTTGTTTTAACTGCTTTAAAAGGAAAGATAAATGTTTTTGTGATTTAATTTAATTAAAAAAAACTTATCTTTCCAATGATATATAACAACATTTCGAAATCAAGTCATAAATAAAAAAATTAGAACTCACCAAGGACATATTCTATATCTCTAAACTCCTCTCCAAGAATGGTTTCAACCAAAGCGGGTAATTGCATTCTTCTTTTTTCTTCTTGCGACCCAGTCTAATGTACATGCATACATAAATGATTTGCGCATGACTAGTTATGTTCATGAATTTATTTACTTTATTACTTTGCGCGTTTATTTTCAACTTTTCCCTGCTGCGCTGCTCATAGCAACGAACAATTTTCGGATTTTTATTTTCATTACAATTTTTTTTCAATCTGTTAAACAAAAGCGTTCCATACCATTTATTTACTACATATCCTGTTGCACAAAAGCATTGCACGCACGTCGACATATGGTTACCACCACTACATGCAAATTAAAACTGTGTTTTTTTTAGGTAAAAATAAATTTTTAATTTTTCTGAGTATTTTATGAAAGCTACACATACATAAGTACATATGTACATACATAAATATATAATGTTTAATGAAGGTCCTGTTTATTGTTGTAAGCGTGCGTTTAATATTATTGTTGTTATTGGGACATTTACATGAAATGTAAAAAATTAATTTTTCATGAACAAATATTTATAACGGAAGCGAGAGTGAAAATAAGTAATTTATTTACTTTGATGAGTTGGTAAATGGCAGCTGCGCGCACATCGAGCACATGTGTATGTATGTGTGTGTTAAATTAATGCATGTTGTGTTTAAGGTGTTAAATTAAAAATAAGAAACTGTTAGTAAAATCGAGCTGATGTTGGGAAATGTGGTAATGATGTGAAATAAATGCGAATGTAGAATGTAAAAATTTAATTATGAACAAAATTCTGTATTGAGTGTAATTAAAAATTTGTTAAATATGGGCTTTGAATAATACCAGCATAACACTGAATAAAAATTATTTAAATTTGGAAACGTATTTATTATGAGTAAAATAATTTAAATCAGCATTTATTCATTATCTTTTTCAATTGTTTTGAATTACTTTTTTCAAATATTTAAAATGTTTTTTTTTTTCAAATACAAATATGTGAGCTAAAATTTTTCATTTAAAATTAAAAAAATAATGATGGTTTTCCATCCCTGATCAAAAAAATTTCATTGAAAAAAATATAAAATAAAATATAACAAAAGAGAAATCGAAAATTAAAAAAAAAAATCCTTTTTCAGTTTCTTCTTATTAGGCACTACAACCAATTTCATGTTTAGGTTGAAACAAAAAAACTTCGCCAATTTCATTTTTCATTTACGAAGTTGCACAAATTGTTCAACCCCAAGTGCAGAAAAAAGCTCCCACAGTTTGCCATTCCATCTAATAGGGTAGCCCAGAATAGTTCTGTCGGTATCCTCCCGCATCCTCCTATTTTTTGTTCTAAATCGTCCAAGTTTCTGCGCCATTTAAAGGAAGGGGCATTATAAGAAACTTGCGGAGCGTGATCTTTGTTTGTCGAGCAAGAGCTCTGCTTTCCAATAGCCAACCGAGCTCAAAGTAGATCCGCTTCGGCAAGAGATAGTCTTCCTTCGATCTACAGTCTGGTCTGCCGTCAATGCTGAATCCTGGTTAGACGAAGTCATTTGCTACTTTACTTTATATTACTTTAAACCGTGGCGTGCGTCCCTAGGCACGGATACTCATTGTGTGTTGCCAGAAGGCGCTTTGTTTTTGGTCTTTCTCTCCAAGTGGGTTTAAAAACGGCGGGCAGGGAGTGTCTTTTACAGGACCTGACGTGCCGTGAAAATGTGGAAATTTAGCAGGTCTGAAGCCAAACTAATAAGGTCGACTCAATCGATTGGTGGGCAGTAATTGGCGCAAACAACAAGATCTTACTACTTGTGGAAAGTTCACTGGGATTGAAATGCGCCATGCCGATGCAGTCACTTCAGCAAAGTGTAAAACACTCTCCCTGGATCCGTTGAACTGATGACACTATTTTCATGCGACGCCTTATCTGTATGTAAAGCGCGAGCTCACATTTGGTGCTTATAAAGTAGAGATAGTGCAGAAAGTTTAAATGACATTAGCAGGTTTGTTACTGTTAGCTACTAATCTACTCGATGAGGATCCCCCCTTCGCGACCGTTTTCGCGATACAGAGAATTTTAGTCTGAAGTAAAACTTTGCGTCCACTCAGGTAGGCTCATGCTGTTTTCATGTGTCGGAAAATAGTCTACGCTATCATCTCGGCCTGGCGATTTATTTTGTTTGAGCTTGCGCGCAACCATTTGGAGCTCTTTTTAGGAATAAAATCAAAATTAAAAATCAAAAGTATATAAAATTAAAATTAAGAATAAAATCTTAATTTAGTAAGAGCAGAGCTGTGAACAAGGTTTAACAATAAGTTAAAAGAAAATAATTGATAGGGACTCCAGCAACAGCAAGAAATTATATAATGAATATTGCTTTTGAACAAAGAAACAAAATTTTGTTTGTAGACACTCGGATATACAGTCGGTGTCAAATGTAAGTGTACACCATGTTGTAATATAAAATTTAAAATAATTTTCATGCAAAATTTTTTTCATTAATTATTTATGAAAATATAGCTTATTCTATAACATAAACCATATAACACACTTTATATAAAGTTTACAAAAATTCATCAAAACTTCAAAATTTTTATTCAGAATTTCTAGAAAATTTTTGAGTATGCAGTTTTGTAGCTCGTTCAATTTTCGTAATTTTTTTTTTTGGAGGGTGTTGCGCATTTCCTTCCATATAACTAGTAATTTTTAGCAAAAAAAAAACCGACTTCAACTCCCATATAAAAAAAAAATATATATATATATATCTCATGATCCGCTGATCGGATCTTAACGAGATTAGTATGGGACCACCTCTGAGACGCTACCTTTCCGATGCATAAAGGGGTCCAAAGTTATGCGGTAACATACATAAAAAAAAAAAAAAAAAATATTCCGACGAACTGATAACCTCCTCCTTTTTTGGAAGTCGGTTAAAAATAGGTTTTGATCACCCGCAACACCCTCCACAAAAAAAAATAAAATTATAAAAAATCAACGGTAATTTCTAGCGACTTGAAACTTGCACTTTGTACTGAAATTGAACGGGCTACAAAACTGCAAACTCGAAAATTTTCTAGAAATTTTTAATACAATTTTTGAAATTGTGATGAAAACTGTTTTTAATTTTTCTGAACTTTATATAAAGTGTGAAACTTTGTGTTATATGGTTGCTGTTATAGAATTATCTATATTTTCATAAATAATTAATGAAAAAAATTTAGCATGAAAATAATTGTGAATTTTATATTACAACAAGGTGTACACATACATTTAGCACCGACTGCATATTCTCCCTAAAGTGTCAGCTTTTCTTTGTCACCTACATATGTATATCGCGCAGTGTAAACCAAACAGCTAATTTTCAACAGCAACAAAAAGGATCGACCTTCAACCACTACAACACTCACACCCTTAGTGCGAGTATAGCATTTATAAACGAACTCCACCAACAAACTTACGTGTTAGATATTGTATATATGGAAAATCCGAAAAATTCGCATCTGCAACACACACACAGGAACATTAGATTCATTTGTTTTGCTTTGTTTTGGTTTTCTATTTTAATTGATTTTTTGTTTTGATTTTGATTTCAACATAATTTTTAATGCATTAAATTGAATTTATAAACTAACTGAGCTTGAATGCAAGCTGCTATTGTTTTTAATCTGATTATTATATTGATTAATTCATTATATTACAGATTTTCTTGTTTCTTGTTATTATTTGCACTCCATAGTGAATTACTAAATTAGTTTTTATCATATTTTAATTAGCATTTTATGTGTAGTAGTATAAGTAGTTTGATTGTAAGCAGCTTAAAAATACACAACATGCCTACATATGCCTTCGATTTATTAATTCATGCAATTTTTGGCCACCATTGTGCTCAGTTTAATTTTAATAGTTTATTAGGCAAGCAACATTTTTAATTACTTTTGTATTTGCTTTGATTTTCAATTGAAATAATTTTGGAATTTGGATTTTTTGTGTAGCATACATTTAGGCGTACAACATTAATCGACTTAGGAACTTATGCTAGTGCTACTAAATTTGTAATTATGCATGTTTATACTAAGATATCTTGATAGGAAGATAATAAAACTAGAGTTAAAGAAAACATAATTATAAGATATATTTTTTAGATAAATATTCTAACTTGGTCAATATTTTCAAAATACTTATACAAATATATAAACTTTTGCGAGGTATGCTGTATTTAACTCGATTGGTTTTCAAATTATGTTGGATGAAAGTGAAGATTTTAAGCAAAATCTTGTTTTTGTTTTTTTATATCGGTACAAAGTGAAATAAGCCCATTAAATTTACTTACGTGTCTCAAGTGTACGGATTTAATCTAACTAAAACCTGCAAATTTATAAAATTTTTTGGTATTTGTTTTATACGTTGTCTTTAAAATTGGGTTCAGTTGGAGTAGTACACAATAATTTCATATTTTTATATGCTTGAATTTTCTCCTGAAATTTTTTTTGATTAGCCACAGATGAAGGAAACAAACTTAACAGAAACTTCCACCACACTCAAGGCTATGGAGACAGATCCAAAGTCATATTATTCTTATCCTAGTAAGTTTGAATGTAGAACAATTTCAAATTCCTTTGCGGTTTCCTACACCTTCTTTGAACTTTACAACTAACTGTAATAAAAAGTCTTATAAAAATCAATTATTATCACAAGTATCTGCTAACAACAGCACCAGGGTGCTAATGTGATTATTGGTTGTTTTACGAGTCGCTTGTGTTTAAAATTGGAGCAGAGCTGAGGATGGACGCGAAATAAGCAACGACTTCATAATGAAGGAAAAATGCTTAACATGGATATAAAAATGGCAAAAGAATCTTCAGGAACATAAAATTAAAAAAAGTATGGATTTAATGGATAACATTTAGCAAGCAAAAAATTAAGAAAACTAAAGCCATTGTTAAAATTTTGAACAAACTTGCCGATTTAACTCAGCATCTGCGCCATTTAAAGTAAAGAATCAAAAGCAAAAGGCAGAAGAGAGGGCCTTAATTTGCATTACGTGAATCAATACTTAGTTACACACCTACTTTTCGACATACATACATATACACTTATCAACCGCATACATACTTACATACTACCCTAGCATTACATATTACCCACCCACATCCAAGCAGTCAGGCGTAGTATTGATTGTAATCGAACAGCATTTACTGCAAATACGGATTTCTGCTGCTATCCGTTTTTCTCTTTAATCTCGCAAAACTCGCGCTTGGTGCCGATTTTTATTATATTTTTTTTTTTGTAAATTTCTTCCTTCTTTTTCGATTAACGTCAGCTTTACAAACTTCTTGTATTTGGATTTTTCGTTATATCTACAGTGACGAACAAAAGTATTGTCACAGAGAATTTTTTGAAATTTATGCAAAGTTTTTTATTGAAATTTATTTTCGCAACTATATTTTTTTAAATGTAGTGCATAAAACAACAAAAATTATAAAAACCAAATCTCTAAACTCTGTGCAAAACTCAATAAATTTGCATACTAATCAGCGATTTTGTAATCAGACTTGTTAGAAAAATCTTAAGTATGCAGTTTTTCAGCCCATTCAATTTTAGTATAACCAAGTGCAAGTTTGAGGCTATATACGTAGAATTTTTCTAAAAAATCTGATTAGAAAGTTTAAAATTAGTATGCAAGATTATGGAGTTTTGCTGAGTTTTGCACAAAGTTTATAGATTTTATTTTTTATTTTGTTTTTCGTTGTAAAATTAACTATATTTTTATAAAAAATTAGAGAAAAGAAATTGTAATAAAAAAAAGTTTGCCATACAATGCGAAAAGTTCTTTGTGCCAATACTTTTGTTCGTCACTGTATGTAGATTCTCCCGCACGATTTTTCGTTTATTTATTTGCCATTGTCTGCGCAATTTTAAATGCTTTGTCGCAGCTATCATGAAAATCGGTGCGAGGAAAATGGGATATGTGGGTAGATGAGATAGGCGAGTTAAGCACAAAACCAACAAAAAAAAGGCTGAGAAACAATTTCGATTTCGTATAATTTAAATTGAAACTCTCGCTGGCACATCATCAATGTCGTTCATGCGTTAGTTTTGCGATTTTTTTTTTTCGTTTCTCACACAGATTCGATGGTTTAAAGCGCCTAGTAAGCTGCTACAAAGTATGTATGTATGCACGTAGATAGCAAAGACTTCAAGAGAAATACATCCATACACATATAGGTAGAGGAGCGCTTCATAGGGAAAAAAAGCAAAGGAGAACGTCTGTCATTTTCTTGTTGCTTTTAATTTAGTCATTTAAAGAAAATTTGCGTATTTTCTTGTAGCAATCGAAAATTGCTGAATGCGGCTTTAAGCGCTGCAAATTCGTTTTTATTTAAAATAAAACAATTTTCACCTTGCTAACTCGTATTACTCGCTATCTTTTATTGAGAGAAGCATAGCTTAACGCGCTCGCTAACCTCCATGCTTAAAGTAGTATCGTTAACGCTGTGGGTTATCAAACAGCTTTGCATTGTCGGCGCTAATATGGCTATTGTGAATTTACAGTAATGGAAATAAAATTTAGTCTTAATGTACACACACATACATATGTATAATAATATGCAAATATAGAGAAATGCTGATAATAGAGAGTTGATGAAAATAAGGACGACTGCCTATGCTTGCAATGGCATTATGCATAGAAGAGCAATAATCACAAAAAGGGATTTACTTTAACATTACAAATGGAGTGATGGCAGATGTCATAGTCAAATAATTGTAAGCTGACATTTTAGACAGGCTTCGATTGTATTTAAGGGTAATTGTAAGAGGAATCTCTAAGGCGAATGCGGTACAAGAAGAATGTTGAAAAACAAGATGTTAAAAGCCTACATTTTACGTGCTTGAAAAAATGTTATCGTGGAGAGAAAAGAAGGCAGGTGGTATTGGTATTGCTAAAGGTACTGATATCGGCATTCTTTTTGGTGTGGATGTTGAAATTAGTATTCGTATTAGTGTTGGTAATGTTATTGGTATAGGTACTGGTAGCAAATTAGTGCAAGCATTTTTTACTTATATAACGTTTCAAATGGAAAATTTGATTCTTTTCAAATCAAGTTTCGAAATGAGTAAATAAATAAATGAAGAAATTGTGAGAATTCTTTTAGGAAAATCCATATTGGATTCTCGAAACCATGGCTGAAAAAGCAAACGTGTCAAGCAATACCGTTTCGCGAGCTAATAAAATCTATGGCAAACGTCTAGCTACTAATAGGAAAAAAGGAACTGGCATACCAAAGGATTTCGAAACCCCGAATGAAGCCTAGATGATTGTAGCACTTTTTAAGAAAAATCCAAGTATATCGGGAAGAAAGGTAGCAGAAAATGTACAATACACTCAGGCTATCGATAGAAAAGTTAAGAAGAAAGAAAGACCAAACGTTCTAGATAGAAAAGCAGAAAAGAATATCGAAGCAAAGGAACGAGCCAAACGAGTTCAACGTGATTTCATACAGAGAATTTGTTTGCTGCATTATTGAGGATGATACATACATATGTACTTGGCGACATGTCGCAGCTTCCGGGTGGCGATTTTTATGTCGCAAACGGTATAGACAATGTCCCAGAGGAGTACAAAACCAAAAACAAAAAAAAAATACAAACTTTCCTACAAAATATTTGGTATGGCAGGCAATATGTAGTTTTGGTATGCGCAGCAATTTGTTTTGTTACAACTGGGACTATTAACACGGAATTACATATCTGGGAGCGCTTACAAAAACGACTTATACCATTAAAAAGGCGGTAGATATGAAATTTATGTATATCGATAAAAATATCGATAACTTACCCAATAACAACATCGATCAAAAATATCGATAACAAAATCGTCAAAAATATCGATTACAAAATCGTCAAAACTATCGATAACAAAATCGATACAAATATCGATTATTATATCGACAAGCTCCGAAAATATCGATAGCAAAATCGATAAAAATTTTGCTAACAAAATGGATAAAAATATCGATAACTAAACTGATAAAAATATCGATTATTATATCGATAAGTCCCGAGAATCACGAAAATCTCTAAAATCCCAAAATAGTTTTCAGATTGAGTCTCTGTGTCTCTATCTATATCCTCTTCATATTTACTTTTATCGGTATCCTCATCCTCATCTTTTTATACCCGAGCGCACTTGTTTGTAACAGCCAAAACGAATCGAGATAGATATAGACAAATGTATACATAAATGCTCAGAATGAATAGAGAAGTCGATTAAGCCATGTCTGTCTGTCCGTCCGTCTGTGTACACGATAATTGAGATATCTCAACGAAATTTGGTATGTGGGTTTCCATTTACCCAAGGTAGGTTGGTATTGAAAATGGGCGAAATCAGACAGTAACCACGCCCACTTCCCATATAACGGTAATTTCCAAAAATACGAAAACTGCGATATTTTAGTAACTACTGGAGATTATTCACTCAAAATTGACATTTACAATAAGTTTTAAACGAAAAATAAGAATATTATAAATTTTTGGAAAATGGGCGTAGCCACGCCCACTTATGGTTACATGTGTATATTTTGGTAACCGCTGCACCAATTTCTTCCAAACTTGGCACAGTTGTTAACCTTGGTACAACATACGAAATGGCAGAAATTTTTTAAAATCGGACAACAACCACGCCCACATCCCATATAACGGTAATTTAGAGAAAAACGAAGTCTTCGATAAATCGGTAAATATTGAAGCTAGTGTATTCAAAATTGATGCTTGCAACAATTCTTTACCAAGAAATACGTTTATAGTAAAATTTTGGAAAATAGGCGTGGCACCGCCCACTTATGATCATATACATATATTACGGTAACCGTTCTACCAATTTGTACCAAACTCGGTGTGGTTATTGTGCTTGCCACATATAAGCAAAACGTTGAAAATTATTGAAATCGGACTAAAATGACGGCCGCTTTTCATATAACGGTAAATTTCAGAAATGCGTGAAACTGGAATATTTCGAAATTTAAGGACGCTAATTTACTCAAAATTGATACACCCCGGCTTACCGTCTAGCGGTAGCATTCAGAAAAGTGAAAAAACATATATTTAATACTTGCGCCGGGTATTTAATGTTCGGCTCCGCCCGATCTTAGACTTTCTTACTTGTTACTTTTATTTTTATCATTTTCTTCATCTACATATTCCCCTTCATCTTTGCCCTTATATAAGTAAAGTGTTTGAATTTACCTTGGCCTTCATTTTTGCCTTTGTTTTTGTTTTTATTTTTACCTTTGTTATTCTTTAACATTTTATTAGCAAGTTTTTGTTAAATTAATACCATATGCATACACTCAAGAAGCGCTTGTTTCAACCGCAACCATTTCCGTGTGCAATTTCCTTTGAATTTGCCAATTTACTCTCAACCAACCAACCGCCGCTAAAGAAGTTTCACTTCAAAATCTAACCCTATTTTTTTATATGTAGGCGACGATTATTCGACGCCCAGGATATACTTATATATTTTGGCCACCTTCTCATAGGGAAATTTGTTTGTTTGAAGCTACATAAAAGTTGGTAATCTATACCCTCTACTTGGGAGGATAGATAAAAAAAAGCTATCTAAGTGAAAAATTTTTTTTTTAATTTGACATCTTACGAAAACTGGCAGAAGGGAAAAATTACTTTTCGCTTAAATTGCTGATGAAACCGGCAGTAACAGTCCACCCCTCCGAATAAAGAGTTAATGGATTCTCTCTATCTAGATACTTTGCCGTCATTTTGTTTGCTGCCAAGAGTTGAGGTAGGTCGGCATTTCTTACCAAGCTCGAAATTGATTATCACATCAGAAATTACTCCTATAGCCACTTGGCTATCTGAAAATATACCTGCAGAATTTGCTGGTCTGATAAGACAGACGACAGCAAAATTCATTAAAAAATCAAAGACATGAGAAAAAAGTTCTGCTATCAAAATTTCTTAACCCTTCTGCTTTTTTCGACTTTACCCCGTCCTAAAATGTTTTGGGTCATTGTGACCTAATAATATAATGTAATAAGTTTTAAGGCAGAACCCCTTTTTTTCAATTTGAATTCGATAATATTTTTATTAATTAATGACCGTCGAACACATTTTTTTATTGAATTTTTATAAAAATATACTTTGAAAATTTATAAAGGTTTTGGTTGCAGCGAAGATATGTGTCTTTCCATCTGTGTTTTGATATACAAACTGCGTTAATCGCAAAATTGAAATTTTAAAACAATTCTTTATATTATTAAACATGCGATTTATTTATTCAAAAAAATTTATAGCAGCGGCAAAGTACTTTTTCAAGCCACAGAATAAATGAAAGGTATTTCTTTTGATTTTTCTTAAGATCTGGATCATAAGCTTTAAAGCGTTCGTAAAGCAACAATTTTACACCTGCAGTAGGGTAATCGATATCCTTATTACTAAAATATTAAAATTAAATGTTAATAAGCCACAATAACATTGACAAAAGGTTATCGTTGAATTTGCACAGCGGTGTGGTCAGACTGGTTATTTTCTACAGCATGGTGTGTGTTCGAAACTTCTAGGAAAATTAATAAGTTTTTGTCTGCCTATTTCCTGCAACGTTTTTATGCTGAGCTGATAGCTATCACATTACTAATAAAGGGTGATATGTTTACCAGGAATAAAACCTACATACATATAAAGGTCACTGACATCCAGTCGGCTTGGAAATACAAGAAAAAACAGAGCTTATGCAAGTATCGTTAATCACAAAGTATTCGCTTTAGTATTTGAAAAATTCTAAATATGTAGTAAGAAATTTTCTGCTATTACAGGGGAACGTTGGCTTGCAGAACGCAACTGTAAAATTTCTAGTCAGCTTTGGCCGACCTTTGGTGCCTAACGCACAGAATGCCTACTCGATCTCAGTAAACCGGATATTTATTCGATGATTTTGAGAGTGCTTACAGTTCACTGTTTCATTGGCTGACTACGCGTACCCCGGCACGATTTCTGTAGAAGCTGTGGCAATGTTGAAGAGGACGAAACTATTTCGCATCTTCTCCATGACTGCACGGCACTTGCAAAACATAAGGCTTAAAATACATGCAAATACATCTTCAAGGAACCCTCTAGTCTCGAGTCTATAGATATCGATCCAGTTTTAAAAATGTTATCTTGATCCTAGACGGTATATAAACATATAAACTTGAAAATATGTTCTGCATCGTATTGTCTTAAGAACTGAGCAATTTTATGCGGTCGTTGGATTTTATTTGCACCTTAAACTTCACATCTAAGCACTCCGTCTTAAGCATTGCACCTTTGAGAGCAATATATTTTTCCTAGAAACTTTAAAGAACAAGGACAAAAAAAAAAAAATAAACCAAATAAATGCACAAAACCGCAAATTTCGGCAAGCAGCCGTAAGCTTCAAATTTGCATATACATTATCTCATCAAATATACGCTCAATATCTGGTCAAACTGTATAACCACAAAGTTAAGTTGGCCAAACCCATGAAACGCTAAGATATTACAGCAGCAGATGCAAATATGAAAAAAGTAAACAAGCAAGAAAAAAGCGCTGTTAAATCGGGCAAAATTGAAATCGAAATGTTAGACGATGTTGGGCAAATACAATGATTTGCATACATACATACATAAATGCATATTTTACAGGTGCTGCCGCAATCGGCATTACTTAGGTTAGGGTGTTTGTGTTATATGAAAAATATTTATGTATGTCTGCGTGCTGACCCCTAACCCACCCTGGCCACTTTCGGCACACTACATACACTAACCGACCTACATACATACATACATACCGATATTTTGCATATTATGAATTATGAACCGAAGTAGAAAAATAAAATTGACAACATAAAAATTGTAGAGAAAAATAAAAGTCGCCTTGCTGTTTCTTTGGTGGAATTGAATTTTTGTTGAACGCGCTTTCGCTTCCGCTCACTATTGCTGGTAGCTGTGCTGTGGTTTCGCAATAAATTCACCGTTTTTACGATATCATTTTACGCTTAAATATGTTAAATGCACTAACTCGAATATTTCATTCACTTTTCAATTACAAATGCGATGCCAAAGTCAGCCGTCGTGCAGTCGGCGTGCGTTTCAATGGCATTCTTTAGTATACGCTTGCAAAAGTGGGGGCGAAAGAGTGCACATTTACATAGCGCCACCTGCTTGTGCACCGAAAAGTATGCTACCGAAATTAAAGAAGAAAATGTGCGAGCATAGCAGCGGAACTATCTCACACGCAACACACACACACACACACACACACACAAACACTGCAACGCGCATCCCCGGTGTGTTGCTCCGCACATTTTTCATTTATTTTGCATTTTTCGCAGATAATTTTATGACCTGCAAAAGCAATGGCTTCATGCTGCCGTAAAGCTCGTAAATGTATGCAGCAGCAACAGCAGCAGCGGCGGCAGCTGCGTGAACACAGGTGCTGGCATACTTTCACGTAAAGTTGCATGTGAACACGTTTGCCTGTGTTTGTTTGTGCCTCTGAATCGAAGTGGGTGCAATGCTGCCAAGTTGGCGCTCATGATTGGCATTAGCAATGCTTCATGTGATTTTGCAGCTTCTGTTTGCTTTTGTAAAATTTGTGTTTTTTTTTGAAATTTTTTTTTTCGGGTCGTCGAAAATTTATGCGACCACAAATAAATGTGCACCCAAGCGATAAGTGTGCGAGTGTGTGTGTGTGTGTATGTCTCATTTGCATATGTATGCCAGCAGTGTGTAAGCGGTGATAAATTCTGCTGCAATGTCAAGAAATCGATATGCTGCTGCTGCTGCCGCTGCCACTGCCGCTGTGAGCTGCCAGTTGCTGTTGCAGTTTGGCACTTTTGGGAAATATAAAAATTTGTAATGGCTGCTGGTAAAGTGTGTCAGCTCAGAACTCTTTCTCTTTCACTCTTCCTCTATTTAAAGCCACTGCCATTGCAGTTAGCATGCTTTTTCGAAACTGAAGGGCAATTGTAAAGCGATTGAGGTGTGGTAGCAAGTAAACGAATTTGCACTTTTGGAAATGGTAAAATTTTAATAAAGGGAATTGTCCGTTGGCCAGATATGTGGCCATTATTATTAGGGGACTTGCAATATGTCAGAAGTATCTTAATGTTTAATAAGGGCTAAAATGTTTTTCAATTGTAACAAAAAAGAAACTAAATTATATCACCGGAAATAATAAATTTTATTTCAAAAAGTTGCGTTTTCTCGCAAAATTCTAGAAAATGGTAAATGCAGCAAATTTCAACTAAATTGGCCATATTAATATGTATAAAAAACGATTTAAATCTCGTAGCTGGTCTTTATGCTACATACAAATGTACATTTTTTAAACAATATCTATAGTTGGAAATCCTTTTAAAAAATGAGACACATTTTATTTCATATCAATATCTCAGTATTAGCCTAAAAAAAGAATAAATAGCTCGAAGTTTGAAAACGGCTACAAGCCGAAAGATATTCCCGTTTGCAAATGTTCACTTAAATTGAATTTAATTTTTTAAACAGGTGACACTTTCTTCAAATTTATTTTTGTATACAATTTTCTTAATTATCTTTCATTAGAAACCCATATTGTAATATTTAATTAAAATGCATTTAACTTTTTAACAGGTGGGAACCCTCTTCAAAATAAAGCGTTTTTCAATTTAAGTAGGCTTATAAATAAGAGGCAAACCATTTTGATTTTTTTGTTGTTTGACTTCCCAGCAATACAGGTGGCAACCTTCTTTAAAAATATTTTCGAAACAAAAGCTTTCCTATACATCTTTCGATTGAATCCATGTTGTCATATTCTTTATTTAGCTTATTAAAAATAAAATTTAACTTCTAAACAGGTGGCAGCCCTCTTTCCAAAATAAAGCTTTCTTAGATCTCATTCATTTGCCACCCATACTTATTGTAATACTTCATTTAACTTATTATTAAATCTGAATTTAACTTTTAAATAAGGTGGCAACTTCCTTCAAAAAATGTTTTCGTGATAGGAATGGCTTTAAATCTCGTTCGTTATAAAATATAGTTAAATTTATAATTTAAACTAGAATTAAACTCTTCTTTATTTAGGTTACGAAAAAATAGAAATTAACTTCTAAACAGGTGGCAGCCCTCTTTTCAAAATAAAGCTTTCTTAGATCTCATTCATTTGCCACCCATACTTATTGTAATACTTCATTTAACTTATTATTAAATCTGAATTTAACTTTTAAATTAGGTGGCAACTTCCTTCAAAAAATGTTTTCGTGATAGGAATAGCTTTAAATCTCGTTGCTTGTAAAATATATATTTATAATTGAAACTAGAATATAACTCTTCAGCAGGTGACAACTCTCACCAAATGGTATGCTATATATGTATGTATGTATCTAAATCCAGATCATAAGCAATCTAACACACTCACTAAAAAGCTTCCAGCTATAAAATGTTAGCAGGATTTTATTTCACTTGTTAATTAAAGTACTCAGCTGGTGGCAACCCTCGTCATTATAAATATTTCTTCTTAAAACCTCACTCGTCTGATACCCATCGATCGACTTTCTAAACAGGTGGCAGTGCTTTCACAGCCTTAAATATGCATTTAGCACCTAAAAATATGCAATCATATCTTAATGCACTTTTCTATTTGAACATTACTTATATTCAAATACTTTTAGGAAACAATAAAAGCGAGAAGAAAGAAAAGAAAAATTCCAGAAGTACTAGCTGAAAATTCAATTAAAGCTACCAAAAAGTTTTCACTTGCTTCAAAATTTATGCAATAAAATTTTATTAAGCATGCCTTCGCCATATGAATGCATACAAGCACACACACGCACACACACACACACACACATAAGCGCAATGCAAAAGCATTCTTATGCGCTCCGCTGAAGCAGCTGCATTATTTATTCATGCATTTCATTTTAATTTCACATTCGAAGTATAATAAGCTCTGCTTTTAGGCGAAATCTTTTGGCATTTTAGCGTCTAAAAATATGCAAGCACTATTTTTGCATGCATTAATTGGAAAACTTAACGGCATCGTTATTTTGTTTTAAGGTTAAAGCAGTGATAAATGAAAATTACACAAAAATTTGTGTTACAAATGTATGTTAATTAAAAGAACACTGCATGCACTTGGCACGCCTAAAAATATGCAAAGTTGTAAAATCTACAGACAATTTACGAATTATTGACAAATTTTAAGCAAAAATGTATTTAAATAAGTGCACACCACTTTAGGCTATATTCAAATAATCTGTATAATTAAAAGCTGTAAGGGCTCTTAATTCAATAGAAATTAGTAAAGTTTTTAAGCTCAATAAAAGTCTAAAAGCAGTTTATGCTTAAAATATTCAAGTAAAGTATTTTCGAGAGCTTAGTTGCTTTTATTTGTAAATTTGTATTTGCCGAAATGCGGGCAACAATTGCAACTAAATAAAGCAGAACTACAGGCGATTATTAATAGTATTGCAGTGGGTCAATAATTATTAAGTATTGTATTCAACTGAAAGTATGAAAAGGGAAATAATGTAAACTGTCGGTTAAAAACCAGGAAAGTTTATTTAAAAATATCAGAGAAACTTTTGTCACTCATATATCGGGGATCAGTTTGCGGTAATGAGTAAATATATCCGGCTCAAAAGCTTAAGTGGCCGCTGTAGCCGGGTAAACTCCAGCGCACAGTGGTTCATGACTGTCATTTACTGTTCTTAATTCACTGAAGCATTAAGTTTTCACAAATCGCGTTTCCTGTTCCTTTTAACAAATATTACATAGAAACAACTAGTTTGAACAGTTTTGTACAGTTCCTCCAAATGATAAAAAAAATAAAATGTTGTAAAAAATTGTTCACCAAAATTTAATTTTTTTTTTGCACTTTATTACACTAAAATTTAATGTTTTATAAAACTGCATAACAAAAATTTTTCTGGACACTCAAAAAAAAAAAAATTTAAACTTGTGAATTTTTTTTTTATAACATTTAAAATTTTTCTAGTGGATTTTTTTTTCCGTTTTGGGGGAACCGTACCACTGTTTGCAAGTAGTTTGCAACATTTATTAATCGTTTTCCTCAAAATGCTACTTTTTTCACACCTTGCACTAAAAAATTTAATACATATGAACACATAAAAATTCAAAAACCGGGCTCAACTGGTCTCTTTTTAATTTAATAAGCTTTCACTAAAAAAAAAAAATCAAATCGGCTGATAAGTTCCAGTTTTGAACCACTGTGCAGCGTCACCCAGGATAAGCTACACAACGATCAGCGAAGGTTGAATTAGATTTAAGAAAGCATACCAGTGGGTACATACACAATCATATTCTAGGCGAACATTTTCGCAATAGAAATGTGTTGGCGAATGTCTTCAAAGAGGGACTAAAGGTGTTAGCATAGCCATCAGGTTGTTGTTGTAACAGCATACAAATTCTCATGCCTATTACGGTATCCGACGGATGCCATCAGGTATTATTATTTATAAACAAAAATGTGACGATTAGCTCTATTGTGCCCTCGGCTTATCACAACATTCCATATATCCGAGATTCTATGAATTTTAGAATAGATATGGAGGTAATGTGGTCTTCTCTTGGCCATATATGTCCTATGCACCTTCTGGCTTGACGAAGTTCCAAGGTGTTACGCCAATACAGTACCCTCAGCTGCCTTTATCGTGCTGGGACCCATCGCAAGGAATGGCTTAGGTCCTATCGGGTTGGAGGCAGCAAACAAGTCTGGCTAACTGGTCCAATGTGCTCTAGATTCCATTTTAGTAGGATAATAATACTTTCAGCAAGGGTAGTAAGCTTCTCGATGCACTCCAGGATTATATTAGATTAAATTCGTGCCGATGTCATCCGTCAGATACCGTTATAGTCATGATAGATCTGGATTCGATGAACACCAGGTCGAATAGCCCGGCAGCATTAACGTCGTTGTGACTCATGTAGAACGGTCACAAAGCTAGTAAAAAGTTGTAAAAATGTACTAAATTAACTAGACTATCTTGTGGTGCATTCCGCGTCGTGAGAACCTTGATAGAGGCAAAAGGGCTGATACTCTCGAAAAAAATGCGGATAACAATGAAGCTCTCGGCCTTTTTGTGGTCCGTCCAAGGCATTCACGACAGAAGTTCCAGGAAAGTGGGATGACTCCGAATTTGCAGCCCATAAGCGTATGTCGAAGAGTAAAAGGCAATCGAAGATATTTGTAAGTCCATCTTGCAGAGTCTTTAATCAAACCGGGATATAAGGCCTAACACTGGACACCTGACAAGCCGCTGCAAGCTAAAGTAACTTTATTATTATTATTGTTATTATTATTATGGGCCACATACACCGCGACCGCTCAAATGATCTATTGCGCGTGGCCCTTCGTCCTATACGGGAAGGATGTAGACTACTTATTTACAGGATTTACGCTGATACGAGGCACTTACCCGTTTAGATAAATACCTATTTCTACTATGTAGAATATCCGGATAATCAGATGAACAGATTTTAAGCGGTTGTCCATAAATTCGGATAATAAAATTAACGGATCTTAAAGCTTCAACAGACGGCAGCGTTGATTCGCATGAACTTGGACTTAATCCGGATCAACTGCAATTAATTCCCGAGTTGAACCGGATCAACGTTGCCGTCTGTTTATGCTTTCAGATAACCGGATAGCTGGAATCAAACCGTATACACGAATACCCGAACGAATATCTGGATACCGAATATACAGCTAGTCCCAACCCTACCCGGTTCACAACCTAGTAAAACTGGTTTCAGCCTAGAAGCTATTTTGTGGGTCTTCGGTGCCAGTAGGGCTGCCTGAGGATCTTTTTTGCTCTGACTTTATTGTATGTAATATGGAAATTTCCAAGGAGGCTAACAGGACTTAAGTAGGACATTACAGAGCATAGACGTATAAGGATTATAACTAACGAATATCGTCTCTAAGCAGAAACTGGAACATGACAACCTCCAAAGTGCTTGGATTTATATATTTAAAGGTTGGAATGACTTCTTAAAGATAAGCACTATAGATATAGCTAGCACGCAGCGCCCTAATATCCTAATATTAATTGGAAGTCTATGTTTTCAGCATGTGCTGCCACCTTAATCGAAATAGTTAAATAAAAAATAAAAACTGCCTTTGCTACTAATGTTGGGGAAAATTGCAAAAGCCTTTTAAAGAAATGTGCTAAATATTGAGAATTATTTACTTTTATTGAGAATTATTTACAAAAAGTATGTGAGCAAAAATGCACCGGGTAGTGACTTATAAAGCAAACCTTTTTAAATAGAGATAAAAGGTAATAAAAATTGATGCTCGTATTCACTTATTTTCCTACAAATTTAAGCTAAAAAAAAGTCGAATCATGTTAATAGTGTATAGCACAAATACACTCAATTACATATCTACAAGAAAAATATCCTTAAATTGCTTTTTATTTCTTCTAACTCTAGGATACAAAGAGAGCTGAGCAATTTTAAAATGCATATCTTTTGGCTTCGTTAAGCTAACTACATAGTACAAACAAAAATTTAGGAACATTTTTGAATTGATTTTCATATAAATGAGCTGAAAATGTGTGCTTTTGTAAGTGTGGAAATATGCGGCTTTCTACCTTGTTGGTGAGGTGCAGAACGCAGCGAGCATTACGTGGGATACATTTACGTACGTATACATATTGGCAACCAATAAAAATATGTTTGTTTATGTGTGTGTGTGTGTACTTATTGACTTTGTATAAGAAAATAAAAGACAAGCGAACATGGAATATGAGTAGAGTTGGTTCAACATTTATTTCGCTAGCAGTTGAATAAATATTTTCAACAAAACTTTACCACCGAATACGCTTTTGCCTTAGTTTGTGTGCAGATGTACATATGTATGTAGGTACTACGAGCAAAAGTTAAAAGTCAATTTGCAAATATCAACGGTACAATATTTTTTCGGGAATAAAATTGAAATTCGAAACCATCAAAGGAAAAGAGATGCATATAGAAATTTGTAGATAGCCATATGTGTGTTTGTATGTACATTAGGGTGGTCCAAAAACGCATACGGGGGAAAAAGTAAAGTCGGAATTTAAATGCTCCCACCCCCTAGGATTGTTCTATTAGGAAAAAAGTATATACCCCTATTTTTTATTTTGAAATCCAAAAATATTTAGAGGTCGCTCAAAGCGCTCATTAGTTTAAATGCAAAAAACTTTCTTTCTCTGCAGGAGATTCCCAGTAGTAATACCCAACCAATTGTTTATTTAACAATTTTTTAATACTAACGATTTTTTATTGCATTTTTCGGGGTTTTTGGCGGACCCGTAAATTATAGTACTATGAAAAAATGGTTAAATAAACAATTGGGTATTGTTATTGGGAATCTCCTGCAGGAATCTCCTACGAGTTTTCCGATTGAAAAATATTGATTCTTAAGAATTCTATAGCATTTCTACGAAAAGTTGTTTTTTCCTCATGTAAAATACATGGAAAACTTTGAGCGCTTTGAGCGACCTCTAAATACTTTTTGATCTCAAAATAAAAAATGGGGGTACATTTTTTCGGTATGGAACAATCGCAGTGGGTGAGACCATAAAAATTCCGCCTTTACTTATTCACATGCATTTATGGACCACCCTAATGCACAAACAAAAAATTCTAAGCAAGCTTTATAAATATGAACGAAATGGGGCCATAAATACTTGCTTAACAGATACATACATATAGGAACTCGTGCGCCACATATCGGCAAAATTTTTAGTGGAGTAATTCCTTTTCATGTAGTTAATATACGCTCTAAATATGAACCAGATTGGAATATGAACAAATATCTCGACTCCTGCGCCACCTAACGGATTAATTAATCTTTCGTATAGCGTTGTCTTCGAGTTCTGAGCCAACTGTGAAGATTCAAGTCTCTAGGTTATCGGGAAGTTAGTCAAAAAATTTATTGCAAGATACATACATACAGAAAATAAAAGCTGGTAAAAGAGCTAAGTGAAAAGGTAATGAATCTCGAATTGAACCAACAAATACCTTTAGTTAGGGCATAATTGATGGCAAATTGTGCCACATGGACACTTAGCTGGGTTCAGTTTACTTAAGAAAGTAGTATAACAATTTTATGTAGGTTAGTATATGTATGTGGTATGTGATTTCGTGTACCTTAAAGTCATTCACAATTGAAATGCGCCCAACACACGAGCATTATTATTAAAAAAAAAAAAACGGTGTTTGTAGCTTTGTGACGTGACAAGAGAGGAAATTCAAAATCGAACACATATTGACAGGAAGCTTATTTTAATATTTTCTTTCTAGCATTTTTGTATTTCTACAAGTATTTTCGCCTAGTGCATACCACTCTATAACTAAACAAAAAAATATTTGCACATTCGCCCGGGAAAATGCTTGATTCTACTTGTTTTCCTTTTCCTATATCCTAAAATTATGCAACGTTTTTTTCACCCCCAAAAATATGCTTCCATTTTTCGCCCCACAAAAATATGCAATGATTTTGCTTTCCTTCAGTTTTTCTTTTTTTTTGGCTTTTTTTCGTTTTTTTTTTCAAACTGAACTGACACAAAAATCATGCGAAAATGAATTTGAAAAGCATAACAACCAGCGAATAACCTTACAAGTGCACGTGTGGAGTAGCTGTATTATGGTAGCGTATATGTATGAGAACGAGCGCATTTCTTGTGAAGGAGTTCACTATTTTATTTACATAAAAATCCACAGAGCTCAACATGTATATACGTATTTACCTCGTATATATTATTGACCCTGGCCTGCGGTTAAAGTGTGAATGACTTTTGAGTTTCATAGCAAATGAGAATATCCGAAAAATTTGTACGAAAATAAAAATAAACTGAAATTGCCAAAAAGTATGCAGCAACAATAAGCCAATGCTACAACCAATTTTACTTACAAAACCTAAGGCTAGTGAAAGCTGTGGCAAGCCTTATAGAGAGCGACAAGCCGTCAATCAGAAAGTTGTATATGTATGTATGTGCGCACATACAACATATGTACATTGTCAGTCACTCAAAGTGAGAGTTAATCTTTCAGGCGATTTCTCAAATTAAACAGAGTGAACAAACAGCTACATTTGTATACATACACTAGGCGACAAATGAAAGTGTACACCTAGTTCTAATATAAAATTCACAATTATTAAAAAAAAAAAAATTTGCATGATTTATTTTTGAAAATATAGTTCATTCTATAATATAAACTATATAAATCAAAGCTTCATACTTACATTCATATAAAGTCCACAAAAATTAAAAAATAAAAACTCACCAAAATTTTCAACTTTTTATGCAGAATCTCTATTTTCAAACAGCTAAAAACCGCTGTTCATTTTTGAGATTTTTTTTTTTGGTGACGCATTTTTTGAATTTTGTTCCAAATAAAAATAAAAATAAGCTGAAACTTGCACTTCCTTAGACTAAAATTGAATGGGGTACAAAACTGCATGCTCGAAAATTTTCTAGAAATTTTTAATAAAATTGTTAAATTTTTTGAATTTTTATGAACTTTATAAAAAGTGTGAAACTTCGATTTATATTGTTTATATTATAGAATGAACTATATTTTCATAAATGATTCATGCCAAACAAAAAAAAAAAATCATAAAAATTATTGTAAATTTTATATTAGAACTAGTTGTACACTTTCATTTGTCGCCTAGTGTATGTGTATATGTAGATAGGAATGAGCATTGAGTCTTACATCAATTTACTTTACATCACTGCCCTTCACTTTACTGCCAGTAGGATAGCATACATAAAAATGTATATTAATATTATGTATGCCTGCATACATTCAACAAAAACTTTAGCTTTTAAATTTTACTTAGCTTAGATACTTTTCGGCTTTTGTAGCCATAACTTTTTGGTAAACAAAATTACTTGCTCACACTTTTAAACAAATATTGCAGTGGTCGAGTGTAAGTGGCTTTATGTGTTTGCTTAGATGCATTGAAGTATTGTCTAATTGACAGTTCAATTAAAGCTTACAAATGCAAACGCAAATACACACGCGCATGCAAACATACATACATACATTCAATTCAATCTACAAAATTGTTGCTCCTCTTGCACTCAAGCATCAAAATTTTTCTTCCTTCGTTCGACCAAAAGAAAAATATTTACAGAAAAACATGAAAACTCTAAACTTTTCCATTAGTTTGACCAAGTGTGTTATTAGTTTTCAATTATTTGCTTTGAGGTTATGCGGCTCAGCTATGTATGTAGTTTGTCATATCTACTCAGTTACTTATTGCTGGTGGCTATATTTTAATAAAATTATTTTCATAACTTTAGATTTGTATGAGTTGAGTGAGGTAAAGGCAAATTCCACAAAAACTAATTTCAAAAATCAAACAAATAAATTGCATTTAATTGATTAGACAAAATTTGTGTGAGCATTCGAAAATTTTCCATTATTTTTGTGTTGTGAAATATTGTACCAGAATCAATTTACCAATGGCACTGAGTATAGCTCGAAATAAATAATAATACGCCAGCAGGCAATTATTTTGAAACTCAAACATTTTGTTGTACATAAATAAATGCATATTGATTTGTAGGTATATTTCTAGAGCTGATATTCCCTGCGTGCTCTGTGCTTTATTATTTTAGTGAAGCTGTGTTATTAAAATTATTAGGTCGTAATTAAACTCATTCACCTAAGTCAATTCGCCGACAGGTTTGTAAAACATAGAAATATGTGTAATATGTATGCACATTAGGGTGGTCCTTAATTGTAGGAAGCAACTTTTTACATCAGATTTTCTAGGTCTCAACTCCTACGTCGATGCTATTATAATCGAAGATATCACATATAAATTTTGGTTGCGAGTGAAGTCGGTTAACACGTGTCGCCTATCGATTTTGGGCAATAAATTAAAAAAATATATATATTTTAAATTTTTCGAGTCCATAGTCTGGCCTTTGAACCCTTTGCGACACGCCTTAATCTACTCAAATCGGGACCAATGTAAGACAGTCATGTATCATTGACCTAAACTTCTTTCTATGAAGTTTTTCCCTCAGACATGAAATGTTTCAAGCCCATTAAGAGTGATCCGCCGTTTGATTTTCAAAATGAGTACCCGAGGAATCCTCTCGTAAATTAAAAAAAAATATGCGTGGACTCCACACGCGACTGAATTGAAACCTACTCTCATCTTAATGAAAGGCCATCTCAATCCAAATCCCAATCGCCATCTTAATCCCAATCTTAACCATAATTTTAATCTAAATCTAAATCGAAATTCGACTTAAGCTCTAAGGTCTTAGCTGTCAAGTTTATTCAATTCATTCATATTAATTTGTCGTGTTTGTGCAACCAGATGTCTATCAAGCTCAGAGTTTGGGCAATCAAATCTTCTTGAAAAATCCATTTCGTCTATCATTGCACGGATAAATGTGTCTCTAAAATAATTTCGAGCAGCTCTTTCTATACATATTTCCGTTCGAAAGGCTATTGCTATTGGCTAGAACAAGGCTGGGATAAGGAGTCTACTGCCATGAGCTCTCTATCAACATCAAGTTTAGGCCTCTAGTTAGACTTCCGTAGCATTTCATAGACAAAAATGGTGCATAGCTGACGACTCTGCCAGACAAGAAATCCTTGAAAGGAGCGCCATTAACCACCTGCGTTCACTCTTGAACAGGTAAGCCTTATGTCAGCTAGGTGAAGATTAGGGCATAGGCAATTTCAAGGACCTTTTGATTCAGAGTGGATCGAGGAAGGTCCAAGGAATTCTTCATGATTGCAAATACAAAGCTCTCGATCAGAATTCGCGCGGTAAAACTAAAAAATCGTATGGCATGCTAACTGCCGCAGTTGCCTGAAGAATAATGAGTTGGTGTTACATCACCGCTATGGCTTCGAGAGGCTAAACTTGAAGTGTTTTATTTCTATCAACAACACTGAGGAGCTCGCGGGGATTGCTATAAGCATCAGTAAGATTCATCGTTCATAATAGCGTGGTATTACAAGGGAGAACTCCGATTATCTCAAAGTGTGGGCCAACTGGGGACGACCAGCAAGCATATTCTAACCGAATGGCATACCCAAGAAAGCATTATATTCCACCAAATCTACGGCATATCTTTTGAGATGACGCAACTACTGACTTCCATAAAACATATTTGAAGCGCTTCAAAATAATTGAAGATTAGGTTGGGTTAGGTAAACTGACAAGCCACTACGTGGCTTCGCATATACCATTAAGTTCCATAGCTTTACCAGATAAACTACGACCACATTAGACAGCTAATCGCTGAGCACCAGGAGCAATGTTGGAGAACATCGCTATTCTCTTGGCAACTGGTAAACCATGTTGTACCCTCCTTGGCGGCGGCTTCCAGATTAGAATAATTCCCGACAGAGCGCCTTCTACTAGTACTAAGTAGTATGTAGAGCTGCTCTGCACTCCGCCACACTTCTTCAGTAAGTGCCGTAGCGCCTTTGTCGCAGCCTGAACGATTGTCGATATAGACATAAACCTCTTTATTTGCTAGGTTGCTTCCCTTAATCCAAAGCACTTTGAGATAGACCATAGTGGATGGCTTCATGGAAAATAAAATAATGGTTGAAGCACAGTGAAGATTCTATAGAATGTCTATAGAATTGTCGCTAGAATATTAAATATTAATTTTTGAGGCTTGTTAAACAAATTTTAAATTCAGCACATTTACATACCCACACACACACATATATTTTTAATTACAGTTTTTTATCACTTTTTACCAACGCTACGTTTATGAATAAGACTCGCTGGTCTTTTTTTTT
>NW_023458557.1:85434662-85446265 GCF_013731165.1 Rhagoletis pomonella
CCAAGGGAAATTAATTGAAATTTCACCTGGGGAAGTACATATGTACTACAAAGTCAATATTTAGTGTGGTAAAAATGCTAAGCAGTTAAGCTCTCGCTGAATAATTATCAAGATTTGAGCAGCTAATTTTCTCGGCAGTTACTTTTAATTAGTGGTTCTTGCATCTTTTTCAGTGTTGGTGGTGAACTCAGTTTGTTTTTGTTGGTTGTGGTAACGAAAATTTTAATCATCTAATGAAGTTGAAGTTGGCAAAAATTCAAAATAAAACTTAATACATTTTTGATAAATGGTAAACTTACAGGGCAATTATGTCTAAGATAGTTGAAAGTCTTTTGTAATAGAATTGAAAGACAGCGGGCAGGTTAGTTTGGAAGATTTTGTTTATTCTGGCACCACATTTTTTATGGTTCTTTTAGTTATTTATTTAGTTTTCTTTTTTTAATGTAATTTTTTTGTTTTAAATTTAATTTAATTATAATTTTGAGAAACTATTTTAAATATTTATTTTTTATTTAAATTTTATAAAATTATTTTATTTTTTTTCTTTTTTTCTTTTATTTAATTTTTTAAATTTTTTATTAAATTTACTTTTAACTTTAAGATTTTATTGCTTTGAAAAGAAAAACATTTTTTTTAATTCCATTTAATTTTTAGGAACTTATTAAATTTAATTTCTTTTCTTTATTATTTAATTTTTGCATTCAATTTTGGATTGTTATTTTAAAAAGACAAATATATTTTCTTACCACATTTAATTCTTAGATTTAATGGTTTAAAAATATATATATATATTTTTTTTTATTTTGCATACACTTAAGTTATATATTTTTTTCGCTTTGGTGAATTTGCCTTTTCCTTTTTATTTACTTTGCTTTTAACTTTTTGAATTTATCGTTTTAAAAAGAAAAATTATCTTTTTTTCTAATTCCATTTAATTGCTAGGAAGTTATTTATTTTTTTCTTTGTGTATTAAAGTTTTCTCTGTTTTCGATTTAATTTTACATACATTAGATGGTTTAAAATATAAAAATATATTTCTCAATATTATTTGAATTCGTTTTATTTAATTTTTTAGTATGTTTTACTGTTTTAATTTTTAAATACTTTTTTTTTATTTTTAGAAACTGAATTAACTATTTTTAAATTATTATTTTTTGTTTATTTAGTTTTCTTTTAATTTTTAGGTTTTATTGTTTTAAAGCTAAAATATTTTTTTAAGTCCATTTTTTATTTTTTTTTAAATATTTTACTTTTTAATTGCTTTTAAATTAAAGATTTTGTTGTTGTAAAAAAATTAATTCCATTTTAGTACAAAAAATATTTATTTATTTTTTTCATTATCAAATTTTGGTTCATTAAATTTTTTTCTAACTTTTAGAGTTAATTGTTTTAAAAAATCAATATTTAATTTTTAATTCCATTTAATTTCTAGGAATTTGTTTAATGTTTTTTCTGCTTTATAATAACATTTCTTCTCTTTTTTTTAATTTGATTTTCGTTTTAAATTTTGGATTTTTCTTTTTTATTTCACTAAATTCTTTTGAAACTTATTTATTAAATTTAAAAAATTTTTGTAATAACATTTTTTGTAATTTTTAGAATATATATTTTACATTGAATTTAATTTTTCGAAAACTCATTGCTCAAAGACTAAAGGCCTTTTTCTCGAAGGCCTGTAATAGTTAATAGGAGCTTTGACTGCCCGTTAAATTTGTCGCTCACATGCATATAACATGTAGTCGGTAAAACGAGAAAACGGCCCTAAGAGAATAACGCTAAGACCTCCTCGTTAGCAGATCTTTCAATTAGACAGAAAAGAGTTTTCAAGATAATTGCCAAAAATCACATTGTAGAAAATGTTTCTTCATGTTTTTATTGCAATGCGCACCCTACCTAGCGATCGGTTTTTGTGAAAATAATTCTAATTTATTGTACCCGAAAATCCCTAGAAAGGTCTTTTGAGATAAGAAATTTGTGATACCAACACTACAGAACCTGTTCAGAAGATAACCCAGAAAAGCTTAGTGCTGTGTATGTACTGTTATATACATAGGTGTCTTCAAACCAGTGCAGTGTATATCAGGCAAAAGTGTTGCGCATCCGGAAGCGAGCACGGAGCAGGGAGGCAGCAAAGCGGCATCCCCTCTGATAGTCAGACAACCCTGAAACTTTAGACTAATACTTAGGCAATATCTGCCGTATATCTGTGCACGCGATAGCCCAGCTCAATATACATAATTCTACTAATACTAATATGGATAATTGCAAAGTTTTTGAATAGCTAAATAGAGGCACGGTCAACAACATCCTTCCGATGAAGGTAGGTAAACATACAAATTGTCACCTTTGAACAGTCTTCTGTGTAGATTGCCAAAAGCACTAAAAAGTACTATTTCAGCACTGGTTGGTTATACATACGTTCCAACACTTATCAAAAACAAAACGCGTTTTTTGGAAGCTAAAAGAAAAGGGGGTGGACAAAGAGGCCTAACCTGAAAACTCTACTTATTAGCTGCAGTCTTTCAAAACATATTATTTTAAGGTGGCTATTCTAAGGACGATATTTTCCAAATATTTGCTTGCATGTACATACTTTGCCTTAGAAGCAGCAACCAATTGCTAACATCTAAGCACTAAACGTAATTAGATTAAAAATCCAATTTCTATGCTGCAGCTGGTGAGTAAAATTCAATCTCCATTTCCAATTTCCTGTCTAGTGCACCGCCTTTGGACACCAGTTAGGACCGATAAGTACTAAGCTTAGAAAACCGCAACGAATTTATTTATACACAAATTGGGGTGCATTTCTATGCAAAACAGGAATGCGAATACGAAAAGGCTACTTTTGCAATGCAATTTATAGGAATGCAGGAATATCAAGAAAATACACAAATCAAGCAAGCAACTGAAGGGAATGTTAATGTATGTACACGGATAGCATTGGGGTAAACTAGATACGACACGACAAGGCAAGCAAATTTTATCAATTTCTTATGATTTAAGAGCCCCTGCAGAGAACCAGCGCTCACAAAGCGCAGAAGGAAAAAAGTTGAAAACAAAATTTTATGCAGTATTCATGCAACAACTAAATACTAGGGCGGGCTAAGCGCCACCCAACAAAAATTCCACTTTGAGGTCAAAACGTTATCTATTTTGTGGTTTAATTTTTGCAACCGCATTGAACTTGCCACTCACCAATATTAACTCACAACGCTAAGAAAAATAAACATACACACACACATAAATAAATAAAGTATTTTAGGGTAGCAACAAGTACACACACCGGCAAGCGAGCAGTAAGTCGCCCCGCAGGCACAGCAGCCAAACAGCGAAGCAGCCAGCAGCAAGGAGCAACTTTCAAGTGCAGCTCAATGAAGAAGTCTTCCGATGAGCGAATGAGCAAGCGAGTTGCGGTTGAGTGCAGCTTGTCGAGTAAGTAGCTAGCTTGTTAAGGCACTAAGCTTGTAAATTGAAGTGGAGACAGGCTAATAAAAAAAAAAACGAAAAACAACAAAAATAGATAAAAAAAAAACATAGTAAAAATAAGTAGCAACAGCATCATTTTAATGTAAAACATCAGTGGAAACTACATACATAGCAGTGGTGGCTAAGTACATATATGCGCATGTACATATGTAATTTTAGAGTTCATACCGATGGGGAAGAAGCAAAGATTGTGCGATGCAGATAAAGTTTCGAGCAGCCAATCACTGTTGAGCGCCTGCAAGTTGACTACAAGAATCGAATACATTGATAGCGCATAAATTTCGTAAAAAGTTATGAAAATCCAGTTGATTAAAAAGAATTAATTAGTTTAAAAAACTTTTCATAAAATACGCTTAGAGATTTAATTTCAATCGCGCGGAAAATATTTTTTCTTACTGTTTATCTATAGGAGGAAAACAGGCTGATTAAGTGAAGAGATATAAGTCGCTTGAAATGAGCAATTCCAATACCCGAAATAAACTTTTTCTAGTAGAGACTTTACTTACATACAAAAGCTCCAAACTACCACCTCCAAGCCAAAACTCAATAAAGCAATTATAGGAGCTGAGCTTTTTATGCAAGATTTTCAACGAGCTCATTTCTAAATTTGACAGCAAGCCAGCTCCAGTGGAAACTAAACTGTAGTCCGCTAAGGGCAAAAAGCTCACGGATGTGCTCTTCCACTGCCGCATATCCTGTAAACTTTATCACTGGTTAGGGCAAATTTAAAGAAGTTTTAAACCAACAAAAAGTGTCTGTTTGTACACCACCTAATTAAGGAGATAGGGGCAACTTTGTGACCTTGATATTGTACGTTTTGCACATGATCCTATACACCTTGCATCTATTTGTTTTGGTGCAGAACCTCGCCTGCCGGATCGTTTGCAGGATTGATCGTTTGTAGGGAAGTTGGTACCCCCTCCGCCTTCCAACAAATTTCGGTTAACAAAACCGATAAAAATATCGATAACAAAACCGATGACAAAATTGCTAAAAATTTCGATAGCAAAATCGATAATAATACTGACAGCAAAATCGATTAGAAAATCGATAAAAATTTCAATAACAAAATCGATAAAAGATCGATAACAAAATCGATCACAAAAAACGCTTAGAAAGGCGATAAAAATGTGGATAACAAAATCCATAACAAAACCAGCAACAAAATCGATAAATTATCGATAACAAAATCGATAAAAATCGATAACAGTGTAACACTGAGTCTATGGGTCTATATCCTTTTCTCTATAGTTACCTTTATTTTAATATTTCTTCTTCTATATTCATCTTTACTTTTATCGGTATCCTCATTCTCATCTTTTTCTTTATATTCACCTTTGTTTTTATTTTATGTTTATCATTTTCTTCATCTACATATTCCCCTTCACCTTTGCCCTTATATAAGTAAAGTGTTTAATTTTACTTTGATCTTCATTTTTGCCTACATCTTTAAGCATCTTTGTTTTTGTTTTTATTTTAACCTTTGCCTTTATCCTTTTCTTCATCTATGTACGTACTCACCTTTACTTTCATTCTTTTATTGGTCTTTTTCTAAGTGTTATTCTTCAACCTTTTATTAGAAAGTTTTTGTAAAATTAATACCACTCAAGAAGCATTTGTTTCAACCCTAACTATTTCCGTTGCACCATTTCCGTTGCATCATTTCCGTCGCATCATTTCCTTTGCACCATTTCCGTGTGCAATTTCCGCTGAATTTGCCAATTTACTCCCAACCAACCAACCGCCGCTAAAGCAGTTTCACTTCAAAAAAACAATTATAACTTTTTCGAGTGACAATAAAAAAAATTTATAATTTCGGTACTTTTTCGCCTAAATAAACGTTTGAAAGCAAAAAGTGATCAAATATATGATTTAGTTTTTACTGAACTTATTTCTGGAACTCCATTGATTGAAATAAGTGCAAGAATAATGCGTTGGCGTTTTTTTCTGGCGAGAGAAGGGAGTGACATTAAAAAAAAAACTTGTGACATTCGCTCATATATGAAAAGATGGCGAATTCGTTTAAGTCTTCCTCCAGCTTCTACCGCACATAACAGGCAGTGCGATATAAGATCATTTGAATAGAAAGGCTTTATATCAAAAACATTTCCTGCCACTAATCACAACACTCCCAGTTTCGACCGCAAATATTTAGCCGGAAACTTTACGATTTTTCCCCTCCGATATCAGTGGAAGGCATCGATAGGCCTGTGTAGATTTGGAAAGTCTATACTCTCAGCTTGATATGTACTACTTACTACGCAGACAGACTTGCAGAAAACTTATGGTGAAAAAAAATTATAAAGAAGCTGAGCGAAAAAATTTCTTTTCGCGAGCATATACGATGTAGATATCCCAAATCACAGTAAACTGTTTATTTTACATATTTTATTATTAACAAAATATTTCAAAATCTTAAATAAAACTCCGTGTAACCTCAAATACTAAAGTAAATAAGGTGAGAACTCATAACAAGTACGTTTGTAGGCGTTTCTTACTATGAACTACACTCCCAGTTAAATATTGTCTATTGCTGTGGCAATCCACTAAGCTCTTTTTCGCTGGCAAATTGCCATAAAACCACACCCCAAGCATTTTTAAAACATTCAACGGCAAAAAACGCCTACAACATTTTACGGCAATGCGCTCAAAAAAAAAAAAAAAAAACAACAGCACAGTTAAGCAACGTGTGCAATGAAATGTGTAAAGTCAACAAGTTCGTTATGAAATATGGTTTAAGGCATTGAAAGAAAACAAGCCATAGGAAAAAAAAGAAATAAAACCAAATTAAATATTTTTCTTTGGCCGTGTGAGTAGGAATTATATTTCAATAGCAATAATGCAGAAAAAGTTGAAAGAAAATTTTAAGAAAAGTATACTTTTTCATTAGAATCCGTGTATTAACTGTGTTTGTGTATAAGTGTGAAGGTGAAGTTGTCAATAAGGACATGACAGCAGGGGTAGCGTAGAAAAAATATACCCTCCTTGGCACTTTCTTGCAACTTCTATACCTCCCAATGGGCTTAATATAATGCGCGCTACGTGCGCGTGAAAACGACCTGCCTGCTGCCCTTCCTCCTATTCACTTTCGCCGCATACGTGTAATGCTTGCAGATGGTAGTCAAAAAAAAAAAAAAAAAAAACAAACACACTGAGTATCGCATACCACCAGCCGCTTAAAGCGTCAAAGTTTCTGACACTCGCAACGCCTGCAGCCGTCCCCTCCACCTAATAAACGCAGAGATCGAAAAGCAAAACTTTGTATTCTTTATTTCTTCTCACGCGCCGAACAATTTATGGATTTTTATTTCGTTATTACGCATGTAATGCGATACTTGGTGTTGCTGGTGGCCACCCCCGCCCCCTTCCAAAAGGCGTGCGCCAGCTACTTAGCTGCCATTGTTGCTGTCAAATTATGACAAACAATTTTCTTATGGTAAAAGTTTGTTGCGAACATGCGTTTATTCTCTTCCTTTCTCTTGCTTTCGTTTTCTTTCGATTCCCAATCGCTTTTTATTGCAGCCAATGCCATTGCCATTGCCAATCGATATCGTATTGCTTTTGTTTTTTTTGCTCTTTGCTATGACTTTGCTTTTGTTGTTTTCATATTATTTAATGGCTAATGGTTGTGCGCCTGCAAATAGGCTAGGTATTACTGCGTGTCGGCGTAAGCTCATCAATACGGACGATGGATTTGTTGTCATTGTGAGAATGATGTTTTATTTGTTGAGTTTATTTAAGTAAGCATGGTTTTTTCGAAGTTTTTTTTTTCTTGTTGCTGCACTTCACTTCTCCGCATTTTCTCGGCCAACATCGTTTAGCAGTTTTAAGTGGTTATTTGGAGTTCGTTCGATTACCGTGTTAATGATAAAAGTTTTTGATGGGATTTACTTGCTAATGCATAAATAAGTGATGATGAGAATTTACTATATGAAGGAATGTGAATACTTTTTTCTTTAGAGGAAAGAGATGCTGTCTTCACACATCAAATTTTCTACCAGAAGCTAAACTTTTAAGCAAAATATTCATAAGTTAATAGGAAACTAAGATTTGCACGTGTACAAAAACATCAAATATAGAACAGGACTAGCTCTTCTCCTTCATAATAGTCGCGGTAAACACCTAAGTGATTTTAACCGAGGATAGCTCCTGGTGCAGAAGTCCACGCATGGGGGGAGCACTGTTGATCGCCATTTTCCAAAAACGTTTCTTTTGCATTTGGTTCATGCAGCTTAGGACTTCCGCTGTTTACTCTAGTATCCTCTTGGTAGGCACTATTTTTTGTAATTTCTTACTGTCCTGCACTTAAAAAAATCGAAATTGCCTCTCAAAAGCTCAACTTACTTAAAGTAACTGGCGTTCGGGTGAGCTTTCGGAACTCCGGCGGTTGAGTCCACCCTGAAAAGAAGTTTTAAGTGGATAGAGTAAACATATCGATTAGGTCAGCTTCGAATCCAAGCATATCTAGAGATATAATCCTATTAAGTCAAGATTTGGCTTGTTCAGTAGGATATATAAAATATAGCGATTTCCAATAGAGCCAAGCACTTATTTGAACCTGATTATAAATCAAAGGAATGAGGGGTTTTAAAAATGTCTTGCAAGCCACAAACATCAAACATTTATAGGCACCCTAGGCTGGAATCGACCTAGTCGGGTTTATTCACAAATTTCTGAGCCATCAAATTATTTTCTCTACGCTCTACTCTGGATTGCGAGCGTATATAGACAGCTGTTCAGCTAGAGTGTAGAAGATGTTGGGTGTTTATTCGTGCCAACGAAGTGGCTCTAACGACGGTGGGTAAGCTTTTCGAAATCTTATATAATTCAACTCAAGAGTACCTTAGTTTGGTAACTTATTGAAGTCTGCCGCCAGACCCGACGTTGGTCCTCAGTAAATATTTGGCTTCCTCACTATGAAATATAAAATACGGCTTTTATTTTGATTTAAGGCTTTTGCACTGTGATTAAGGATAGCGTAAAATAATTGAAACTGATGCTAAACGATTATTGCTATGAATGACATACAGCTATAGTAAAAAAGGCATCAACTGTCTATACAGTCTTTTGGTATTACAACCTTTCTGTACGCGAGCTGAGCCAAATTCTAGGAGCACTGGATGCGTAAATGGCTTTGAAATTGCGACTGCGCCCTTGACAAATCAAGTTCCTTCGTATCTAATCGGAGTTAAATGTGGTCTTGACCTGCCCTAAAGGAAAAAGTCGTTGGGATGTAGCTGCGAAGAGTGAAAAGAGAGGCGGAGTTGAAGACCAACGAAGTTCAGAAAGTGTCGAATCGGAGTCAGGATTTTGTGAGCGAACATGAATGTTGCCTTGTTGATGACGAAACATAAGTCCTCTCCGACTTTTCTCAGCTTCCTGGCCGATAATTTTATGTTGCTAGTGGTAAAGGAAATTTCCGGAACAAATTTAGAATACAAAAAAAGGGCAAAATTTCCCATAAAAGCTCTTGTTTTGGCAGGCGATTTGCAATTGTGTTAAGAAAAAAGCCAACATTTCGTCACCATAGGCACAACCAACAGTTACATCTACATATATCAAGTAAAGCTTGCCAAAGAAGTTTCGACAATTTATAAGAAACCCTGAGGTGGCTTCCTATTTTTGGCCTGATCTTGCATCGTTACACTACGGCAAGTTGGCTCTTCAGAAGTACCAGCAAACTAACATACTTTTCTTTCCTGGCGAAGCGAACCCGACCAATTAGCCTGAGCTCCGAACAATCGAGTGGCATTGGGTTCAAGTGAAAATGGAGTAAACGGCAACAAAAGAGACAGGCAATGGCATGACAGAGTTTAAACGCAAGTGTTGAGCTGCCAGCTGAAAAATCAAGGAAGATACCATCGAAGCACTAATGAGAAGTGTTCCAGAGAAAGTAAAAAGTGTCAGCCTTCTAAATTAATACTTATTTATTTGAATTAAATTTGTGTTAATAAAGTATGAATTTTATGAAAGTATTAATCCAGAAAATTTTTTCACAATATGTACACCAATTTTTTTTTTAATTTTTTCCGCCATTTTTTTTTTTATAAAAATGTGGTTAATACTACATACAACAATAAACACAAAAAAATATAATTTCTATATATTTGTCAATGTTATTGTGGCTTGTTAACATTTTATTTTTAATATTTTTATTGAGCTTTCTGCCGCTTAGACTTTGTTGCTTTTTCAATTCTTTCCTAATAAACAATCGTGGTACAAAGCTCAAAATAAATATTATAATTTCTACAATTTGTGCAAAACTTCAATAAAGTTTCATGAAAAATTTTGAATTTTTTTCAGAATGCAGCAGCCCAACAATAAATTTCAATAAAGAAAATTCAAGTTTGAGATTTCTAAAAAATCACGTTAATTTTTGAGAATGTTTTTTTTTTTAGTGTTTCTTCCAAACAAAGTATTTTCTTTATGGTAGGTCCTAGCTACTTCAAATTTCCACTTTTATTTAATGGTCTACAAAACTTCACATCCAAAAAAAATTCTAAAAAAATTTGATCAAAAAGTTGAAAATTTGCATACAAATTTGTTGATTTTTCCAGAGTTTTGCGCAAAGTTGCCTTTGCTCCCGCGCCTGATACTATGCTACACATTTATTTTAAGCTCTCTAATGGTGACAATTGTCATTGTTATTATTATGACTTACTGAGTACGCGACAAAGGCGAAACAATGTTTATATTGTGTTTTAGGCGCAGTAATTGTGACAATAGTCATACGATGAATTTCGTTAGGGCTGTGGGAATATTTTTCTAAGTTGATAAAATTGATTAAAAAATTTGATAAAAAATGGTTTGGGGCAGGAAGGGGGCCGGCACATATTTATTACAGGACCTAGATTTTCTTTTGGCGGCGCTGATCATATTTTAAGGATTTTCGGGTATCTAAGCCGATTGTTTTTCAAAAAAAAAAACAACTAAAAATACAGATAAAATTGTCAAGATCTCAAAGAGTTTTTCGCCCAAAATTAAATGCGCTGATACAGACCTTTGTACATATCCACCTTCCACAAATGCAAAATCGTAATTTCCAAAGCATTCAAATAAATGTATATAAAAGAAATTTAAACTTTATAAATGTCAACAGCAAGGCTGACTTTCTGTGAAGAGATTTAGAAATATACAGCGCACACTTTGTTCCATAAAGCCACACTAAACTTCCCCACATTTTATGCAATTTTAAGAAAGTTATGAATTACATTTATAAATCTCTCGTAAAACACGCGAACGCGCACACATACATACGTAGGTAAAAAGAGCAGCAAAGTACAGGCGCTTACCTGTAAACGCTAGCGATAAGGCATCGCGCCGCATAGTATGCTTTGTAACTAACTACCTTACGTTGTAGCAAAACATTAATCAAAATATAAAGTCTTTAAGTGTCTTAACAACTGGCTGAAAGCCAAAGTATAACGCGGACGAAAGAAATAAAAAATAAATAAGAAAATTATATGCAAAAAAAAAAAACGCACAACAACGCAGGAAACACAAAACTCGAATATCAGCAGCGCGCGCGCGCCCACGCCCACAGTTACCACGCGCCTAAAGACATGCAATAATATCGCGTAGTCCAATGTTATTTGCCAAGCTCTTTTCAGTAAAATTTTTTCCCCCCATTGGAATTTTTTTGTGCGAAAATATATTTTGCAAACACACATAAAACTCGCAAACAACCAGCAAAACGTTGGTAGACTTAAGCTAATCTTATCGTTGCTACTGCTGCTGGTTTGTGCGCCTATTGCTATGCTATAAACTGTGCGTCGACTGCATACTAACTAAGTAAGTACGAGTGATGAGCAGGCAGGCCAACAAGGCAGCCGGGTAGGCTGGCAGGCAGGCCGGCAGGCAGGCCGGCAGGCCGGCAGTCAGGCGGATGAGCTGTTTGTTCTGTGTGCTGAGTGCGGGGGAGGCGCGAGTGAGCTTAGTGGCAAAGCGCGTCATGAAATACAAACAGCAAACAATATTTGAAAAACAAAATCAAAAAAAAATAATGCCATTCCCACACAAAAGCATTGAAAATAAACGTTGCATATTTTTGAATAGGCTTAGAGCTTGCGGCAAAGGCAGTGACAAAAAGTGCCAACAAGCAGCTATATGCATATGTA
>NW_023458557.1:85446665-85507916 GCF_013731165.1 Rhagoletis pomonella
TATATACTTATGCCCCCAGCGCCACTCTGCCTACCACAGAGTCACAGAACAACAACAACAACGCAGCAGCATTAATAACCAACGACAACAGAGAGTAACAAAACAAAATAGTGTACTTAGTGGGTTTGTAGAGGTGAGCGTATGCCAATGCAGAGGTACGAACGTATGCATTAGTGTGTGTGTGTGTGTGTGTGTGTGTGTGACTATGTGTGCGTGTATGCGTAAACAGCTAGGCTCTTGCATGGCACATTGTTGACTCTTTTGTTATTGCTGCGCTTTTGTGGGTGTAGTGGCGGCGCTATGTTTTTGTTAACCATTTGTGTAAGCTTGTTGTTTGTTCCATGGCTGCTCAACTGCGCGATAGCTCGGTTGTTGGCTTTTAGGCGCTGTGCCCAGGGTCTAAGTCAAGTTGACAATGACAATAAGTTGCTATGCAGCAGGCACATAAATGTCAAACAGATTTTCTATGTTGATTTTCATTTTTTTTTTCGAACCTAGCTTTCCCTGTTTTTGTTGAGCTTAGCTCACACTCCCCCTCCATTAGTGCGCTTGATATTTTTACTGAGAAATTGTTAAGCAAATGTAAGCAAGCGAAATCACTGTTAGAAATATTATGTAGGCGGATTGTTGGCGTCGTGATTTCTTTTTTTAATATTTTTATGTATTTTACCTTTGTAAGGAAATTGTTTTTTATTTGACGTCGTCTGAGACGTATTTAGTTGTCTAGCGCCTAAAAATATGCAAAATTTATATGAAGTCTCATCATTATTAAAATACAAGCATTGTCTTGTGAATATACAAAGCTGCAGTGGGCTTAATACAATTTAATAAACAGGGGCTAAAAAATGCTGTAACTATACGCAATAATGATCCTGACAGTGAATACACAACAAAAACAACGAAGAGGGTATGTGAAAGAGATTTTATACCTACTAGTGTTCGTCCAGCGGTTTGGAATTCTACTATTGAAATTAAAGGGAGTTGAGCTAAGGTGAAGTGAATTGTAGTGAAGCTGAGTTTAGATAAGCTAAGCGGTTAAAAAAGGATACACATAGATAGAGAGACAGACTCAGTCTGGAAACTAATTCGGGATTTCAGATATTTCCGGCATTCTCGGAACTTGTCGATAAATAATCAATATTTTTATCTGTTTTGTTATCGAAATTTTTATCGACTTTGTTATCGATATTTTTATCGATATTTTTTTCGATTTTGATATCGATATTTTCGGAACTTATCGATGTACAATCAATATTTTTATCGGCTTTGGTACCGATATTTTAATCGATTTTGTTGTCGATAATTGATGGATTTTACTATCGATTTTGTTATTCATAGAGTATAAAGATAAAGGAAAACAGAATAACATAAATGTAATTAGAACGAACAGGGTAGAGGTAGGGATCTAGATAGAAAAAATATCAGAAAATATAACCTTAAGCAAAAGCAGACGTATGTATGCATGTGTTACATATGTGTAGAGGTTATGAGAGACATTAGATATGTAACGTGAGTTTCACTTCTCCAGTGTGGCCCAGGCGCACTTACTTTTTTCCATGGTAGGCTATTCATTGGCTGTATGACTCTTTCGAAGAGACCGTATATGAGCCGAAATGTATCATCTCTTAGATTATGAGTAACATTTTCACGCCTATAGTTAATGTAAAGTTGTTTATACAGGTAAGCTAAAGTAAAGGCTTTCAGTGTGAAAGTGAAAAAGCATCAACTTTATGTCAACCATAACCTTGATGATAACCAGCACCAAAAGCACTATAGAGGAAATGATATTTACCAGCTTTGGTGCTATCTAACGAAACTTATGGAAACTAGCAACAAAATATTTGTCAGCAAGTAAATCATATGCTTTCATTATTATGCTACACGCGCGTATACATACACCCACTACAACAAATGTATGTATGTATATATGGAATAGCAGCGCGCAGGGCATTAAATGTAGCAGAGAATACAAAGTCACTGACGGGGGGGGGGGGGGGGGAGGTCGCCCCATTGTAGCCACATAAATTTTTATAGCAGATCTTAAGCATGTTTATGATGACACTGGCAAAATATTACAGATGGCTAAGCGGTTGCGTTGTGTGTGTGTGTGTGCGTGTGTTTTTGTGAGTGCCAGTTAAGTGGTAAATGTGCAAGTGTTTCAACATGTTTGCCACGTGTACGTGGCGGCATGTTTTTATGAGTTTAGTAGTTGCTGATTTCCACGCTACTACTTCTTTTATGCGTACTTTTTCGCTTTTATTTGCTTGTTTTGCTTTTGATGATGATAAGTGAGGTCAAACAAAAAAGGGGTCGTCGTCGTCGGCAGCAAACCAAAAACCAGTAAAAACATCGCACTTTTAAGTGAGGGGGAAATGAAAAGCAGCCAAGCAGCGCGCTGGACAGCTCTGTACGCCAGTTTATCTAGGCGTTGAATCAGCCAGCTGCCTACAGACGATCACACTTAACACATATCTATGTATTCATACACATGTTTGTACATACATACATACATACTACCTGGGGGGAAATTCCATGTAATACACGCTTTGGGGATGCGGTTGGCATGCAAACTGGGAGTATGCTTCGAGGCAACAGATAGTGCTTTACACACACGGCCGCACAGTTTAATATGTGCACATGCATACATACTAAATACTATATAGTGCATGCGTTTAATGTAAAACTGAAATTACTGAGTAGGTGAAAGTTATATTAAGCCTCACCAGCATGCATGCATGTAGTTGATATTCGCAATTTGACCTAAAAATATGCTACATTTAACAAAGTCCATATGCGGTTGTGTTTGTAAATGGCATACATATGTATGTAAGTAAATGCGAGGGGTCTTCGTACTGTATAAAGATGTACATACATACATATATACATATGTACATACTTATGGCTACAATTTATAACGCGAATGAGTGCATCAGAGCAAATTTCAAGTTGTGCACTTAATCTTCTGCTTAATGTTTAAGGGAGGGTAGGGTTTTAAGTGCTTCCTACCTTAAATTTATGACAACATTTAAGATGTAGGGTGTGAGGAGAATTTCTGGAAAGTTTACTGCCTAAAAGTGCTCAATAAGTTGAGTGAACTTTAGGATATTTCTGAGGGTATGAATGTAGAGAATTATGGAAATTTGCGGGCGATGTTATACAGTTGGAAAAAATTAAGGATATGCTCGTATAGTTATGACAGCTTTTGAGCTTGGTTAGCTTAAAATTATTAAAACCTAAGCTTATTTATATGATCGGTTGTCTATAGAAAATTGGCGAAAATTTTATGAACGAAAAAAAATTAAAGAATTTATGTATAAGAAACATTTTGATGACTTTTATAAATAAAAGCCTTTAATAACTGTTATCTAAGACATATCTATGTATAATATAAAAATCAAAAATAATTGTATTTTGGATTTATAATATAAAAATAAAAAATTATTGTATTTTTTTTTTTAATTTTGCATACAAATTGCGTATAAAAATTTATTTTCAAATTTGAGTCTCGGTGAAAAAAGGAAGGGAACATTACTTTTATAGTGAATTTTTAAATGGCAGTTTTCATCAACAACTCTTATGTTCGGTCCCTGCTTTGAATGGAAGAAAATGCGTGACACCGTCAGGAAAAAATGATCAAAAATCAACGCGATTTCTTAACTACTTGAAACTTTCACTCTCTTAAGCTAGAATTGAATAGGCTATAAAACTGCATACTCAGATTTTTCAAAACTTTCTTAGTAAAAGCTTTGTTGTAAAATTTTGTTTAGTTTTTTTTTTTTAATTTTTCTTTAAAGTTTCAAAATTTGACTCATATGGTGTCTGTTAGATAATGAACTGTATTTTTATGAAAAAAAAAAAAAATTATAAACATTTAGCAGTCAAAAAATTTAGAGAGTAAAGACTCTACTCGAACAATAAAAAAACTTGCTTATTCCCGATTCACGCAGCTAATAAAAATCAAATTGTCAGTATGTACTAGTATCCTGGCGGCGGATTATCGCAGCAATACATTTGACCACACGAACAAGCGAACAACAACAATCACAATTTTATTTTATCTTAACAACACTCTCGGCGTTCGGCGTCGCTACTATCGCTGAAAGCATGAAATACCAGCTTGTTATTGGCAGTGTAAAATTTCACACATTCTCCACACACTCTTTCTATTTAAACTGAAGTGTAAAGTTTATTGGCATGTGCCTGAGTGTATGCAATGCATGAAGACGCACACACAAGTCCCACACACGCAGAGTTATAAAAGCGGCGATGCTAACACATATCACTATGAGTGTGTGCAGCACTCATGTATCTACGTCGGAGAATCGCATGAAATGATTGATGATTTATGCGGCCGACGAAGGAAATATATGCGTATGTGTGTCACACACGGTTGCATAGTTTTGGGCTAATAAAGAAGCGTGCTGCTTTAGAAATGCGGAGTAGCGGTATGTGCGTTCAACTTTCATCGATTTTATGTGTCACTTGCATGATTTTTCAGGCGTTGAAGGCAAATCACAAACATTGAGCTTTGAACATTTTCAAGCGTGGTGAAATATTGCATATTTTTGTGAGTTACGGCTGAGCGGAATCAGTATTTTTGTATATTTTAGTTTATATGGCAGTACATGTAGTGTTGAGCAGTGCAGAAGCTACGGCTAGCGCGTCGCTAATGTGCTATGAATATTGTATAACTTTAGGGGACAGAAAGTGGAGCTAAAAAAGCACGAAAGCACGGGAACTTTCTAAAGTAGGAAAGTCAACTTGACTACGCCGACCTTGGCAGGGACAGAAGTTGAGTTCACAGAAGAACTCAAAAAAGGCTCAATTGGAACTATCTAATGTAATGTAATGTGATGTGTATCTAAACACTGCAGAGCTACTTAGGAGTTGCCCTCTGGCGGAATTAGAACGGAATGAAACAATCAAAGAGATTCATAACTCCTTCCAGAAGCAACTCCGAAAGACTCCACAAACTTAGCTGAAAGGATCTTAGAATTCTTACTGGCCACCTGACAGGGTACCATTTGAATACAATGGGCTTTCTGTACTGACGGAGTGCAGGTTTTGTAGTCAGGTGGAGGAAACCGCAGAGCATATTCCACGTATCAGGAATAGCAGACTGATATAACTGGGTGAAGGATTTGTCTTCTCCATCCAAAATTTAGGACATGCCATACCTCGAATTACTGAACGTCTTAGATAGCCTAATTATAATTAGGGTTTAGCACAATAGAGTATTTCCGCGGTAATAATATGTAATAATAACTTCAGACTAGATGATCTCAATCACGAGTTGCATTATTTTAAGATGAAAAACTGTTACATAAACTATAAAGTAAACCCTAGGTGCGTGGGATTCTGAAATTACCTACGTAAAATTTTTAATACCAAAACTTTTACCTTTACATACTTTTTTTGACCCCATACATTCTAGTTTGTCGAGGGCTCGATAATTTTCGACAACTCAAAAACCTATATGTCGATATAAATCAAAAACTCGATAAACTTTGGATTCCTCTTAAAATTTCGATGACTCGTCTAGTTTTAATAGCTCCATATTTTTCGAAAGCTATCGGCAAATTTCGATAACTTGATACACTGTGGTAACACGATAAAATTCGATAAGCACTGATAACTCGATAAACTCATATAACCTTGACATTTCGATGACTCGATATATTTTGAAAATAACTAGACGTAAATTCCGACAACGAAGTTTCTGTGTCCATAAAATTCAACAATCCAATAAACATTGATCTATTTGAATAATTCGGTACGTTGCGATAACTCAATAGACATAGATAGTTCGATAAATTTCGATAACTATAACTTCGATGATTCGATAAATTTCGATAGCAAGATAACATTCGATAACTTTTTTTAGGACAGAAACTTATTTCAATCCCCATTGAAAAAACTCAATAAATTTTCTTACCCGTTACCCTAATTTTTCTAATTGTTTTCGTTTTCCTCTTTACCTTCAATTATGCTTTCCCTTTTTTTGTCTTAATCACTATCCGTTCTTTCTTCATCACCACATTTATCTTTACTTCAAATCTTAATTTCAATTACGAAGGACAACAAAATGCGAAAACAACAAATTGAACAGGTTGCAACAACAACGGCGATTTTACCGTAATTTTCAACTTGTTATGAACCCTTAAAAACTGTTCTACAGAAAAATAGCTTTCCAATGGTGTTCTTGGTTTTAAAATCTGTGCTTCATAAGTAATCCTCAACAAACGCTTATTGCATACTGTTAGGCGCAGTCCAGAAATCTTATTTTCTCAGATAAATATTTTTATTAAATTTCTACAAATAAAATTAAATCTTAGCGCTTTCTATTTCTATTTTAATTTTAGGTGCAATTTCTATAGTCATTGCCGCAAACCGTTTTTGTTCGAGACATTTATTACATGCTTTTAGGCGCAGCTCAAAATAATTACTTTAATATTGATGCGCTCAAATTGTAACAAAAGTTTTGTGGAAAATCAAAATGAGTAGTAAATTTGTTCAAAATTTATGACGAAGCACATTAATTGCCCGTGGCTATAGCTGCCAAAATGTCTACACGAAGCTTCAAACACTTTGCAATATTTTTAAGTGATTTTATTAGGAAATTTAATATGCATTTCAGCCAAATGTAGACACTATGTCCTTAAGGAACATTTGTATTTGTATGCTTACACGCCTAAAGGTAGGCAAGATTTTAATACGCAAGAGAGGCTCTTAAAACTTCATCGATTTTAGGTACTAGCATTAAAGACTATGCTTTATCTTTACTTCTGAATTCCTGCCCACCACCACCTTAGCGCGCCCGCAAGCACACTACCACTAAAACCATAAACATAATTACCACAAGTTCACGCATCTAGCCAAAGGCGTTTAACCGCATACGCAACCCAAACCGCCTTAGCAGCGACAGTGACAGCAGCGTCTCCAAGACCCAATGCATTGTGGACGGCGGCGAATGGAAGCCGTCAAAGTAGTATTGCTCCCGTTGTTGTGCAGGCAAGCGAAGGCGCAGTAGCAGTGAAAACCAAACACGATAATGATGATGATGATATCGGCGACACTAATATTTATGTACATTAGAGTGGTAAAAAAAAAAATATATATAAAGTCGGAATTCTAATACTCTCACCCCCTATTATTTTTCTATACTGAAAAAAATTATACCCCCGTTTTTTTTTATTTTGAAATAAAAAAATATTCCGAGGTCGCCCAGAGTGCTCAAAGTTTTCCGATCGAAAAATATTTAATTCCAGAATTCTATACTATTTCTACGAAGACTGGATTTTTCCAAAATAAAATACACAGAAAATTTCCTGGGCTTTGAAACACTTCTAAAATTATATAATTTTCTCTTGTTTAAACAAAAAATACGGGTATTCTTTTTCCTTTGAGAAAAATACTCGGGCGTGAGAACTTAATACTTTAAATTTTTTTTTGACTACCCTAATGTACATACACATTTCGCTTGAAATGCAAATCTTAGCTTATTTGGGCATAAATATGCATGCTTAAGTTGTGTGGCTGTAGTATGACTAAAGGCAAACCTACATCTGTATGCACATATACATATACACTAATATACATACATACGTCATGATCGCTATATTTAGTTAGGCCTATTATGTGACCGCATTGAGTGGATTGTGTATTGCTCATTTGGAGTACCTACTAAGATGCGTGATTAATAGCAAGCCCTTACATCGTTTTCACTGAAATGTGTAATGCGTGTAGCCACCATATAATAATATTGCTTACGCATATGTGGGCAGTGGTAAGCTGAGATTAAAGCGTAGTCTCCTTTTAGGCTAATAATCGGCAAGTCTAAGTTTAAAAGCTTTGGAGCATAGCAAGCAGGATGCTAATGGCGATTCGGGGAATTTTGAAAAGATTAAATAACATTTTCGAAATTACAGGAAGTATACAGAATATTGGCGAGTAGTGAATTTGAATATGGCGCGTGCGTGGGTAAATTAATATGAGCTTGAATTTCAAAATGAATTTGAATGTGGAATACGAATAGAGAGATGTGCCTATTATTCAAGGCTTATCGGACACTAATCTCGTTTGACTAGTAAATTTTTATAGTTCCATGCCATACTTACTAACGTATTAGGAGGTGTCGTGGTCCTCGACAAAAGCTCCCATATTTTCCTGAAGGATTTCAGGCCAACTAGTTTCTCTTCATTTTTGCTGAAAGCCTTAGAGAACTAAATTGATTTGCACATTCGGTTCCTCGTGTTTGCCTATCAGGAGCTCAACATATCTTCCGCAAGGGTGGGTCGGTAGAAACCGCCATTCATAAAAACACGTAGTCGATAGAGGAAGTGATCTTATGGTGGCATTTGTCAGATTCTTAGTTAAGATGTGGGAGAACTGTCGCGATGAAATGTAGAAATGTAGCAGTGCCACCTACTAACGTAGGGTTGTAAAGGATACACCACCTACTAGAACAGCAGCAGCAGATCGTCTTGGTGATTGACTAGGCGACCGATGTTGCAAATTTAGGTTTGAAACACTCACTCACTTTCCTAAAGTAATTTTTTTTTTGGCTCTACAAAACTAAAGCCAACCCGACAATTTTTTTAGAGTGCTCGTTTGGAGGAATGTGTCAGTCCGAAAGCTGAAGCAGGTACAACTGGCTTCCCTCATCCATATCAGTGGCGCTTAATGTCATAATTGACAAAGCGATCGTCCACGCCATAGGTAAGGCTGTTGCAGCAAGGGGCTCTTTTGAACAAAGAGTCACCGGCTTCTTAACTGACTTAGGTTCTGGACCATCTTATACTCTTGGATGTTTCTACTTTATCCCTGACAACAAAACCCAGTGCGTGGCTAGATAGGAAAAATTACACACTACGCAGCATTCGATTGTCTGCTGTGTTTTTCTACGTCGGCAAGGTAAATATCTACTCTAAATAGCCAAATAGCACTCAGTGTCCTGGTCTCTGTCACGGTTGGGGATGCTGACGACGCTTTCTGTCGCGTGTGACAATATTTCAGCGACCTGCATATTTTGGTGGGCCGACTAGGCATCCTCGTGTTTGTCTCACCGAGAAAAGAAAGATTGGGAGTACCTTCGAGTACTTTTGAACTACTCTTGCATCTTGTGCAGCTCAGCGAACGCCGGGCGAAAACCAGCAACTATAATACAACAACATCTGTTCTTCGTAGTAGTATCACAAAAGACCAATTCTTAAAGTTCAAATGCGCACCTTTTTGAGACGACAAGATGAGGAGTTTTTATGGGTTCGAAATTGGTGGAGAATTGCGACCAAAATGTCGTTTAAAAATTTCCGAATTTGTGTGACGAAAATCAAAACAATGAGAATACATAGGAATTGGGGTAACTGAAAGGGTAAGAAAATTGATTGAAATTTTTAGATAAGAATCGAAATCTATCCAGTCATTAGAAATTTTGTTATCGAAAGTTATCAAGTTTCTTATCACTGAAGTTTATAGCTATCGTAACTTATCGGAACATCCATGTTTTTTATGTTGTCGGAATTTATCGAGTTTTGAAATTGGTCGATGTTTATTGAGTGATCGAAATTTATCGAGGCGCAGAAAATTAATTGTCGAAATGTATCCAAACTTATCGAGTTATACAAATTTGTAAGATTATCGAAAGTTATCGAGTTAATGAAATTTAATTTTATATGATATTTAATGAATTATTGATTATTGAGTGATACAAATTATTTACCGAGTGACCAAAATTTATAGAGTAATCGAAATTTATCGAGTTAACGAAATTTAGCGTGATGCGGAGAATTAGTTGGCGAAATGTATCGATAGTTATCGAGTTCTAAAAATGTATAGGATTATCGATTTTTTTTTCAAGTTAATGAAATTTTATTTTATATATGTAAATATTTATTGACTAATGAATATTTATCGAGTGATCAAAATTTACAGAGTTATCGAAGTTTATCGAGTTAATGAAATTTATCGAGTTTCCGTAATGCATAGGGTCCTTTAAATTATCAAGTTATCGACATTTATAGATTAATCGAATTTTTTTTGGGAGTTATCGAAATTCGTCCATTTATGAAATCGAAGTTTTTGGAATTTTCAATGTAAGTATATCAGGTTAACGAGATTTCTAAAACTACGTTAATTTATCAAGTTATCACTTAGTTATTGATTTACCGAGTTACCAGATCGCAGTAAGTTATCGAAATTTGACGACAGATATCGATATATATCGAGATATGTAAATTTTTTACTTATTGAAATTCATACAGTTCTGAAAACACACAGTTATGTTTATTTATAGATGGTTATCGAATTTTACCTAGTTATCGGAATGTAGTGTTTTTGAAATTCTTTAAGCTATCAATACGTATCGAATTGTCGAAATTTATTGACTAAATGGAATGCATCGAGTTATCTAAATTCATAAAGTTTTTCAAATTTATCGAGTTATCGAGAAATATTGAGACGCATAGTTGTACATCGTTCCCGTACCACCCTAATGGAAAACTGTGTGCAATCTTGGTTTGAATTTTCCCCATTTGAATTTGACGTGTATGTAATGTGAAAACCCACATGAAATTGAGCTTGTCAAGTTTCTCGAATCCCTAATTTTTCGTGAAAATTAAAAAATTATGATGTCTCTTTTATCAATGCAGAAATATCAGACTCTAGTGTACCTAAAAATAATTCGGATGATGTTCCAGAGCACAACAAATACTCTATTGAATTTTTGAATACTTTAACTGTCAGCGGAATGCCCCCACATGAACTGGTACTCCAAAAAAAATACTGGATTGAATAACTTATACGCAATCTAAACATAAACAGAAGGCTTTGGCCAAAGCTACGAGCATGCGTGTGAAACAAATTCATAACAACTGTTTAGATATAGTGAAGTTTTAAGTGGCATTTCAAGTGGCTTGCGAATATTAATCTGCCTATTTTGGCACTCTTTTTGCCGTTTTCGTTTGCAACTCTGATTGAATTTCCTAAAAATATTTTAATTTTTCTTTTTATCTAATTTCTAATTTTCAAGCGGCCTTAATAAATTTTCACTATTGCGGTTATTGTTACGAGCAACAATTGTAACATATTGACTTGCCTTTTCTTCACTTCACACAAACACTTTGTTGTAGCAACTGCCTTTCTACTTTTATTGCGAGACACTTCGACAAATGTCCATTTTGTTTTCTTCGCATTCATGCCTTTGGCGCCTTCTACTTATGTATGCATACAAAACAGCTGGCTAGGCCTGTTGTTGATTATTATAAAAATTTCTTACCCATGACCGCAGCTGCTGCCACTCTGATGTGACGGTCATTGTGGTCCCAACCGATTTGTGGCGGTAAATTGTTATTGACTTGCTGGCGAAAGTGAAAGTGAACAACACTAAGTGAATAAAAAAGGACAAAATGGAAAAAAATTTACGGGCAAATATATGCGAATTGACCAGCAAGGATACAAATAAATATATTGGAGAGAAAACAACAAATTGGTTTTGGCATAATTTGTGGTGCAGTTGGGTTTATGGCAGTTGAATGTTTATTTGCTCTTTTTTAGTTTTTAGGCGCAGCACAGAGGCAGGGGAAGTGCTAGATTTGCCAAGTTATAACTAGGCATAGGAGGTTAGTTATGGGAATCGAGTGAATACAATAAATGTAATAATATGGATTTGCGAACAGTTGTCAATAATATTTACTACGAATTGCTTCAAGGCGCATACGCTTAGTTGGCGTTTTGTGATGAAATTTCGACAATGGTTTGCAATTTTGTTAGAACAAATGACTTTAAGCTATTCAATACAAATATTTGATTTATACTTAAATAAGCTGCATTTAAAATATTTACTATCTACTTTTAGGCGCATTTGCTTTGGAAATATTAATGCAAGAAACATATCAAAAAACAAGCTTGCTCTGCCCTCAGCTATATTAATCATCTATTTGCGCATATATATTTTGTAGTTTATTTGTCGAATTCAATTACTTTTAAGCGCAAAAGCAAGTCTGTATGTGCACATAAAAGTCAAATTAAATTACATATGTACATATGTATATAGTACATATGTATATAGTTAAGTAAGTATGTTTGCTGCAAGCAAAGTTTCCAATTAATTAAAGGAAAATATGTATTCGTTAATGTCAACGCTTTGTCAATGCCTTGCTTAAGGCATAATTTTAGGTAAACACAATTAATAGTAAAATAAGAAAGTTTTCACATAACAGCAGGCGTTGAAGTTGAAGTGAGATAAATTTAGATAGCTGTAATAGCCGCAGGGTGGCCACCGAATTTGAGTTTATAGCTACTTATGTGTAGGTTTTCTACACAAAATGGGTAGCATTGCCTACTTTAAGGCGCATAAACTTAAACTTATTTTATGCGCTCTGCTGCACATGAAAGGATTTTTGTTAAAGTAGTAGGCGTTGTTCGAATATTTAGTGCATACTTTTTGGTACATAACTTATCAAAAGTTTGCTACTTTGATTAGAGTGATACAATTATTTTCACTCTAGTTGCAAAGTGTAATACAGTTTTCAGTGATACTGGAAGTATTTGTGGACAATTTTTAAATCTACAATTAAGGAAATAACCGTGACATACATGTAAGTAGTATTAAGGCAGTTTTAAGTCGAAAATATAAAGTATTTTTTCACGAGATTTCGAATCAAGTTACTTGGTTTTGACATTCTTAAACGAAAGTGCAAGTTAAATAACCCATCATGTGTCGCGCCTAAATACCCCTGTATGTGGACGCCTGGGATGGAATTCCAAAATTTCAAAATGTGCCTAATGGACTGCAAAAATAGTGCCAAAAAGGAGATGAAAGTAGAAAGGAGAAAATTGAGACTGCTTTCTTTTAAGGCTTTTTAAGAACCACATATGGATGTTTCCATCGGAGGGTCTACCGCGACAAAAAATAAAAAATAAAAGTCATCTATCTTGGGGTTGTAAAAGCAAATTTAAACAAGTTGCATTAGTTCAAAAAACTTAAAAAAAAACTAGAATTACTCCAAATCATGCTAAAAAAAGTTCTATGAAAAGAACCGTCCACAATTCGCAGAGGTTTGCGATTTTATAAGAAATGAAAAAATCAACTTCCATTTTCGTCACGTACCGACACTCTATTTAAGTGCTTATATTTAAGGACCATGCGGTTCGATTGTTTTCATTTTTTAGTTAAATATAGAGCTAATCATGTGCTATACAATGGTTTTTCTTTGTTTGTGCCTAATTGAAACGTGCGACTGCCATGTTAAATTCGCCAGTTTTTTGCATGCAAAAGAGATTTCTCGCGAGCCAGTACTGGGTCTAAATGGAGTAGCAGCAAACAAGTTCAGAACTAGAGATTTTCCTCACAGGGGATCTATATACATACATACATATGTAACAGTTACCTCTACATACATATATTTAATTTTACCATGTTCAATTCCAAACAGCAGAAAACACAACATTTTCCCATTTCAATCAACCCGCACTCAGTTTAAATTTTATTTTACACTTTGTTTTCTATGCATTTGTGTAACATTTGCTAACCTCAAATACTATTATTTTTTGTGGCAATATTATCAGCTTTTGCTATGTTCTTCAATGCGTCCACAAATTGCTGGCCTCTCAGCCAAACCAAAAGCGATGGTTGGCTGACAATTTATTGCCGCACCAAATTGAATTATCTTCAAAATTCGACGCAAAGGAAGTGGGGAGCTGGCGCTGCTGGAAGCAGAGAGACAACCACAAGAAGCTAACAAAACTGAAGATTGGGTTAGCACTCGAAATTGGGAGGAAAATCGATAAAACCAAAGTCTAACAAATTCATTTTTATACAACATAAAAAACAAGCAAATACATATTAACATATATTTACAGCATATCGACAAAGAACTCGCACACAAATACAACTACTAAAAACCCAAATGTAGCAGCAAAAAAAAAAAAGAGTGCGGAAAAGCCCGGTTGAAATGTCAAGCAGCCGCTCGCAGCTGCCACAAAGCGCCAAAACGCTGCCTGTATGAAGCTTTGGTTTTCGCATAAAATGACAAACACGACAAAAGGTACATGAAGCCGAGGAGAGTTGTGCAGGCAGCGGGCAAGCACCATCGAAACGTTTTTTGACTGCTTTCCGGTGACAACTTGACGAGGTAAATGCTATGTAGCTGACTTGTGGTGAGCGCGGTAGGTAGTAGCTGGTGGATAAGCAGACCTGAGGAGCATTGCACCAACAGTGGCAATGGTCATGGTCGGCAGCTAGGGCAAACTACATTTACAAAGCATACGAAATGATGCAGTTGATGAAGAACGGGGTATACATACATACATACATACATACATACATACATATGTATAGAGGGCAAGAGTCGGAACAGCAGTTGGTAGTGTATGGAGCCTTTGCTGTTCGCACGCTACAACTGCAGCAATTCAAGTTGTTGAAATGCCATTAAAATAGAGACATTCATGACTATTACTCGTACGAGTATAACATGCCACAGCATGCGGCAAAGTCAAGTACTTTCATAGAAATACAGCTATGTTGAATGTAAGCAGTGTAAGAATATATATATGAACACATGTGTACAGCTGTGTGATCATTTTATTCAAGTTCAAAGTACTCTATTACATATGAAGAGTGTGTATTTTAAACTTGAATGGAAAATTAATTTATTTTTATGGCTACTTTAGTGATTTTTCTCAATTTGCCTAGTACTCACTTTTCTGAAGGATATTTAAGTAGGCACTTACATACATATATCAAAGTGATATACATAAGTAAATATGTACACACAGACATACAAATGGACATACATATGTATATCTACACATTAGGGTGTTTCATTTTTAAGCGATACATTTTTTTCTGTGCTACCTGAAACTCTCATACTTTATAGAAAATAAAAAATTATGCAGTCTGAAAAAAATTCTAATTCAACATTTCAAAAATTCGATTTCCCATATAAATAACAGGCGGCAAATTTCATTCACAAAAAAAAAAAAATATGTAGATTAGAATAGCTTTACGAATTGAGATTTTCAAACAAATTTTCGATTTAAAACACATACTTTATTTTTTTAGGAATAAGGGAAGGGTGTTAGTTAATATATTTTTCGAAGCAAATTAATCCTGGAAATTTTATTTATAATCCAACTCGTCTCTAAATATCGTCGGCTTTCTTCAAAGGTGTATTAATTCGGTATTTACCTTAGTTTATCACTTTAACTGAATCAAATTTTTCAAACAGGCGGCAACCCTTCTCAAAAGTATTTTCGGCAGAGTTTCCTAAACCTCATTAATTTGATACCCATATTGCAATATATAATTGATCTTATCAATTAAATTAAATTAAAATTTTCAAACAGGTGGCAACCTTCCACAAAAATATTTTCGATTGTAATCCTTTTTAACCCTATTTATTTTCACAGCCATATTGCAATATTTAATATATCTTGTCAATTTACTTAAACTGCAATTTTCAAACAGGTGGCAACCTTCTAATTAATTATTTTTCCTAAATTTTAAGTTAAACCTTAAGCAATGCAGCGGTGAAAATTGTGCTCGATTTCATGCATTAGTTTTCGAGTAATGCGCGTACAAACATCCAGACAGACAGAAAAAATTCTAAAAATTTATTGCTTTGGCTTCTGTTGCTCTAATTAATACCCCCATATTAATTTTTCTTTAATATCTATAATGTACAGACATCTATCTGCCTGTTACAATTTTATTATATGTATAGATTACGTTTTACGGGTGCTAAGAGAAAGATGAAAGGTTGCCACTTATTTTCGATTATACATAATTAAACGAAAACCTCTCAATGTAGATATCAAATGAGAGGTATTTTTGAGAGCTTTAATGGAGAAATATTTTCGTTGAGGGTTGCCACGTTTTTTTAAACCAACTTGTATCATACTAATGTCAACGAGATTTTTTTTGTGAGTATTAACATATGTAATTATATATACACAGTAGATTTGCACTCAAAATGTGCTCTTCAACCTAGCGTATTTCTTAATAGGGTTGCCACCTAATTTTTGATGGCAAATATTTTTAAATTTATTAAATTTAAAGAGCAAACAAGTTTTAAATTTTTGTCAAAAACATTCTTTTTGTAGAATAGTAACGATATTTTTATTTATTAGCATTATTTTTTCAATGTTTTATTTTGTCTCACTGAATACTGGGTACTTTTTAAGCTAAAATATTAACTCATCGATAATATTTTTTATCGAAATAATTTGAATGGAAAAGTGGTATTCGTTTAAATAACAAATTCCATTTACAATATTACATAAAAAACATTTTTAAGCTAAAGCTATCCAATTGACCATTATTTGATACTCAAACATTGTAAGCTTTAAAAAGTGTATGCAATCCGAGCAAAGCCCTAATATATATGTATGTACATACATGCAATTACAAACCAACCAAATTTTCCCAAGAGTGCACAATATTTTTTTAAGATAAGACAGTAATATGAAAGGCTTAAGTTCACCGCAGACCTCAAGTCTTGTTAGCCATTAAATTTTGTGTCTACTACAGCAATATTTCGTCGAATTATGGTTATTAATATTTTTCTTTTGTTTTTGTAATTTTTCCACATCTAAAGATTTCCACCACAGCCACAAATTGCGAATTTAGCAAAAAATCATAAAATTGTCTGGTATTTTAGCGATTCAGCAAATCTGCTGTATTGCTCCTTTCTTTACTGCCTGCCTCTTCTATTGGGGGCAAATTGTGTGCACTTGTTTTGCGGTACTGCTTGCTTGCGGCTAGTATCATTGCAGTCGTTTAGGCATTTTGCGGTAAGTCACTTAATTTGGTGAAATGTGGTGTCGTTTAGAAGGCTTGACGGAGATGAGGAGTGGGGAAAATTGGTTTGCTCGGCAGTATGAAATTTGGAGTTATGAAATTAAAAGTGAAATGAAAATGAAAGATTTTTTATGCGCATACAAAGAAAGGGGCGAGGAGTTGTGACACACAAGCATGAAGCTTGATTCAAAAGCAGCGCAAAAAAAATTGTACAATGTAAGGAACAAGATTTGTGTTAGTTTATTCTTGGTCTTGCGTTTTTAGAAAACACGCTTTAAATGTATCAATGTTATTAATTTATAGTACATTGAAAAGGGAGAAATGCCGTAATTAAAAAAAAAAAAAAAAATAGTCCAGCGCATTCGTCCTAGCCTGCCGCTAAACTTAAATACAGAATACGTGAGATTATTAAAATAATCAAACTTGACTTTTCGAATAGGTGGCAACCCTCCTAAATATAGTTTAGAATACGTATATCTCTTACTTCTGACATTCTGATACTGTTTTTCAATTATGCAATTAATAAAGTTGAATTTGATTTTTTTCAAATACGTGGCAACCCTACTAAATATAGTTCAGAAATAAAACCCTTTTAAACCAATTTCAATTGATACCCATATTTTAATAAATTATTTTGCTTATTAAATAATTTGAGTTTAACTTTTAGCACAGTTGGCAACCGTGCAATCGTGCGCTGTCCATGGATATACACACAGTCTAATAAACTGCCAGTTTCCTACTTGAGCGGCACGTATGCAAAGAACCAATTTAGACGGCAATATTATGCAGCCATCATCTGGATTGAAAGAACCAACAAAAGTACAAACTAAGACGAAAGACGGTACCAGGATAGATGTATTTGGAGCGAAGTTGAGATATTCGGTAAATATAGGAACACATGTGTCCCTTTCTCAGGCTATATGAAACTACGCAGCCTTCTTGCTTGCGATTTTGACTGACAGTCAAGCTCTTTTAAGGCATCAGAACACATCAGGTAATATATGTATAAATTGTATATGAAGTGCCTTGATAAGCTGAGCACTCTTGCTTGCTTGTGGTATTCAAGGAAATGAGACTGCCGATAAACTTGCAAGGAAAGGAGCACCTTACATAGGCCCAGTGCTTTTCTACGATATCGTATTACTCGTCACGTAAAAACACATTTTATGGATTATGACGTAACACGTAATTTTCTTTCGTATGGTCTTCGATCCGTGAACGGATGTTACGATTCGAACCCTAGTCAAACTAGAGGAAGAAGGTCAAAGAAATCGGTGCTGGGGCGATCTACAAGGTCTAGAGCATTCCAAAGCGCTTTTAGGAATGAATGAGCTTAACCAAGAGCAACTTACGATATGTTACAGGGTTTTAAGCGGATACTTGCTCGCAGGAGTGATGCAGATTTTGCAGGAAGGATATGGAAACTGCACCGCAAATCTTGGAGTTTTTTCCTGAACAGCTGTACAAAAGATACTTTGGTGACTATTTAATAAGAGAGATCGTGATGTAATCAAGAGATTTAGAGTAGAAGGTTAACTACTTTCTTTACAGCAAGAACCTCAGCTTAAAAAAAGCTACAGGTTTTTTGGGCAGAAGAAAATACTGACTAATCTGCAGTTCCTCCGAGTAGAGACTGTGGTCGGTTTTCAGCTCCATTTTTGAAATATCAGTGTAGAGGGGTATTTAGGTCCATACCATCTTACGACACCGGAGGTTAAAGCCTGATTCTTTTTTGGTTGAAAATCGTGCATGTGTCTTTGTATTAAAGTTTTGAGCCGACGTAATGTAATCAGAGTTAGCTTCTAACTCGGCTTTGATTACATTAAGCCAGTCACTTTTTACTTAACCCACTATCGTCGAGTGGCCGAAATTGGTTGGTCTCCAAAAGTTGGCCTTCCCAAAGCCTGAAGTGCGCCACTGACCGCTTCCAAATTGCCAAAGCATGCGAGTCTTTACATTTTCTAATTATCTTTCTCTTAGACCAGGACTCCGTGTTCCACAATCGGTCTGATGAATGATGATATATGGCGACAGTTGATTGTGCTTTTGAAATGCCCTTTTGAAGGTGCAATACGCAGCCAAATCTTTCTTAAATCCCTCCACCACATTTCTTTTTCAGTTTAGTTTATAGCCCAGAATTATTCCTAAGCATTTCGCTTTGGTGAAGAGATTAAAATTAGTCGCTTTAACCTTCTGGTTAGCCAACTTAGAGATGTCGCCTATTGCTACATCCGTTAGCTCATTTATCGTACGCAGGAATTGGTCTGCGATATGTGTAACCAAATCGTCAGCGTAAGCAACAACCTTTATCCCCTTAGCTTTAAGCAATTTCAGAAGTTCTGCTAGCACAGAGAGCCAGCCGAAAATAATACGCCTCACTAGGGAGTACCTCCGATGGTTCCAATTGTGAATTGTGTAATTACATTTCCATAGCATGCATACACAAAATTTCATTATGACAAATTGCAAAGACGTTTATCAATTTGACTAATCAACACTTTTCCACTAGCGTAACGAAAAACCCCAACTCCAAAACTCTTAAGAACCATACAACACAAGGTAAAAGGTGAAACCCAAAAGCTAGTCAACCACCAGACCACAGATGGGGAGCGCAATAGCACACTACATGCATATTTAAAAGTTTATTTCGCAGCTACTTTCAAAAAGCTTCAAGGTCTTAGAGACGCACACAAGCATGCTAACTTACAGTAATAAGGATACGCATGTATATGTATGTATGTATATCTCAGCAAAAAAGAGTGAGACCTTAAAACCGAACACCAAACGCAGACATTCATTTCCTGTGCGCGAAAACCGCGAACCCACATGTGAACCATTAACAATTAAAATGAGCCAAAGCGAAACGTTTCTTCGCAACATTTTAGCAACCCCTAAAAGTGTGTTTTGTTTCGAGACATGCTACTGAAACTAGTTATAAATGAATGCATTTGCATATTAAATGAAGTTCGTCACCACTTAAACGGGTAATCGGAATAGCTTCCACTGTGCGCGCTTACACACAATCACACTCAAAGTAATGAATATCAACACAAAAGTATATACAAACATATGCATATACATATATAGGTGTGTATGTACAATATGTATATATGTACATCAGTATATGCCCTATCGGAATAAAACAGCCCTTGACACAAATGCAGCATTTCGGAATTCAAACTACTCCAAGTCAAATGCGTATGAAATTAGTTTAACAGGGTAATTCTGCCAACTGTGTTTCAGCTCACCACAGTTTCTGCCAACTGTGTTTCAGCTCACCACAGTTTCTCCAAACATAAAAATCTCTCAAACGACAATGGTCAATTCTGGAAACTAACACTTTACTGTCTTTCGAAGGACTAATTGAAAGCTCAGCTAACGAAATCTAATCATAATTTTTCTATTAAAGAAAAAACTAAGAAACAAAAGAAAATTTAATAAAGAAGGAAGCAAGTCAATTTTAATAAAGCAAAAATAACTACATACAAATATAAAAAAAAAAATATATATAATTTCAATACAAAAAAATCTAAAATTGAAAAATAAATTAAATTAGAGAAAGCAAAAATTAAATCAAGAAAGTGCAAGTTCTTAAAAATTATATGAAATTAAAAAAAATATATTTTTATTTTTAAAACAAAATTTAAAAATTACAAGTAGTTTTTAAGCAAAAAACACAACCGACTTCAGTTGTTATATAAAAATTTAGGATAAATTATCGGATCTAAGCCAAACAGAAAAAGAGTTATCGAAAGCGGTTAACGTGGTCCAAAGTTATGCAGTAACATACGTAAAACAAAAAAATAAAATAAAAATATTCCGACGAATTGATAACCTTCTCCTTTTTTTGAAGTCGGTTACAAAGAAAAAATAATAAAATAAAAAAATAAGATCCGAAAAACTAAATTAAATAAAAAACTTTGTTTTTCTTTTTAAAACATCGAAGTGTAAAACCAAAAAGGAAATTGAATTGTAAAAATAAAAGTTGTTTTAAATTAAATATTTACAAAAAAACGTTTCTAAAAATTTAGGGAAATTAAAAATACTTATGCATATATGTATGTATATTTTTCTTTCTAAAACAATAAACAAAATAATAACCAAAAGCAAAACGAGAGAAAACTGTCCAAAACGATCGCAATGAGAAATATATAAGAGCAAACCCCTCTGAAACGTTCCCAAATAAAACAAAATGTGAACAATATTTTCGGCAACCTTTTCAAGAGAACAAAATGGGAACTTTCTCTCGAAGAACAATTTGGGTACTAAATTCTCAGGAACTTTCAGACAGAGAACGTAACAGGACCAACTCTTCTCTGAAAATTCTGTTGTTCTTGAGAACGTAACCGAGAGATTTGTTTGAATTTTGTTCTTTACGGAAACGTTCCCCAACCTTTTGTTATAATTTTGTTCCCGTTAAAATTGCTCTCAATACTTTTGTTCCCTTTCGTTCTTTGGTGGGAATGTTCTTGAGACTACATTTTTTTTCCCGCGCAGAACTAAACCAAAGCTGGAACGCGTTCTCGGTCTCTGAATGAAATAAGTTTCTAAAAAATTTAATTAACTAAAAGAAATATATATATCGTCGATGTTTTTGCAAAACCGCCCATCGCCCAATTGCAAAACCGCCTATCTTACGGCACTCAAATTTTACAGGAGAGCGAAAAAACGGTTTATTCTTTGAAGGCATTGCCTTGATAGGCGGTATTTTCTCTGGCTATTATTCTACAAATATGTTGTTTTAATGACGATTTAACGATTTTTATGCATAAATCTCGATGCCTGGAGTTCAAGGTTACCAAATCTCATTTTTGCCACAACGGCGATTTAGGCGGTTTTGCAAAAACATCGACGATATATTTTTTTAAGACGATGAAATTTATTAATTTAAAGAAAATTAAAAAGAAAAAAAAGAGAAGAAATTGCCTGCCCGAGGTTTTCGACCCGGATCTCTCGAAGGGCAGAACAGTGCTTTGCACACTCGGCCACTGCGACTGTTGTAGCGAAGTTGAAAAATGAGTAGCGGAAAAAGATTATGCCTCAATAAAAAATTAAAAATTATTGATCAATACGGAAGCGTTGTGTAAAAACTTCAATCATAGAGCATTTATGACTCAACAATTTTAAAATCTAAGGAAACCCTTTTTGATTTTCTAAGATATGGCGGAAGTTTTAATGCGAGTTATTGATGGCTCACGCAATTCAAAAACAGGTTAGGCGTATACGACTTCTGAAGCAATGCGAAGAAAAACTTTCGCCCATTGTGAAACTAGTTGACCCATTTAAAAAACCCTGCAAGAAGTTATTATATAGCATGACTTGTCAAAGGATTTTATTTTTAAGGCCGAAGAGACCCGCCTACTTTGGAAAAATTTTTCGGAGGAAACGTGTGTGCACTCTCGGGAGGAAAATGTTCCAGAAAGGAAAATGTCGAAGAAAAGCGTAATTGGCCTTTTAAGCAGCAACGCCAGTGACACAAAAAACGTCAAACTGTTTTTGCTAAGAAAATTTCTAAATCATCGAGCGCATCGAAACAAAAGCCTACCTTGGATGACCACCATATTTAAAGATTGGTTTTTCAATAAATTGTGTTCCGAAGCAAGTGTTTTAAATATCTTGAGTTGTATTTTATTTTTATTGTATTTTTATCATAAGTGGAATTTTTTCTCGTTCAAACCAATTTGCCCCATCCCATCCTCCGGCTGATGATTTGGTAAAAAATTCAGCAAGTGCTAAAAATTGGGTGCTTTATATGACGACAAATGTTACACCACTAATACACTGGAATGCAAAAACATTTCTGAAGCATCATTGGCGAAATGCTGGAATTTTCCGACGGGGTGGCTACGCTGTGTAACCGAAATTTTAAATGTCTGCCGACGCCCGCTGCGTTGTGCCGCAGTTTGTTGCGCTTTCATCAACCGCATACAAAGTTTTTTATAACACAAAAAAAAAAAAACAAAAGCAAATACCTTATAAAGATGATGAGTAGCGTTTTGAGGTCTGTGAGATGCGGTAGAGCGCGTGCATGGGGTCTAGAAATTATAGCTTTATAAGCAACAACAGTGGCTGGTGGCTGGTGGATGCTTGTCAGCGAGTTGCAGAGTTGTTAGTTATTAAAATATTTAATTACCATGTAAATAGGTATGTATGTGTGCAACACTATGAGGCATGCAGCATTGTCACATTTTCAACTATGTAGATACGCTCATTTTCAACTGCGGCGTGCGTTTTGGGTTTTTAATGTCTGCATTTGTCATGCATTGTTTTTTAGTTGTTTTATTGTTGCTTCTTCTTCTTCTTCTTTTTTATTGCGACAGTTGTACTAAAAGTCTTTGCTGTTTTCAATTACCACTGGCTGCGTAGTTGTTGTAAGCGGGTTTAAGTTTCAAATAGATTACATCTCAACTGCAGGCAGCCGGAGAGTTATCTTATGATTATTAACTATTGTATATGCGATATATACACATGCATACATACATACATACATCTATAACAGCGTTTATTACAAATTAGTTGGATATGGAAATATCTGTCGCATGAAGACGACTCGACCTTTTATATCCCATTTTACTGCCCTCAAGTTGATCTTTTATAAATATTTACATTCTTATTCATTGATATTACTTCCTCGAAATGCCTTCTATACTTTTTTGTTTCTCCTACTTTTTGCTATTGATTATTTTCATTATCCACAATTTGTTCATGCTTCCAGGGTAGTTCTTCCTTTCTTCTGTTTTTGCTCGATATTTTTTCGACTCTTTTTTAGGAATGCAGCTCTGTTGTCTGAAGTACTCGTATTACTATAGCAATTCATAAGTGGGGTTTGCTTAATTTTAGTTAATTATTATTTTTTGGTAACTGTTCCAAAAACTGTTCCCACTCAAAAAAGCTAGTAATAACCTAGCATTAGAAAAACACGCATGCACTATAATTACATAAAACCAGCGAATGAACTGTTCCCAATAGTGTTCTCACTAAAAAACTTTACGCATTTCACTTTGAAACAACGCTGCGTAGGTAAATTGTTGTCGTTGTCTGTGAGGAAACCTAAATCTCATTTGTTTTGAAAAGCAGTTTATTTATGTTTTGCGCTCAATTTAAATAGCTCCACATGATGTATAGAGTACACTTTTAGTATCGATTTGAAAGTTTTAAATTCATTTACTCTTCTCATTACGTGTTCTCACTTAGCGAGAAGTGCCACACCAGCATATATCGCGTTTATTTCAGCGTACTTGCTTTACGTAAAATTAAAAACATTTCGTATAAACTGTTCTCAGCACTGTTCCCACTTTGTTTCTTGGGCAATTTATATTTTAAAAAACTTGTATTTTCTATATATTACTACTAATTTTAAATCAGTTGTTGCAAACTGTTCTCACTTATCTGTTTCGTTATAAAAGGGAACAATTAATACATATGCTTTTACGACTAATTCCGGATTCATACCCGACAAGAAGCATTTCATGAAGGGCACAAATATAAATATACATAAACAAGCATATACATATAGGTACATATGTATGTATGTCTATGAGTTCGTCTAAGTTTAAATACCAGTTGCTTGAAAACCCGCACGAAATGTATGTGGGAAAAGTTATTTGAATTTTAATTGCAAAGTTTTGTTGCATACTTTTGCATGCGTAGATTTATTTTATGGCATATATAATTTATTGTGAAAATGTCTATAGACATAAATCTGTAGAAAGTTGAGTATGTATGCCTATGCCAATGTGAGTGAGTATATTTGCATATACATACATATGTATGTATGCACAAACACATGACGATTTAATTGAAAATGAGTTGGGCCAAAGTACCATTACCGTTGCTGAAAATGGTGCATGGTACTGCCGGAACAGTTAGTTGTTGAAGAAGAAATGTGCGTGTATATGTGAAATCATGTGTGTAATTATCAACTCAAGGCATGTAAATGGGTATATCCTACTTTTACGAATACATATTCGCAGATATAAATATATATTCCTAGTACCTGTATTTGTATTTGTAGAGAAAACTTGCTTCTCTATGTGAGCGCGCGTGTGTGTACGATTGTGTGGTTAACGTGGTTTCAATTAAAGATTTCAGAAAATGGCAACACTTTCATGATACTTTTGTGGTTTTTGTTTATTGGAAGATTTTCTCCGCACACACGCACACATACACACACACACACACACACACACACACACATCGTATACACATGAACGCTATGTGAAAAAGTTCTCAGTAGAGAAAAGGATTATCAAGCGGATTAGCGTGTGAACAGCAATGGAGAATGGGTGGCAGAATGGGCGTGGAAAACCAGCTTCAAAATGGTGGAGTCAGGAGGCTGTTGTGGTTTTGGTGAGTATATTTTCAAGTACCAAGATTGTGAAGTAATTGCTTTACTTCAGCTTGCCACAATACTAAAACTTCATCTAGGCATTTACATAGTATGTATGCACATAGTCACTTAGGTATACATACACCAACAACAAAAATAGTGTTCCGCCAGACACTTTCGTGGTGGCACTTGTTTGCTCTTCATTGGCGGTTGATAGCTTTTTTGAAGTACGGTCTGTCTTTGTGCAGTTGTGTGTACGTTAAATTAGCATGAACCTGAAACACTTATTGGATTTTGTCAATTTTGTGTTCATGATGTTATTGATTTTAATTATAAAACTTCGAGTTGCGGATTTAAAGTTAAGAGTTGACTTAGTTGAGTATAATTTTTGGCGAGCGAAAGCTAAGTATCGATATTACAGAATAAATAAAGAATTAATTACCGCAAAAATAGACCGCTCCTTGTGCAAAAGAGACAAAGTGTTAAATCTATTTGATTCATTTACTCTAGCTTTATGGAAAATAGCCTGAACTGTGTTCCCTACATTAATCTCCAAAAATTCAAGGTTTTTTTTTTATCATAAATAGCTATAACTACTATTATTAAGAATCGCTTATTACTGTCAGTTCGTTCTGTTCTCATTTACTTCGCCCAGCAAAATGTTCTGCTTTTGTTCCAATCGCAATTCCTTTTATAAGCAAGTATTAGTATCGCTAATTTTACACAATTTAAAAGTTCAGAAATTATCTGTTCTCACTAACTGTTCATAATTTTGGTTTTGCCTAATGCCATTATTTTCGCATTGCACATAGCCACGTATTGACAAAAATGATACTACTATGCTGAAAAAACTGTTCCCAATTCACTTTTATTTCATGAAGTACCATAGATTTGCTTAAATTGCCAAAGCCAATAATCCTTTAATCATACTCTATCTTTGCCAACTTTTAAGATTATAAATTTTCTTCTTATAAACTGTTCCCAATTTTTGGGAGTACTGTTTGTAACTCATATCACAGACTTATCAATTGATGTGAAGAGGCTTAAAAAAGTTGTAGTTTGAAAATATTTTTAAAAGCGTTGCCAACTGTTTGAACAATCATACTGAAATTAATTATTCGCAGGCCATCTGAAGGATAAATATATGAGTGTCAAACGAAAGATGGTTAAGGAACCTTAAGTTGAAAATTTAAAATATTATTGAGGTGTTTTAGAAGGGGTGCCATTAAATCATACTCAAGTTAAAGTGTCAAACGTAAGATTGTTTAGAAATGTTCAGCTTAAACATGTAGAATTTTCTCAGTAATTTGAAGAGGGTTGCCACCTGTTGTAAAACTTAATTCAAATGAAATTATATTATAAGCGAAATAAGTTATTACAATATAGGTATTAAACGAAAGAGTCTTGAAAAGGCTTTATTTCCAGGATACATATGTATAACAGGGCTTCCACATGTTTTAAAATTCAAATTAAACTTGAAATATATCACAATATGAATGCCATACGTAAGAGGTTTAAAAAGGCTGCAAACTTAAAAAAAAAATTAAATTCACAAACTTCAATAAATTCAAACAAATTGTTTTGAAGGGCGTCATTTCTTTACTGCACGTAAGTAAGAAAAGGTATCAGAAAAGAGAGACTTAAGAAAGTTTTAGTTTTAAAATGGTTTGTAGATGGTTAAAAAAATTTAAACCTTTTGTTTTTGTATTTTGAGTTTTTTTTTTAATAAATTACTTCTAAAGTACCACGAATAACTAGTACCTATATTCACAATTATTGTCATGAACAATTTTTTGCATTAATTATTTATGAAAATACATATAAACCATATAATTAGAATTTTTAGAAAATTTGCCAGTATGCAGTGTAGCCCATTCCATTTCAGTCTAATGAAGTGCAAGTTTCAAATGGCTATAAAATCGCGTTGATTTTTGAGAAATAGAAACTCTGAATACAAAGTGGAAAATTTTGATGAAATTTTTTTAATTTTCGCGAGCTTCATATAAAGTGTAAAACTTTGATTTATATGGTGTATATTATAGAATGAACTATATTTTAGTAAATAATTAATGGAAACAATTTTTCATAAAAATATTTGTGAAGTCTATATTAGAACAAGCTGTACACTTTCATTTGTCGCCTAGTGTACGTAATATATGTAGTATGGCAAAAAATATGATACTCTTCAAGTACACATCATCCTTATAATACCTAACTGATACAAATTAAATGCAGTTCAACGAGAAAAAATTGCCCGACTGCCATCAATTATCAACAGTTTATTTGCTATATGAGTGCGCCTAGAAAAAAGTATGCAAGCAACTGCAAAATAGAGGAATGAATATTAAAATGTAAATTTATAAGCTGTGAAGTGTATTCAATAAAAATAAATAAATTGAAAGCAAAAAAAAAATTGCACTTCGCATTGATTCGCTGTACAAACAGTTTAATAAAACTGCTAAAGAAACATGAATAATAACCGATAGAAAAGAAAGGCAATTTTTTCACACGTTTCACAGTGCTGCCTACTCACATATGTATGCACATAAATTCATTTGAAATGGCTGTGAGAACTTTGAATGCACTAACGGCAGCTAGCAGACGCGTTGGCAGTGTGGATGTGGGTGGCTGTGGCTATGCAAGCATATGAAATTCAATTAAAAAGATTTGATTAAATTTTTGTAGTTTTTGATCCATATACATACTATGTGTACATAGGCATTTATGCAGTTTTATTTTAAAACACATGCCATCTTTAGTTGAGTGTATAGGCGTTTGCATGCGCGCTTGCACGTTTGTGAATGCACTTTCACGCCGAACGCGTACTATAAATTCTGCATTCTATATACAAATATGCCATAAATTTCCAATTTATTTATGTTTACCCAATAGTTTTTGCGCACTCAAGCGCGACTGGTGGCGTGATTTTATTTTATATGCAGTTCTATCGATAAAAAAACGAACTAGAAAAGTACGAGTATCAAACTGAAACTGAATGGCAAGAGATATGGCTTAGCATGAAAAATACTAATTTATAGTACTTTTCTGAATGTACCTTTGAGTTAATAAAAAAATAATAATATAAGACCTAATGTGTTATTATGGAAAGTGTTTTTATGTTTAATAAAAAATGTATCTAGTAAGTTAATAACTGCATAAAGGTAAAAGAGTAAATTAGCTTTTTTGAGATAAAAATTATATAGCTGTGAATATTAGTACGATGGGTCTGTTGTTGATGTATGTATGTATGTATGTACAAACAAGTGCTGAGATTGCAAGAATATTTGGCCATAAAGCGTTTCAGTTCAACTATTTTGGTATGTGGTAGATATTTTCTTTAATCATAAAAACCTATTGGCTTTAATGACCGGCATGGCATGAAGCTTCATATACCGGCAAAAGATAATGAAGAAAAATAAATCGAAATGAAGGCAGTTCCATCGTACATACATACAAAGTATCTGGGAAAATTGGGCTGATGAGTACTCTATTAAATTTCACGGACTACTATGAATTAGCAGCCCAAGTACATATCTCGTTATCGAGTAAATTTCTCAAGCATGCTACACATGCAACAAAAAATAACGGCTGGTGTGTACGAGTACGACTAAATTTTTTTCAGCGCCTAAAACTATGCAATACATAATTTAAAACCTATTAATTTCACGTTCCAATGCGATGCGACGTCGTACAGTGGTCTGAATAGAGAATCGAGAGGGACAAAACAATTTTAACAAATTCGCGTTGATGGATTTGCACAACCATTTCGTAGCTACTGGTTTATGGGGCCACTGATTACAAATCTTAATCAGATTTTAAAAGTCCAATATGGCCGATACAATATGGCGTCTTTATTAAAACAAAAAGATTGATTTCGCTCGAAACTTATTAGTCAGGGGTTAAGATAGTTCGAAAGACTTTTGTTACCACTCTTGATGCAAAGCTATTTTGAGAGAAAGCACTTGTATATCATTTAGCTCGCGTCACTCCAACAGCCGCAGTGGCCGAGTGAGCAAGGCACAGGCGTGCCAATCGAGAGATCCGAGTTTTAGTCTTGGCGCAACGAATTTTTTTTCATAAATATAAATTTTTTTTTTTTCATAAACATTTTTAAATTTTTTTTCTTTTTTAATTTAATTTTTAGAAAACTCTTTTTTACTTTTTTAGCTTTTAAGTTAATTGGTTTTTTCTAGATTTTATTGTGTAAAAAAATATTTTTTCAAATTGCATTTACTTTTTAGAAATTTATTTTATTTATTTATTTATTTATTTTTTTTAATTTGTTACTCTCCTTTTATTTTTAATTTTATTGTTTTAAAAACAAAAATATTTTTTTATTTAATTTTTAGGTTCTTATTCACTTGTTTCTTGAATTAATTATTTAGCTTTTAAGTCCTTTTTTGATTATTATTTTTATCGAATTTAATTGTCTTTTATTTATTAATTTTTAAAAAGGAAAGAAGGAAACAGTTCAGCGACACTCATATTAAATTGAATTTGAGTACAGTTAGATAATTTATTTTTTATTTTTTGCCTTAAGATATTTTTATAAAGATTACTGTAGCATTATTCTGGTAAAACACATCAATAGGACAAAGTAAGACTGACTCAATAAGCCTCAAGATATCTTACAGGATATACACAGAGCTTCTTCAGTTCACTTGTAGAATTATTTGCTGGTCAATATTTCAGACCTAAAAATCGCCTAGATCTTACTTATGCTGGTCGCTCCACTCCCGGTAAGCTAAACTAAGTCTGAGAATGACAGATTTCCTGCGACTCTTTTAGGTATAACTTTCGTTGAAATATAAATTGGAATTGTTCCACCAAAACCTAACATTAGAATCGACATGCGTTTCTACATTTTTTTTCTCTCTCTCTACTCTCCTTTTTCTTCTTTCACTAATAGATTTTGGAGATACTAAATTCCTCACAGACTCAACTGTACGCCAGTTCCCAGTTCATTTCATAGCCAGGCTTGGAACCGTTCTTAAACCTGTACTAACTAAATTAAAGTGCTAGACATAGAGAGATGTGTGTGTTGTTGTTTGGTAGATATTTATTCGTGTATGTGCACTAGCATTACATACGCCTGCAAACCCATTCGCCGTTCACTACCACGGTGATGTGTCGTCTTCCATACTCAATCGATTCGATAATCATTGAATGGCATTCATTCAAGTGTATAGTGTTAGAACAAACAATCAAATAGACACACAACACACACACACACACGCACACACATGTGCATAGAAAAAGTACCCAGCCATCAAAATAAGTGATAAATATGCCGGCATCCCCTGTTCAGTCCTTAAATCCTCTTTTTGTTTTCTTCATTTGACTTTCTTTGCGCTGACAATATGTAAGTACATCTTATCGCCTGCCTTCCACTGCTATGGCTATTCGAGGATCTTCTAAAACAGCTTCTATTAAGAAGCCATTGCTGAAAAGGCCATACCTAAAATGTTTTACTTAAATGCGCTTTTCAAATTGTCGACTGGGTAAGTAAATACAAAAATACGAAAGCAAAAGCGTGATGAATAAAATGCAAAGCATACATAAAGGCGCACGAACGAGTAAACAAAGCCAGACTGAATGGACAATCTAAATCAATGCACGAATGAGTAAACGAATAAATGGCTGAATGAATGGAAATGAAAGCACTGCTATGTGTACATAAATATGTGTATACTTAGTACATATATATATATATATATATATATATATATATATAGAAGAAGTGAGACGAGTCTGCATGTAAAGTAAACAAGGTTAGCAGCATGTGCATGGACAGGTTTGAAAAAGATACAGTTATTGCATTTGATTCACTGAAATGTGCATAGAATGTTTATTATTTGTACAGGATTCGCCTGCAAGTGATTTAGCAATGGATTTAAACTGAAAGCAGAAGAATTAGAAAAATAGTCGCCAAAAAATTGAACTCGTTTGAAAAGTGTAACACGTTCACTTGCCGCTGGCCTCTGCGCTGATAGCTTTGAGAATTTGTTTTTTTTTTTAAATATTTGTCGCTGTCTTTTTTCCATCAAAGACAGATAGCTTAGAATATGACTGATACCTTTGTATTTGTCGCTGCTGTCATTGCAGTTGCTGTTATTGTTGTCGTAAACGAACGTGTTCGCCATTTGAATGATTCACTTTGTAGGCAAGGCATTCAGAAAGGCTTTCAAGAGCAAAAATTTTGCAAAATTATTTTTGTAGTTAGCAACTCCACTCTTTAATGCGTTGCTGGTTATATTATGGCCCAAATTTTTGAGTTTAAAATTTGCACAGCGTACGTCTTTTCAGTTAATGAATTTATAAAAAATTTTAAGGGTGGCAACTCGAGTGATTATTTTTCCTAAAGATAGCTATATTCCATAGTTTTTATAGGTGGCAATTCTTTTTTAAAAATAATGCTAAAAAAGGCCATTTCGGTATTTCAAATTTGAAAGCCATGAAGCAATTAACATATAAATAAAAGTGGCATTTTATTATTATTGCTTACTTCGAAAAAATCTCAAAACATCCGGCAAGCAACTAAAGTTTATGGAAGATTATTGAAACTTGCTGGAAAACTCCCAAAAAAACACCGAAAAGTTCCGAGAAAATTCAAAAAGTCTTGAAATAACCACGAACAGTACTCAAATATTCTTTGGTCCCAAATATTTATGAAAATTACCAGAAAATTTTAGAACGATTTCGGGAAAGTTAACGCAAACTCCAGAAAAAATCCCAGAAACTTACTAAGAAAATCGAGGAGCGAAGAAATCACCAAAAAAAAAAGTTGGATTTTATTATTACTCTCTTTGAAAAAATATTTCGAAAAAATCTCAAAACATTCCGCAAATAAAGAAATTTAGGAAAAATTACTGAAAGTTGCTAGAGAACTCCCCAAAAAACAGAAACGTTCCGAGAAAATTCAGAAAGTCTTGAAATAACCACGAAAAGTATTGAAAAATTCTTTCATCTCAAATATTTATGAAATTCATTAAAAAATTCCAGAAACTTACTGAAAAATTATAAAACAGGAAGGAAAATTGGATTTTATTATTATTATTGTTTTTTTATGTTTTAAGTGGCAACTCTCTGTGTAAAAAATATTTCGATAAAACCTCAAAATATCCCGAAAATAACGAAAGTTCATGAAAAATGATTGAAAGTTGCTAGAAAACCTCCAAAAAAAAAACGAAATGTTCCGAGAATCTCAGAAAGCCCTGAAATAATAACGAAAAGTATGAATTAAAAAATTTTGTGAATCTAATAGTTATGAAAATATAAAGAAGTCTAAAACGATTCACAAACATACTTTCCAATTATGGAAAGATCGTCTAATGAAGAACAATCACCAAAAAAAGTCTAAAATTTGCGAAAGTATCACAGAAAACCCCGCAAAGTTTTGAAAAGCAAGAAAAAAACAACACACAATCCGTTACTGGAATGCCCTGAAAATACTGAAAAAATTAAAAAAAAAAAAAATCAAAAGAAAAAATTCAGAGGAGTATCACAAAAACTCTGGGACTTTACGAAAATTACCCTAAAAGTTTAAAAAAGCCCGAAAAGTCCTCTAAAATTCCCGGGAAGTTGATGGAAAAGGAAGGGTTCCCAGAAACCTACCGAAAAATTATGAAAAAATGGTTAAGTGAAGAAAAATACCTCGAAGAATGCAAAAAGAAAAACTCCAACAAGCCGAGAATAAATGACGAAAAACATCGACATATTCCGAAAAACAACGAACTGCATTACAACAATTTTAATGTAATTTTACCGGTAACTCACTAAATTCCCGAAAAGATTAAGAAAACTAAATTGAAGTACCGAAATGTAGTTAAAAAAAAAAATCCGAAAACGTACCAAATTATTCTAATAAATATCAAAGGTCCAGCATAAATTTAAAATGCATCTCAAAAATTGCACAAAAGAATTCCGAAAGTTTAGTTAAATCCCGAAAAGCCCCTAAAAAGTTTGGAAATATCCAAAATATTAGCAGAAGATTAACGGAAAGAAAAAACAAAATTCGATATTGGAGAAAAATTACAGACGAAAGTCCAAAAAATCGAAAAGCTGCGATGAAACAACGGGAAAGCCCGAAAAGTTTTAATAGTATTAAAGGAGGAAAAAATCAACTTGTATATAAAAGAAGGTACCTTAAAGGAAATTTTTATTCACTTTAGAAAGGCCCGAACATCCAGGAACAAGTAGGAATAATCAAATGAAATACCGAAATGTAACTAAAAATTTTAGGAACAGTATCGAATTATTCCGATAAATCTCATACGTTCCGTAAAAATAAAGAAAAATGTATGAAAAATTCTCGAAAATAACCCGTATTTTTTAATATTTATAAAAGACAATCCGCGAAAAGTACAGAAAATTTACAAATAACCCGAAAATCATAAAAAAAAACCAAAATATTTCCCCTATGTCCGAAAAACTCTACCAAATAGTCTTAAAAATTCCGAATTAGTTCCGGAAAGTTAACAGAGAAGGCCGAATAAATCTCTGAAGAGAGAAAAAAATCTGAAAAGCCAAAAACCCTTAAAAACCTAAAAATTAAAAAAAATAAAAATAATAAAAATATCACTAAATATCCCCAAATATTACGAAATTCCGAAATGTATTAAACTTATTTGAGTTGCGACAGCATTTTTATTTAGTATCTTCTGACTCTTTACCAACTCATTCGAAAGCAAAATTTGCTTGCAGAAATTACCAGCGCGCTAATGCAACATCACCACGATGGTGCACCCGTCCACCATCCTAAATCCTATAAATTTCAACCAATAACTTGACTGCTTGCTTTCACGCCACTGCCTTTCTTACCGCTGAGTCAATACAATTTTTCCACGCTTTTGATTCTGAAAAGAAAAAGTATCACATAGCTATCCTGTCGTTATTTGCTTATACCTCCAATTTATTAATTTTTTCGTTTTTTTTTTTATTATGTCTCCCCCATGGGTTTAACTTTCCCTTTTTTCATTCCTTTTTACCTTCATCATGGATCCATTTAAGGTGATTTGATTTGCTTAAGTGGCTTTGGCAGGTAAGTTGAAAGGTCTAAGTGGTTTGAAAAAAAACTGTGTGGTCATTCTGAGTGAAAAAAAGTAGATACTAAAGTCTGCTTTTAGGCGCGCTACACTGCAGATTGGCTTACTTATCATTTGCCACTTTAAATAATTTGCTTATTTCATTATGATTGGCAAAGTAGTAGCAAAAAAAGTACAAAAAAAATAAAAAATAAATAAATAAATAAACATAAAATGAGTAGGGCGGTAGTGCGCTTACCGCCAGCAAAGCTGACGATGAAAATTGGCTGGCGAAAGTGAAATGTCATTGTGGCAGCACCAAAGCTGTAGCTGACGGCGCTGAAAGCTGACTCCTTGTTGGAAAGCTGACTGCTTGTTGAAAAGTCGCGCCTTGCTGCGTCGTTGCTGGAGTGGGTGGCTGGCGGTGAGCTTACGCGTAACGGGAAATTTAATTAGCTTTCAACTAATGGCTGCTTGTTAAGTTTCTCTTGCGGCGTCTTGAGTTAATTTTTTTTAAATTTTTTTTTGCCCTTTATTCATTAAATTTTTCATCTCAATTTTTTAGTTTCCTTAAGTTTTTTTTTTTACTAATTTTTTTTTATGCCTTATACTTGTTACATAGAATAGAGACGTGCTTGCTGCGCGCTCAAGACAGTGTGAAATTGCTGCGTTAGAAGTTGAGCCTTTTTAGCTACGCTCGCATTACTTTCCACAATCTGTTCACATTTACGTTTTTTTTTTTTGCGTCTCACTTTCTTCAACTAATTAGATTGTTTAGCCTTTTGAAAGCAGCAGTAGAAAAAGGTGGCATAAAATGGGCGTTGAGAAAAAGTGAAGATTAAAACCAAACAAAATAGTTAAAAAAGCAAAGCAAGCGCAAGCCACTTGCCGCGTGAAAATATGGCGGAAAAAATCTTCGAAAAAAAAGCACGAAAAATGCTGTCGCCTTTATTGACTCTACACTCCATAAAACTTTGTACTGATTTCTATACGGCGCCAAGCGCCCAACAGCGATAGGCCACACTGAGTTACGCGCATCACTTACAACAAGCAGCTTGCGTACGCCAAGGAATTTTTCTTTCTGTGCGTGCTACGTGTCCGGCTTCTAGTTTGGCGAGTTTTCAATTGACAAAATCTCAGCTGCCATTAGTATGCGTAACGCGCAAACTGCCCTGACAACAATAATAAGCGTGCCATTATACATATGTAAGTAAAAAACAAAAGCAATGAAAAGGCAGCTGCTCGGTGGGGTCGCAGGTTGATTGGATGAGGGTTGAATGCACAAATAAGTTTTTTTTTTTTTTTTTTTTTTGCAGAGGATATACTATATACTTCCACTGCCAGCCAGCCAACATAGTTAACCATTCAAATAGTAGCTTTGAAAATACTTGCTAGATGTGTTATGCATTTCTTTACATACGGGTATGTATTGTTGTCACTTGATTATTCCAAGAAAAAAAAAGCAATATGTTTCGCTTTCTATACCCTCCTCAAAAGATGCTCTTTTGTTTCATTACTATTGCACAGATTTGGTACACTTGACAGCACTTTGCTTTTCGTCATTAATTTCCTGTCTCTTGCTAGCATATTTTTGTGCGTATGCTAATCACAATTTGAGGCGCTGTCATTGCTTTCAAAGTATGCTGATTATATATGTACATATATCTTACATACATACATACATGAGCAACAGTCATTAAATACGTTCCGAATTCCCTTGCAAAATGTATTTTTCCCCTTTTTGAGCACATTTTCGTTCACTTGCTGTTTCATTTTCAATTTAAGCCGCTGTCAGCGTGAGTAATGTGTACAGCACGTGATGTGCGCCAAAAAGTAGGCCAACTTTTTGCTTTTGATCCTCTGCATTTAATAGTAAGCAAAAGCATGTTTTTTAAAAGGCTAAAAATCAAGTCTACAAATTTTAGAAATTTGGAAGAGATTTCTTTCAACTTTCAGAAGCAAACGAAGATAATCTTTATTTTGTTAAAAATGAAACGTGAAAACGGTAAGTTAAAATAACTAAATAAAATCAAGAAAATTTAGATCCAAGAAAAACGTTTATTTTGATCGAAATAATAATAACAGCCGCTTTCACCAGCAATTTAGATGGAAAATTATTTCCTATTTTCTGTCGATATCCATATAAAATTAAAAAAAAAAAAATTTAAAAACATTTTTCACTTAAAGTGCTTTCGTGAAGCTGGCTGTAAGAACAATAAAATCAAGTTTTTAGCCAGTCATTGTGCAAGTAACACAAGCATGCCGTTTTTGGCTTTTTAACTTAAGTTTGCTTGTACCTAATCGAGTTGTAATCTTAGTTTTTTTGGTCATAGACTCTGAAAGCCCGCATTTCTTTGACTCCTTGATCTTCTCGAGAATATCTATTTGTAACTCGTTTTCTAAAAAAGGGAACTACAATAGAAAGTATAGACAAAAGTACTATGCTACCGGATGCGATCACGAATAGTCGTACCAGAAAGATTTCCTGAAGTTTTTGAGCAACATTTACATAAACAACAAAGAACACATTCGGATGGAGATCATTTTAGTCTTTATTTTAGATAGTAGGTCAGTATCTAAAGCTATTTAGAGCCCTACATAGTCCTTTGTGTTTACAATAAATGTCTTAACTGGCGATATTTCTAGACATATATATACATCATTGACAAAGGACAGTGGACAGTTTTTTGGGGGTTTATGCTGAGCATCTCTTCTGTATATTAAACAAACTACCCAGACTAAGCGTAGCCAGTGGACTTGGAATAACATTATGTATATAGTCTGATGCAGGGCTCATCCACTACGAGGCATCAGAACAACAAAGGGATTTTGGGGCTTCGGTGGGAAGCTTTCTGGGTAGCTGATGCTTTCAGAACCTTTTCTTAAAGCAAAGTAATTTCATGCACGCATTACATGCTGTCAATTTAGCCAGCCGTAGAAAGATCGATCTCCTTTTTGAGCAACGGCTGCGAATTAGAATCTGTAAGCAATATTATCAAACACATAGAAATATTTTTGAACTCGTCGACGTTTTCGAACTTCATTTCTTTATCAGTACTATGTGGTCCAATCTTCTGTTTACATTTCGAAGAAAGGAAACTGAATTTTGTGGCGTTAAAATTTGCGTCTCAACACTTTCTACTATATTTCCCCAGATACTAAAGTTTAATGGCTTCACACTACTAAATCTTACGGCAGAAAGCGTCCTATTTAGGAAAAGTTAATAGCTACAAACAAAGGCAACTCGAGCGCTGTTCGAAGACGTTACCAAAGTTGGCAGTTTTGAAGAGGAAATATGGTGCCGACATTCGTCAGAAAGCCTGTTTCAATTTATTAGAGACATTTGACCTTAGATATAACCCGTTTTTCGCGGACCGAACCTAATGATCATATATGATGCTGTCGGTTATACTGTCAGTCATGAGGCAGGATCAAGAGGACACCTAGCTTCGCTAGCATACCAAAAACTCGACTTTTGGATGGAAACAATTTACAAAGGAAATTCTAAGAATTCTAAACCGTGCAAAAAGCTTACTCAAGATTATTCATAACTGTGAAATTTTAAAGCAGGAGTGAAAATGGAACGTTTATTTTCAACACAATATACTCTTGAAAGTATCAAGGAAAGCATTTACGAGATATGATTTACAGAATTTTTGTATAAAGAAGGGTTCATTTAAATTCACAATCATAAAAATCTGCATGCAACTATACTTATGTATATACAAAAATTTAGGAAGAGAAATTTAAAGTAAAGCTTTACGCTATATGTGCCAACTGTTACCAAACTATTAGCTGAACGCCACAGTTCCATCGCCCACTCAACTCTTATCGATCCTCACTGTGAAACACTTTCTGTACTTTTTTTCTCAACAATTTATGTTGTGCACATCCAACATTTACACATATTTATGTACATACATAAGTGCATATACATACATACATACATATTTACGTACAAATATACCAAGCGCACACAATATAGAGTATTGCTGGGTAAGTGAGCGCATAAATACCGTGTCGTATACGTGATTTTTCCAAATTGATTCACATGCAATTTTCCATGCCATTACGAAGAAATCCACTTAATACCAGTGTTGGCGCGTTTGCATGTGGCAAATGTGTTTTATGGGCAGTAGTGAAACAAAATAAAAAGAAAAATAAAAATAGAAGTCGACTAAAAGGATAACACATGTGCTATACATGCATGTATGTATGTATGTATGTGTGTATGTGTGCGCCTACGCATACAATAACCAATGAGAGGGTAAATTGCAAGAAATAAAAAACAGGCAAAATTTTTAAGTAAAAGTAGTGGATGGCAGGCTAGAAAAGATTGTACATATACATTTGTATATTGAACATAAAATCAGAATGGAATGTTGGTCAGAAAAAATTATAATAAATTTTGATATAAAACAATAAGTATGCAAACACACAAGCACATGTAAAGCAAAAAAACAAAAAGAAAAAAACAGAAAAATCCATGAGCAAAACTACATATTTTTTGCAATAAGCGAACTACTTAAATCGTTCCAAACGAATCAACGAAGTGTGAGGAGAAAGTCATAAAAAGAAATTGTTGCAATATTTGTAGTGAACGAGGGCGGAGCGCTATAGTTTTATTTGGTGTATTGATTTGTTTTCGTTTGCTTGATACTGAGCTTTATTGTTGCTTCTGTTTATGCATAATATTCAATTTGTTGTGATTTCATTTGCTTTTGCGCGCAGCCACTACAATGTGCAAACAAGCAATTTTGTTAGCAGGCAATAAAAAGTATGCGAAGTAGTCAAAGTAGTAACAGTTGAAATGGAAGGGGTTTGTAAGAGGTTTGTGGTAGAGCCAATGGCGGGCAAATCACACCCGTAAAAGTAAAAATTAGTAGAATACAAATGCATCAAACAAGCGATATGAATGACGATATCGATAAATTTTCCAATAACAATATCGATAAATATGTGTATCGATAACCATATCGATAAATAAATTAATAAATGCAATCACCTCAACAAAGGTATCGTTTATTACATCGATAATTATGTAAAAATGTATCGATAATTATGTAAAAAGAGTATCGATAAACAAATGATATGATAAGATGATATCGGTAAATTTTGCAAATTAAAATATTATTAAATAAGTGTATCGACAAACACATCCGAAAAGATTTCGATAAACGAAATCACCCCGACAACAATATTGTTTGGTATACCGATAATTATGTTAAAAAATATCGACAATCGACAATTTTATTAGTATTTAATGAAACAAACGATATGTAAGACGATATCGAATATTTTTTTTTAACAACAATGTCATTAAAAATGTATATCGATAAGCGTATCGTTAGATATATCGGTAAAGAACCCAATAAATGCAATCACCAACACAATGATATCGTTGAGAACATCGTAAATGATTAAAAAAAAATTTGAAAAAAGAGCGACAATCGATCATAAATTATTAAAAAAATATCGATTAGTATGCTGTAAAGAATCGATTAAGGTTTCATAAAATAAATCCATTAAAACATCGGCCAATATATCGATGTCTGTAACTACCTAAATCGTTAAAAAGTCAATCTACCTAATTATGTCGTTAAAAATCGATAAACATATGGATTTTGGAGTTCGTATCGATGAATGCGTCAATAATTTTGTGTACAGAATCATGATAACAATTTTCCAACAATAACGCTAAATATATGTGTCGATAACCATATCGGTAGATAAATCGGTAGTTTGATAAATGCAATCACTTCGACAGTGAAATCGATATCTACGTAAAAAGTAATCGATAGTCGCTCAAAAAAAAACTGAAAAAATATCGATTATTATGGAAAAAATCGATGTCGATTTTTTTCAAATAGATCCGTTATGATATCGACCAATATATCGATGTATGTAACTTTATCGGTTAAAAATCGATAAATGCATGGGTAATGGTAATCAATAATCGATTCAACATAGCTGTATAAATATCGATTATGACAAAAGATAATCGATAATGATTTTTTTTAAATTAATTTCGTAATGATATCGACCAATATATCGATTTCTGTTACTATATCACTAAAAAATCGATAAATGCAGGGGTAATGGTGTTGGCATCGACGAGCATATCAATAGTTGTTTTTTATGGGAAAAAATACATTTACGAGAATTTCGATAATCACACGAATCGAAAAAATTATAATTTAATGTCATCAAAAATATATACATATCAATATTAACGAAAGTACCGTGGGTAAAATTAGCCAATATATAACCCTTAGAGGATATATATAACTTTCCAATTACTAGGAACAAAGTGAAGGGCAAACTGGTTAACATCAAGACCCATGATTGCCCCATGAATTCTATACTCTGCATTTTGAAAAACTAACTGAAAAGCCCAATCTGACCAAAGGATTCTACATTGGTAAATATGTATGTATGTATATGAGTAAATGGAAAATGAAATCCGAGTTTCGAGCACAAAATGTATGAGAGACGTGAAGGTGGCTTTAAGGTTCGATGCAGACACTTCTTATCGATTTGACAGCATCCTCCATTCTATGACGTCACAGACTACATTCATTTACAGATATATAGTTGCTATAATTCTAATTCTTTTCTTCCATTTTTTCAGATTCTAAGTATTTTATGAAGTCACATCGCGCTACTTCCCAGCAAAAAACACGATTACCACAGAAACGAAAGTGGAAACGAGCTAGGCGATGGGAATCGCTTACCGTTTCGCTTCAAGAAGGCCTTATTTTAACATGGGCATGTCATTGGAGGTAAGCCCTTACCCGCAGCATTACCTTCAAACGAAGGGAGAACGCATGGATAAACAGAATCCAGAGAAGCGAACAAAGAATGCCTTACAGAGAACTAATGTAGAATGCCTAGATAAGTACATACTTATTTATATTAAATTGAAATCAGAAAATGTCTTAAAAGGTTAAAATTAATTAAAATTTTTATAAATCAGCGTACATATGTATGTATTTAGGTATTTAGATTTTCTTTAAAATCGGTATGTACATACATGCATATTTAATTAAGCTTAAAATTGTACTTCCTCACTCTTGTACGTCACTTCATTGACTGACTTCAACTTCGCTGCAAATTGAACAAAGCTAAACATGATTTTTAAGCGAGACAAATTTCCACAGAAAGTAACGGTAGAAAAAGAATTTTTGGATATTCATTCCATTTTTCAGCTGACTACGATGCAGCATTCTACTTTGCATTCCCCGAAATGAAGCAAAGAAGCGAAACGAATAAAATATTGTAGGACATTCTACTTTGCATTACCTGAAATGACGCAAAGAAGCGAAACAAATAAAATATTGTAGGACATTCTACTTTGCATTCCCGGAAATTAAGCAAAGAAACGAATTTAAAAATAAATATTATAGGACATTCTAATTTGCATTCCCCGAAATGAAACGAAGAAGCGAGATAAATAAAATATTGTAGGACATTCTACTTTGCATTACTGGCAATGCCTAAAAGAAGCGAAAAAATTCGAAGGCATTAAACGCTATTCCTTCTAGAACACGTTACCACTAAAAGCGATTACCGATTTTTTGCTGGGTTTTTCCCCAACCAGCGAAATATTGTTTCAGGTAGATGTTATAAAAGGCTAATTGTGAGATTATTTGCAGTGGTTTATTCACTTTTCATTGCAGCGGCTACCAAGCTCTTATCTCAGCGGAAATAGATACCCGAGCTAGCCGAAAAATATTAAAATATACAATAACCAGATGGCATGCGCTTTGACGCAAAACATTCTCACTCTGACCCACCTCTTCAAAACGCTACATTTGTCAAACTTACTTTTGCAAACTCCTTCCATGATATTCGTATAATTTTCCGAACTCTTAATTGATGACAGCGCTTAGCAATAGTATGTTTCTATCAACAGCAATACAATTTCTATACATTAATATGCACACATCAAAAAGGATGATTTTTATATGAAACTCAGACAAAAGGTCGGCACATGCAAATATACATATATGCACGAAACTAGGCAGCATCAATTTTGCAGAAAATTCTGCTCCTTGAAAGAGTAAAAATTTTGAAAGTGAAAAAGAAGCTTAAAATAAAGTAGCATAATCGTAAAAGTTATACGAAACATATAGGAATGATGAAGGTACCAATCATTTTTTGTACGTAGGAAAGATAGGCGAGAAAGATTGTTGAAGGGTAACGGCGCCGCGCCTAAAAGCGAGCAACAAAAAATATTTCAGTTACAAAGAAGCTCACATATGCGTGGATGCGTGTGAGTTTTGCGTATGTTTGCGCAAATTTGTTAACCTTTTTTTTTTTAGTGTCTTTCTTGTTTGCTTACATTTATGTAGAGTATGCGTGTGAAATAATATGACACCAAGTGTTACCTCAATTTGGTAATAGAGTTCTAAACATAAAAAGAAGAATATCACAAAGTTATGTACTGTGTATGTACTTTAAACCATACCACCATACAAGCAAATAAAGAAAATTTCGCCGTTCACCGCTGAGTCTAAGTTTTTGCAAAGTAAATTTGAACAATTTTTCAGTGGCGCCTACATTCGGCAATAAAAACAAGTGTGTGGGTCTGGTACGATATGTCGAAACTAAAAACACTGAAAAAATTTTCGAAAAAAAATTTTAGAAAATGAAGAAGGTCGAGAAAAAAATTGTAGAAAATAAAAATGTCGAAAGGTTGATTTATTTAAGTTAAATTCCACTAATCGTATGTACTAATTAATTTTATAAATGCGAAATTTTGTGAGTGGGTATGTTTGTTGTTCCTTCATTCAGGAATACAGATAGTTTATATCCGGGCTTAAAATGTAAAATATTTTTTTGAAGAGAGTTGCCACCTCTTTCAAAAGTTAAAATCGATTAATTAAAAAGTTAAAGAAATTATTGCAGCAATTTGGGTATCATATGAAAGCGATTCAGAAACTATATATTTCGAAAGTATTTTTTAAGAGGGTTGCCACCGGTTAAAATGTAAGTCAAATAACTGATAACTAAATATACTTGAAGACTGTTGCTATCTGTTTAAAAAGTTAAAATCAATTCTATTTGAAAGTTTAAACGCTTTATTGTAGAAATATTTTGAGAGGGTTGCCATCTTTTCAAAAAGTTAAAATAAATTTTAATAACATGTTGGAACACAAATTATAATATGTGTCTCAAACTAGTGAGATTTAAGAAAGCTTTATTTCGAAAATAATTTGGAATAGGGTTGCGTCCTTTTCAAAAACAAGTTAACCGTTGGTCGAACTTTGCGTAGAATTCTACCTAAAATGCCATACTAAAATAAAATCTAAACAAAAAGTTTAAATTCAAGCAGAAATGTCTACCATTTATTCTGTTCAAGCTAAATGAAATATACCAATGGGATTTTGACAAGAAAAAGGAATTGTAGACAGTAGGGTAATTGACTCGGTTTTTCCAAACTGGTTTCGACGGTTTTTTTTTTTAAATCTACAGACGGTTTTTTTGAAATCTTGATTTTCCGAATATCGAATAAACCAGATTTTTTGATCGAACAAACCGGCTTTTTTTCCTTTTTTTATAGTGGGCAAAAGCTAGTATTTAATAGTTTGATAATTAAAGAGATTACTTAATCAAGTCCCTGGGTATTAACGAACGTAAATTAACATTTCAAAATTCTTACTATATTGAAAAAAAAAAACTAACATATTTAAAAGAACTTAAAATGTAAGGGAATTTACATTGTAAGTCGAAATTACACATTTTGTATAGGCAAAGAAAAAAAGACATAAAAAATATTTATTTTTTCAAAAATTTAAGCTTTTCCACTTTTTCGAAAATAGAGTTGTTTCGGCGTAATTTTGAAGAATTTTCTATTTCCCTCTTAGGAACGCTAGAATATTCAAATTTCGACATTTATGCTTCGACCTTTTTATTTCCGACTAATCGTAGAGCGATAGGCCCTTAGATCGGATGGGCAAGAACTAGAATGCGGCGCTTGAGGTCTATGAACTTTGGCAGAGTTTCCTCTTCTGCGGCTTTAAAGATATGAGGGCAAAGGTAGACGGCGACCCCTACGTTAGGCAAAAATAATATTTTTTTCGAAATCGCTATCCAAAAATACTTTAGAATTAGGGAGAGTGCGGCGAACTGTTTTTTTTTCGAGTACGGTCTAATGTACATATACATACATACATACTTAAGTCAATATATCGAAGGGAAATTTATTGAAAAAAGGGTACGCATATCGGTTACTGAAATGACACAGAATTGACAAGAAATGAGTTCAGTGAAAGTGAAGGCGAAAATGTAAATAAAATTTGAGCTTCTGAATATTTGTGTATGTATAAATACATACATATAATGCACATGTACAAGCATTAACAATCTTGCACAGTAAATGTGCCAAAAATCAATACATCAATCCCCAAGAACAAAGCATACTCGTGTGTATAAATACAAAAAACTACAATAATATTTTAACAAAGGATCACACTCTACAGTGGCGGTCAAAAATGTCTTTCAAGCTAAATTTTTTTTTTTGATATTTTTTTATAAAAATATAGTTGTTCATGCTTTAACAAAAGCGATATAATTAACACTTTCAAACTTTATACAGAACTTTTATCTAAATTTCTAGCTTTTTAAGCAGAATTTTTAGACATTTTATGGGTATGCAGTTAACAATGTCGAAAAATTCTAGTAAAAAAAAGTGGAAGTTTTGAGCGGAAAAAGAATCGCATCGCTTTTTTTTTACTGACGGCTTTTAAGGTTTTTTTCCATGTAATTAGCGAAATTTAGGAAAACTGGCGTTGACTTTTTTTATTTTTTTTTTGCAAACGGTCTTGCGCATATTCTTCCATAAGAAATTCATGTTGATATGGAAAAAAGTGCAAAACACTGTTAACAAAAAAAAAAGGATTATTAAAAGTCAATGTGATTTTTTAGCCGCTCAAAACTTTGCACTCATTTTACTAGAATTTTATTAGCTTGTTAAATGCATACTCAAAAAAATTCCAAAAGTTCTGGTTAAAGAGCTTGAATTTTTCTAACTTCTCTATGAAGTGTGAAAGTGTTTTTGTTAAAGCATGAACCATATTTTTATAAAAAAAATTTTAGCTTGAAAAACATTGTAAATATTAAAAACGAAATACCATTCATCCATTTTTGACCGCCACTGTATGTGTTAGTATACGACATACATGTGTATGTATGACCCTGCAGTGAAAAGCCAAACCAGTCAGTAAAATACCAGTTCATTAACTAGTATGTGCTGAAGCGATGGCCTGCCGACAATTTCGAAAAATTTTAACGTTCAGCGACATCTGCCTTTGAATTGCCAAAGCGAAAAATAACACGCAATTAAGTGCTTTTCTTACAAATCGGCTGTGGCGTCGAGTAAAGACTACCGGTTCTGGTTCTGAGATCGCAGGTTCGCGTCCGCTTGGAGGTGGTTAAATTTTTTTTTAATTAAATCAGTGTAGGTAAGTCAGTATAATTATTTCAATTTAAAAATAAAAGTTAAAAATCTAATTTCATTATAGAAAAAAAGATAGAACATATGAAAAGAAATACTTGTGGCATAAAAAAATAATAATAATAAATATATCTTTTTTTAAATTAAATTTAAAAATTACAGTAAATAATAAAAAATATAAAAAAAATAAAAAATTAAATAAAAATAATAAGATAAAAAAAAAAATATATATAAAAAAATATTCCCTGCGCCAGGAATTAAACCTCGGATCTCAGGAATACCACGCCAGTGCTTTGCTCTGTCGGCCATTGCGAATGTTTGAGCGCCGCGGGGAAAATGGCATACTTATGCTTTTCACGGGGGAAGAATTTGCAGACAATTGACATCTCGTAGGACATCGCCATGTTAAAAATACCAGTAGCTAACATTGAATAAGAATAGAACGTGAACTAGTTGGTCTGAAACGCAAACTGGTAGCATGCTAGTTCACAACTAGTAGCTTTCCCTGCAGGGTAGTTAAGTCATTCCATATTCAAACTCATCTACGTCCAAAAAACGCAAATACCTCTATCCACATAAACATAACCAATTTGAACCCTTTTCAAGACAAAAGGCAAATCAAGAATTGGTTCAGTGTAGAAAGGAAAGAGCGTGAAGTGTGCTAGCAACAAAGGAGTCAACACTCGCATACAAATAGCATAAAACACACATAAACTAGCAAAAACAAACCTTAAATCTAGGCGTGCAAACGGCTTTATTTTTATACTTTTTTCATTTGACTATTTGTATGCAAAATCAAATATGCGCATATGTATGTATGTATGTATGTGTGGCGAAGACCCTTTTAGTATGGTACATCAAATCGCTAGGATATGCTGCGATGGTAGTCGGTCGGTCAACAATTCAATTTAGTGGCAAATGCCACTGACATATGACTCGTAGTAAACTGTGAATGTGTGTTGATTTTCAATATCTGTTTGCTAGTAAACGGGATATTTTTATTTTTTATTTTTTTGTTACAAATAAATAAAAATGGGGATTACCACTGATGCGCTAATAGCAAGCTTCCCCGGAGATAGTACGAAATAAATGTATAATAAGGAGTTCACGTTAAGTGATTTCTGCGGAAGGGATAACCAAAACACTTTGCCTGCATGAGCCACTACATTTACATATGCTAAGCTATGTTAGATTAAAAGGACCTGTGTGAAGATTTTATAACTCTGATCGCAAGTAGGTTGCCTTCTATGAGTACTAAGGAGGGGGATATGCTGGAACGATCCACTAAATCGGCTCCTAATTTCGTTAGCTCTAACAAGCTAGGGGAAACGAACTATACTTAAATGCATGGTCGCTTTGGGGAAGTAGAGCTCGAAGTAGAGAATGGGAAAACTTCTTCATCGTTGGATCATTGATGATCAGGTCACAGTTATCCGGTTTGGCTATATATTTTGCATAGTATAATTGCAGTTCGGGCCGTTCTCGATCACATTTTTAGCTGAGTATTTCATTATTTTCAATATTGCTCTGTGAAATGAGTGACAGTGATGTCAATCACGGATATTATCGACGCGCGACGTTTCTGAATTCTGGAGCTTTCAACGAACAAATTGAATTTTTCTTCCTAGTACTGTCTGCTATAACGATACAACTCAAAATTTTATATTTGTAAGGTAGCGTAAAGATATTGTGTTTCGTAATTGCGCAATAATATGTCTTGAAACCTAGGTATTCCGGTTTATTTGTAAGTTTTCAATTTATGACTATTTTCTAAAGATTTAGTAAGGGTTGGACTAAAAAAATACGAAATAGGTATTATCTCCTATTTAGTAAAATGATAATAAATTCACTGGTACTACTGAACAACGGCACAAACCGAAAAATTTCGTTATATTTCGCATAAAAGCATTACTAACCTATAGACAGTTTTTGACTTACCACTGTTCAGCAGTAAGGGTTGCCTACTTTGATTTTGTGACAAATAGCACAATTGCGCCCCCTTTCGGATAGGTATCAACTAAGTACATATATCGCTAAAAGTGAAAAGGTGCCACGCCAACTTTTTTCAAAATTTAGTTTTCGATGCAGAATGACAGATAAAGCGAAACGACATCGATTTTTCGTCGACTTGACACCTTATCATCTTTAGGTGACGACATGTCGATTTGCCACGGAAAAATATGGTTATTCACAAACTTAATCCGCTACATAAATCAAACACAAGAAATTTTGAGTTGTGCCGTTATTTCAGGAGACCATCGTTATTTATAGTACATAAGTACTTTTGATGTCCTCAAAGTCACACATTTTTCGGTTATCAAAATTTTGTCAAAGAAATTATTCCCATCCATCCATTGATATATTTTCGATATAACTGTCGAAGCATTTTTTGATAAATATTTATAAGGAAAAATTTAATACAAAAAACATAATTATCTACTTCGTCGATATCTTTTGTAAATGTATATGATTATCGAGATAGTTTAACAATCGATTTCTTTACCGATATTTGTATGCCTTACTTGTATTTAAAGAAACCTGTGTTGGACAATTGATCGATATCGTCATCCACATTGTTTATTTGATTACTTATTTGTTTATCGAAGGTCGATATTTACATAATCATCGATATACTCTACCCATACGGTTATCGATATATATATATATATATTTATCGATATTATTCTTAAACAATTTTGCGAAATCGTCTTTCAGATCTTTTGTTTGATGAACTGATATGTATTTTTCTATTATTACAAATCCCTTTCATGTAAACTTTTTTGAGATTTTGTGCTATTTTGAAACTTTTATCGATAGAAATGATCCATAACTTGCTTGCCTGTAGTATTTGGTACTTATTTAATTTTTAGTATAAAATTTTAGTATTTTTGCACCTTTACACATATACCCAATTTTAATTCATCCTAAGAAACATTGAACTTATTTGTTCATTGAATTAGTTCGCTCATAGAACTAGTTCATTGAAAAGAATGAACGACCTAGTTCGAAATTTTAAATGAACCAAAATGAACAATTTTTTAGCCCTACTTCTATACGCAAATTTGGAAATATTTAGTAATTTGCCCACTGTTCTCGGGGTGGGCGGAGGGCTTACCTAAAACCCCACCCATTTTACAAAAAAGTGCATATTTCAAACAGAATTTGTTAAATTAGTGCTCGGAAATTTGTAAGTTTTGTTTTAAATTAAACTTCAATCCTTTGACTACACGATTAAGTATTTTATTTTATTTTTTTGGTTCGGTTCACGCACTTGGAATAACCCGAAATAAGTTGGTAAATATCTAAATCATACCCTCAAAATTTAGTTCAATAGGGATCTTCGCACCAATTTTGTTGGTTGACCGTTGTTAATTGGAATTTTCGGCAGCCCAGAAGGAGCAGCTCCAGTTATTTTCTCCGCGCGTAAATTCACCAGTTCATTTTTGAGTTTTTTTTTTACCTTCGTCCGCTCCTTCTTGTACTTTTTGCGCAACTCTGAACCACCAGCCTTCAGCGGTTTAACTTCAGTTCTCTTCAAAAACGTGCCGTATGCATAACTGTGTTGTGAAAAAATTTTCCGTTTTGTGAACCAGAATGAACTAAATGAAGTAGTTCATTTAATTGATCTGAACTACGCTGATCGATTACCAAAATGAGCTAAAAATTTCAACTCTACAAAACGTCGTAAGTTTCCGTTAATAAATGGCAATTCACTAACACTACAGCACAAAATTTCATTCCAAACTATATGGCTTGGTAAAAACTTGTATCTCAACTGAAGCGAACATACTAAATTTTAACAACTTTTTCATTTTCCATGACTGTACTAAGTCAAAGGTATTCTGACCTCCGTTTTGCTCAGTGAAACCGATTAGAGGGCATCCTGCCCAACGAGCTCAAACAAATTCATTTTATTAAGCATGATGATCGATTTCCACCCTACAAACGAAAAATTATTCACACATACCGAAACATTCAACTTAATACTAGCCTCTTCCACCAATCCAGCAATCCCAACAAACATAAAACTCAAAGAAATTGAAAACTTTACTATCCACTTGATAACAGCAATCTGTACTCCATTAAGCATACAGTTAATTAAATGGCCAACTTGTCTAGATTTTTCAATAAGCTGGCACTTCAATTTAATTCATAAGTCTACAAAATATTGAGTGGATTAGCTGTAGCCCATTGGCAAAAGCTAATGAAAATTTCCGAGACAAAATGGACGCATGAATTTTATTGAAGCATAATACAAGGCGCAGAGCATAGTTGCACGTATAAACAGATACCGGCTCAGGCATACATAAATATACAAACAGCTCTATAAATGAATAGAGCAGCTCAACGTGTAAATGTGTGTGTGTATGTAGCACTAGCACAACAGGACTACAGCAGCTAAAGGAAAGTGATTGAATACCTGGGAGTAGCCGAGCAAAGCAAGATTTTGTAGGCAGCAATGAGTTTATGCGAGTATTTAGTAACAATGCATGCGTACATACATATGTACATATATGTGCAAAATTGTATGTGCATGTGCTGAAATTGTTAAGGATTCACTAAAACACTCCTTGGCATATATGAAGCTGATGCTTGAGTGCTCCCTTTACATGCAGATTTACTACCTAATCTGCTGACATCCATCCAATCTTATTCTAAGTACTATGCTATCCATCCATGTACCCTGCTGTAAGCTGATTGTCATCGCCCAAGTCAAGTCATCAGCATATGAACACAACTCATTGACTTTTACTGGCTAAAGGCAACAACAAAAAAGCAGCAGCAAAAAAAAATATAAAAAAATAAAAAAAAAAAACCAACCAACCGCAGCCAATGGTAGCGCGTTCTTGTTCTTCTATAAGGACATACATAGAGGCATGCTTGAAATGAAACAACCAAGGCTCAGTTAGCTGTTTCACCATTTAGCTAGCAATGTCCTCCTCTGCAAACATACAAACACATTTGTATTGAGATGAATATCTGCGTACATATGTATGTATATGTATGTAAATATCTGGTCTGGTCTGGTCTGGTCTTCAATATTGCCGTGCAGTGCCTTTATTGTCATACGCAATACAGCAAGTACCTCAATTTAGCTGTGGTCGTTGTTGTTATTTTTGTTGTTGCTGCTCCTGTTATTGCCGAACTTCTAATTTAACGCAAGAATAATTTTTGTGGTTGAATATTGTAAAGCGACCACAGGTGCACAAGCGTTTGCCTAGAATGACAAAAACAATGACATTTCCATATATGTACATATGTCTGTGTGTGTGTGTGTGGGCGCAGCAATTGCAGGCAAGTCCTTTATTGTTCCAATGTATTTGAGGTGGTTTGACAATCGAGTGGTTCATGAAGGATTTACCAGCGGCACATTTTGTTTTTTTTTGTTTTGAGTTATGCTGGAATTTTTCATTAGTTGCAGCTAGACTGCGTCGCTTTGCATGCAAATGTGTACATATGTATGTATGAAGCATGTATGCCTGTATTGTATGAAAGTACTTTTTTCAGCATCGAAGTGCACCTGCTGTCTTTTATTTGCAATCGCTTTTGTCCTGGCTTAGTCAAGTCAAATTGGTAACAATCAAAATGTGGGAAAAGGTCAATCCGTGCCGGAAGGTAGGGAATTAAAAAACAGATCGAGGAATAAGAATGAAAAAAAATACAGGAAAGAGTGATAAATATAAAGTGGAATAGAATAGAAAAAACAATTATATCAAACAAACACGTAAAAAGTATAAGATCGGGCAAAGCAGAATCTTATATACCCGGCGCAATTAAGATATGTCACTTTTTCATGCTTCTTTACACTACATGATAACCCTATTTCAAATATTTTCGATAATATGGGCAATGCCTCGCCCATAACATCCGATTTTAATAATATTCAACAGATTCCTTAGTGAGATTCTAAGCAATGTTCGTACCGAGTTTAGTGAGAGTTAGTGAAGCGGCTACTAAGTTACAGCAATTTTTCATAATTGGGCGGTTTCACACCCAAAAATGTATAATTATCTTATTTTATGCCAAGAGTCTACTTCAGACTCCAACTTTTAATAATTTGGATTCAATAATTTGAAAAGCAGGACCCTCTCTCGACGAACAAATATTGAGCTATGCAAATTTCTCATCATGCAAGTACTTTTCAATGGCGCAAAAAAAAAACATGGACGATGTCGAACAAAGATGAGAAGACTTTGGGGGCTTTCGAGAGAACTATGCTACGAAAGATCTATGGCCCTGCTCGCGTAGGCAACGAGTATCGAAGAAGATGTAATGAGCGACTCAGCAACCACGGGTGTGGATAAAGACAGCAAGGGCGCCCACGAACACAATGGGTGGAGCAAGTTCGAAAGGACCCCTCCGCGATTGCGAAGAACTACTAGCGCAAAGCCGCAAAGGAGAAAGGCAACTGGTGAAACTTTTTTTTCTCTGGCCAACGCTGGTCTTAATATATAAGGAAAGCTCGACGTTGAAAAGCTGCATTCACGATAGACAAACCAACAGATTCGCTACCAGCTTTCGCTCAGGATGTTAGAAAGCACCATTCAACACACCGAACACTCCCAGCAATCTATATATATAATACGCGAAGGAATTTTTTCTTCAGGATAAAAGAAACGCACCGTTTGTTCTATTTTCCAAAATGAGGTGTCAAATTAAAAGGCTTGGTTTTACTTTTTGGAAAAGAGTTGCCACCTTTTGAAAACCTATGTCCAAATTATTAAAAAATAAATAAATCAATTATTACAAAACGGGTATCAGCCGAAATGGTTTTGAAAAGCATGTGGAATTATTACAAATGAAATTTTGCATTGTATGAGCAAAATGCGTGGTCTGAAAACTTTTAGCTGTACTTTTGTTTTTCACTTATTTGCCGGCATAATAGATTTATTCACTGGTAAGAAGCAAAGATATTTTACTTAAAAATTACGTGATATTAAAAAAACGAGTAAAATACATTAATTGCACCGAGTTCATAGGTCGCCTCACAAAGACAGCGAGTGAATAGTTACGCTTTAATCATACATAAATTTTTATTTTTAAATTCATCGTGCAGCGTAGCGGCATCAAAGAGAAGAGTGTGGAGAAGAACAAGAAAAAAAAACAGCGACTGAGCAAACAATTTATGTAAATAACCAGAAATATTTCAATTTACATAGCCAAACACTATCTGGTATGTAAACTTAAAAACACCTACACACACACACACACACACACACACACACAAATAATTGTATGCAAATGCATGCATGTATGTATTTGTTAACCACATTTTGTTTTTGTGGCGCAATTCAATGGAAAAATCTCACCTCGGCTAGTGCAAATATTGAAATTACTTTTATGCATTTAATGCATTTGTTATGTAAACAAAAATTTAATTATTAAGTTAAATATAATGACATTGTCGCGTGTGAACTACACACAAACACAAATAGTTATAGGTATAAATAGTGTGTTGTGCGGTCTGTGGAGCGATGACTTTTTGTAATGTTATTAAATGTTTTTTTTTTTGCGTCTATCACACAGTGGTTAACATTAAATTTGATGATTTGTTTGTTAAAAAGCGCCTAAATGGCGGAACTAAACGCACATAAATGTTTTAGCCAAATTGTTTGGCATAGCTTTAGACCATGGGTCTTTGTTTTGTTTTTCAATGAAATTTTATTATTTTTTGTTTACCTTTAAAACTTTTGGGTATTTTTTTTATAAATTAAATTAGGCGTTCTTTCGTTGTTAAATTTGAGCATATGAAAATTAAATTTTGATTTTGATTAAGTAAATCAGGTGCGGTCAGCAATGGAAAATGTATAGAAATTCTATATTTTTTTTTAGTTTCAGGGTTTGTGGAACCTTAAATTATAATCTTATTGTAATGTTGACTAGTTTCACGGAATTCTCGGGCCTTATCGATATAATAATCGATATTTTTATCGGTTTCGTTATCGAAATTTTTACCGATATTAATGTCGATTTTGCTTTCGATATTTTAGGAACTTGTCGATATAATAATATGATCGACATGTATTTTTATAGATTTTGTTATCGCTATTTTTATCGATTTTGTTATCGATATTTTTATCGACTTGGTTATCGTTTTTGTAATCGATGTTTTTAATAATTTTGTTATCGATATTTTTAATCGATATTGTAATTGGTTTTGTTATCGATATTTTTATCGAATTTGCTATAGATATTGTTATCGATTATTTATGGATTTTGTAATCAATTATTTATCGATTTTGTTAACGATTTTACTATGGATTAAATTTCGATTTTATTTGCGATTATGTTATCGATTATTTATCGATTTTGCTATCGATTCTATTAGCGATTATTTATCAATTTTGTTATCGGGTTTATTATCGATTTTGTTATCGATATTTTCATCGATGTTGTTGTCGATATTTTTATCCATTTTGCTATCGATATTTTTATCGATTTTGTTATCGATATTTTTGTAGACATTTTTATCGATTTCCTAATAAATTTTTGTTATGATATGATTTTGTTATCGATTATTTATCGATTTTGTTATCGATTTTTTTATCGGTTTTGCTACCAATAGTATTAACGATTTTGCCATCGATATTTTTATCGGGTTTGTTATCAATATTTTGTTGGATGTTAGTATCGATTTTGTTATCGATAGAGTATTTTTCTATCAAAATTTCTAAAAACGATTTGCAGCTCTCAAGAAAAAAATGCTCGTACATATATTTATTTCTTCAAAAAAATTTACAGCAAAAGCAAGGGCTTTTTCAAACAACAGAAATAAAAAACACATTTCTTGTGATTTTTGTTGAGAGCTGCATTCTAAGCTTAATGACGAAAAAAGGGGGAAGAAAATGAAGACTGCGGAAATTATCTGGCTGGAACGCAAATCATGAAACCGACTACTGCATGTCAACGAAAATCTTCAACAAAGGGTAGAACTCCCTAGCAGAGAGCAATGAACCCTAGACTTTCCGGGGCTCAGGGATTGTATTCTGTTGTACACTCACGGATCAAAAATGGAAAAAAGTAGGAGGAGAAGTGTACTCGGAGCAACTGGGAGTACAAAATCGGATTACTGCAGCGCCTTTAAAGCCAAACCTGTGGCCGTACAGGAGGTGCCGAATGCTTAAGAACAGCGGATGTATTTTCTCAGAAAGTTAAGCGACTTAAAAAGCACGCCTGAATCAGTAAGGCATTTACTCTGCGAATGTCCTGCACTGGGTAGCAGTAGGCTGACGGTCGTTGGTGCTGGAACCATTCAGGTTTACGATGGTCGAATTGCCATTCCTCAAATTGGTTTGCATAAAAGGGAGAGTGACACGACAACAGGCCCGATGATGGGACCAAGTGTGCTGGTGTGAAACCTAACCTAACCTTGAGCTGCTTTGATCGTTTTAGGTCTAAAGGGGACCGGGGGTAGGAGGAATACTGAAAGATAGCCCAAGCATAACCTACATTTCGGTAACAAAGTAGTGTGGAATTGGGCACAAAAGTGAAAGAAGAGCTTATTATTTTCTTCTTTAGGAAAATCATTTCCTCCCTTTTATCCAAAGTACAAAGGACGATCTATTAATTAATGAAACGACATTAAATATTTGTATAAAAACCATTACACGTGCACATCTGGAAGAAAGGTACAGCACACTTCTAGCTATTAAGAGCTGCAAGCTAAATTGTCTATCTAGTCTGGCGGCTCCTCCGAACGGCGAAAGTTTTTATGAAAACCGTTTTCAGTGCAGAAATATACTCGAAGGTTTGCCATCGCCTGCTGAGGGGCGACCTGTGGTTGGGAGAAACTTTTCTAATTTAAATGTCGCTGTGTCCAGAGATCGAACACAGTTCTAATGGAGTGGTAGTATGCACCTAAAACCACTCAGTCACATCGCCTGTTTAGTAAATATATAGTTATAGATTCCATATACATTTTTTTAACGATAAAGAAATAGATCTAACATGGCGTTTATACAAGCTGCTACATCAAAAAATAAATAGTAGAAATATGAATCTCAGGTTAGTCCAGATCAGATTTTGGGATAGCCACAACAAAACACTCACATTTACATTAGGAGTATCCAAGCGCTCAGAGCTTGAGTTAATCTCTGCTTTCCAATGTGGTTTCTTAAGTAATCCTTGCCCATTTCTTTCAAAGTTTCCAGCGCGTTAGTCTAGGCACAGCTTCAGCATGAAATTTATTTCCCCATACATAAATATGGTACAAAATGCTTACAATTTTCAATTATTCAACAAATATGTAAGCATTCCACATACACAGATCTGGAATTATAACCGCCACGATCTCATCCGTGCGCTGCTAACATCTATTTCGTTGCACTCGTGTACATACTTCATTTTCATTTGACTGTATGCGTATGCCGCCAACTGCCATGTCATTCACTTCATGCCAATTCAATGACTGCTTCAGCGTCAATGCTACTGCAGTGCGCTGACACTTCATCCAAAACCACTCCAACTACAATTCAAGCTGCGTTGACTGGCCTAGAAGTAACATTTCCTACAAAGCGCTTACACCACCCATCCACCCATTGAATTCGAAGTCGCGTAGCGGCATGTAGCGTGCGCTCAAAACTTTCAATTGCCGTTACTTATGTCGGGTTTATTTATATCCATACGCGCGTATACTATGTATGAGGAGTGTATTTGTGTACAATTCGTAACTGGCAACAACCCATAATTCCATCACAGCAGCAGTGCTTGCGTAACTGTATGTATGTATGTGGATGAGTGTATGTGTGAGTGCAATTTCATTGCAGATATCAATGACTGTGCCTGCTGCATGAGCATGCAATTTATTTGCACAAAATGACAGGATAATGTGATATCACATTCACAACGCTCGTTTGGCGTCGCCGCCTACACTCAACCCTCTTCCTTTCACGTGCGCGTGACGTTATACATATTGCTCACTGTGCTGTCTTAGCATTTCACCCGTTGGCTCGTTAGTTCGTTCAGCTGTGCTCAAAAGCTCATAAATACACTGGCACAAACTTACATACATATGTATTGTTATTGTTGCTATGACTTCTAGCAGTCGCATTTAACGGACTACTCCCTTCATGAATCTGTACGCCCCGCCTCCACAGTGCATTTGCAGCATTGCATTGAATATATACTTTCTGATTTCCATTGAAAGTGAGCGCACTGTGTGGCAGGCAGCAGCGGGTTTATTTGCAATGCCATAAATCCCCGCTCCAATATAAGCTTACAATACCCTTTTTACACGCATGCACTCAGGCACACATACATGCATACAAAAAAGTGTATATCTATATGAATGCGCGCATATTGGCGTGCATTTATTTTGGAATGCATTTCTGCCAACTCCCGTTCATTGCACTGCCTGGCTTGCAGTGTGTGTCGCTTGCGATTTGAAGCATAGTTTTCGACGTAACATTGAAAAATAATCACGTTGCCATTGTGAACATATAACTGTATACTCAAAACAAATATGAAAACAACAAATGGCATAACTGGCACATATGAAGTTGGCCCTGTTTTTGTTTTTGGTGGAGGTGAAGAAAAAAATCCACAAAAAGCCAACGCGTGACAACACATTTGGTGAATTTATAAAACCCGCGCTTTTATGACATTCGCGCGTTAAGGGAGTTAGGCAGTATTTGTAGTGTGTTTTTAGGCGCCGAATGCTGCTGTTTTCGATTTGGCAAGAAGTTGTTGCTGCAATGAACACTTTTTTGTTTGATAAAAAAACGTTGATATTTCACGCATACAAATTTGGTAGCAGCAAGTACTACACTTTTTTGCCCTTATTATTTTATCGCATACAGATTTTTATTAGTACTTTCATCTTCGTAAAAAACTGCCCTTCAACATTTTACTTACATTTTACACTTAAGTACTGCTACCCGAATGAGTAAAACCAAATGTTGGCTGTTTAGGCAAACTTTGGCAAAAAGTGCCAAAAAGTATGCAATAAGAAATATGCCCCATTTAGTAAAACAGTGAAGCGGAGTATACGTTTTTATAAACAGGTGCATGTGTATAAAATCTCTACGTACATATACTAAAACTAACCAGTTCTTAAATGTCATCAGCCAGAACTTATTAAAATAATAATTGCCTGGTACCCCGAATCACTTTCAATCTTTGGCACATCAAATAATACCAACTAGCGTTCGCCCAACGGTGGATACTCAACCACAGCAATAGAGGTGAGTTAAGTTGGGTTGAGGTGAATTAAGTTGATTTCAGATGAGTTGAAGTGTGGTGAATTAAGGTGAGTTAAGATAAAGTGAAGTGAGTTGAAAAGATTTGAAATGAGATGAGTTACAGTTGAATAAAGAAAGGTGAGCAAGATAACATATCAGATCAGATTAGATGAGTTGAGTTGAGGTGAGCTGCATACATAACTTACTCTTCGGGTTTATCTTTATGTTAAAAAAATACCACACCAAATGCTCAACACCAACAACAATTTTAACAAAAAAAAAAAAACAGCAAATGATGTGATAACATGTTGGGTGATATAATGTTAGGCAATGCGATGCGATGTGATGTAATGTAATGCGATGTCATAGGATTTCATGTCATTTGATGTTATGTGACGTCGTGTCCTGCGTTATTATGTTATGTGATGTAATATCATGAGGTGAAATTATGTGTGGTGAAAAAAGTGTGGTAAGTTTAGATTTTATGAGTTGATAACTGTGGTGAATTTAGGTGTGGTGAGTTCATGCATGGTGAGTTTAGATGAGGTGTGCTGAAACTTGGTGTCGTTAGTTAAGGTGTAGTGAGTTGAGGTGAGGTGAGTCGAAATAAGGCGGGGTGAGGTCCGGTCAGCTCAGGGCAGGTGAGATAAGGTGAAGTGAGTTGTGGTGAAGCGAGGTGAGTTGTAATGAGCTGAGTTGAGTTAAGTGAAGTAAGGTGAACAACACAAATTGGCATAACAAATCTTAAACTCCTGTTTTATCCGAATCGGTATATTTAAACTGTCAAAAAATTCAGTAGCATATCTTCAGGTATTTTCATACGCCACATTTCTGGCAAAAAAAAAACAAGTTGTACCATGGCTTACTGGTTTTCGCATTAAGTCTCTCTCCTGTCGAGGGAGAGCAAGACATAACCTTTAACCTACTTCCCTATCCTAATCTCCCTGAAAGCGCCATGACGCCTTATAAGAGAACCCAGCTCCGTGGTTTCATCCTTCTTCAGAAATTATATCAGCTTAGCTGTTCGACACAAGGTTTCAATCCCTCTGCAGCATTCTTTAAAATAGGACCTTTTTGCGGAGCGAATTAGCATTTAAAACTATCTTTGAAATTCGAGGCACCTCCGGTCCGAAAGCAAATCTTCACTCAGAAGTCTCCAGTTTAGGACGAACCACCATCGCCGAACGCCAGATAGAGTAAAATCAATCAGTTTCTGCCGTCTGAGCATAACAAATTTTGTCCCAGCGCCCACATGCAAGACAATCAGCCCACTTAACAGAACATACTCGAAAAGCCGATCTTCTCTACAATAGCGTACTTTTAGGCGAATTATTTGTTTACTAAACAAACAAGACATAGCGACAAATATCGAGAGTACCACTCAAATTAGCTAATACCCCTCAAACGTATTTGTGGTGGTCGAAAGCGCATTTTACCGCTCTGTATGCCCCAGTATAGATGCCTGATTTACGAAATCTCTAAATAGAAAATTCTTAGGTACCGTATTTGAAGAAACAATTCCACCTATTTACCCAATGTCTTAGGTGGGAAGAAAGTACTTACATAAATATTTATATACTATGCACTCATATATAGAAGTTATACTCAATTGCATAAAAAAGAAAGGAACTTGAAGTACAACTTCAAAACGCCTTACGTGCTACTTCGGCTTTAATCAAGGCAGCAATTCGTTATGCAATTAAATTGCAACATAAAAATAGAGCAGAGACTAGAATTCGCGAAAAAAAAAGAGAGACAAGTGAGCATTTAAGCCCTTAACATACTCAACATATCTTCCTCTACAATGGCTTGTTAGCGGCGCGCTATAACGTATGCAACACTACTTGGTGTGGCAGGTCAGCAGCGCGGTGGCGCTACAGCCTACAAAAAGGAATGAAAACCCGAATCGAAATAGTACAAAAACTGACAACTTGTCTCAACAGTTAAATACATGAAGTGTTGTTAATGCAACAACAAAAATAATCCATTGTACTGCAAACAACTGCAGCAATTCGAAGGATTCGTGTGGCAGCACCAGCAGCAGCAATAAAGCGAATGCGATTCGTGCTACATAGGGGCGGCTCTTGCAGGCAAGCACGCGCGCCAACCTTTCAACAACGCGTCCGCAAATTTTGTTGAACAGCACGTACATATGAGCGCCGCCTAAAGAGGGTTAGGGTACCATGGCACTAGGGGAGAGTTGCAAAAAATGGGAAAAAGCAAGCGTGAGGGATAAGGAAAAGCGTCAACAAACGCGAAAATGTAGCAACAAAAGTTGAAGTTGAAGTGCTGCGGTGGGAATGTTTATGGGCTGCAGGAATCAAAAAACGGAGGAAAAAAATCAAATGGTAAAAATGCAGCATTGTTTAGTGTTGTGAAAGCCGCGAGTGGCGGGGGGGGGTGGGGAGGATTGGAAAAAACAGTTGAGTGCTATTCGTTGGAATGCTTGTATTTGCACTAACGGGAAACAAGTGGTAATTACATGAGGGCCTATAACGGAAATGACTGTCTGCCAAGCGAATCAAAGATTCCTGCATCGAGCCAAACTGCCGCCGACAAACTAACCAGCCAACTAGTGAGGTGCTGAGATGTGCGAATAGAACGTAAATGAGGAATTGATTTAAGGAAATGTGATTGAAAATGGTTGATGAACGGCGGATAGGCGAGAACTAGTAGGAAGGAGAGAAGAGAAATTGTTGATACACTGAAATGGAGTAAGGAAGTTAAATGAAGGAGTTTTCAACATTGGTTTTCCTTGAAAATATAATCGTTAATTTGTTAATGGTTGAAGAAATGGACATTCGAGGCATGAGAAATATTTAAAACACTCGCCGTTGGCTCCAGCGTATTTTTTAATTTTACAAACGGAAGTTAGAAGAGGTCTCCAAGATATTTTGTAATCTCAACTAATATCACTATGAAAATAAGGTTGGATACCCGTATAAGAGCAAATCTCACGAGTTGTTTTTTTTGTATCACTACCGTCTCTCGCCAGAAAGAAAAAACGCTAAAGCATTCTTCTTGCATATAATCAAGCATTTGAATAATTTTAGCCTTAAAACGTTTATTTAGGCGAAAAAGTACCAAAATTACAAATTTTTTCATTGTCACACGAAAAAGTCATAATACATTTTTTTTAATAACTTTAGGAAGTTTTCAAATAGCATGTTCATATTAGAGGCAATGGTCGTTGGCATCAAATACAACATATCTGTGAAGCTTCAAGAGTGTGCCACCAAATTCAAAAAATGGCAGCACGCAGAATATCTGTCGCAGCTATTTTCTAATTTTTGAAACCTTGAGATTTTTTTAATTTTCGGTCAAGCTTTCTCAAATGGGTCACCCAAAATTGTACTTTACATTTTTTATATTTCTTTGACCGATTTTGAAAGTTAACATGGTTATCTTTATCTTTATGTATATCTTTATCTTTATCTTTATCTTTATCTTTATCTTTATCTTTATCT
>NW_023458557.1:85507926-85510710 GCF_013731165.1 Rhagoletis pomonella
TTATCTTTATCTTTATCTTTATCTTTATCTTTATCTTTATCTTTATCCTGATCTTTATTTTCATCTTCGTATTCGCACATTTGTTCTTGCTATTGTGGCTTGTATTGTATTTGTCTATTTTCACATTTAAAGCAAATAAGTTAATTTTTAGGCAAGTCCATCAGAAGGCTATAGGCAAAAACAGAATCAATAAATATAATTAAATTTTTAAATTTACTCTTACAAAGTTGCTTTCTTTTAGTTATTGCAGTTGTATTAAAAATTTAACATTTCTATAATTTATTGAACCCTCTAATATAGGAGGATACCCTCCACTATACCACACTCCTTGCATACGAGCTCCTCATGGCTTCTCTCACACTTCGAATAAATGATTTCGTTCATAGATTTCTCTTTTTTAATTTTTTTTTAGAATCTGTTAACTGCATGTAACTGCGGTTCTTAGGAAATGTACTGAATTGTAATGCAGAACTTTTATTGCATATTTGTAGGCGCAGACAAAGATATTAAACTGTAAAATGTAACTAGGCCACCATTACTGCACACATACATACATACACACCAAAGCGGAACGTGTTAGTTTTACAACCGTTAACAGAACGTTCCTTCCGTGCACACCACACATGCTAACAAGTAACGGTGAATTTATAAAATGATTGTGTGTAAAGCCATTTGAAAAAAGCTAGTGAACCATAAATCTTGTTTAGGCGAAATTGTAAAAATGTAAAGTGCTGACGTGCCTACTGCCGCTGCTGGTAGGAAGCCAGACGGGGCCTGCTGCGTTTATGAGTTCACGTATTGCATACAGATACACACACACACATCATATCTGCTAGCACGTACATATGTACATACATATACTTTGCCTTGTACTCGCATAAAGGTAAGTCCATGAATCGCACGCGCAGGTGGCCTTTCCCTCGCCACCAACATCAATTGCCCGGAAGGTAGGCAGTGGCTGATGAATGATGTTTGCCATGCAACCGCTGATGATGGCATTTTGTGGTGATGTTAGTGTATTAACGTTTTCATGGACAATGATGCGAGCGACTCAAAACCTGCCATGCAACCGCCAGCACAGCCCGATGGCTCGCCGGCACCCATTGTAATTTACCGGGGAAACGAAAGACAAAAGCGCCACTGTGAAGGTGGCGTTGACGGTTGTTGGACTGCATACAGAAATGAGCATGTACTACGCCACCCAAGTGCAGATGGCGCGGAAGTTGTGGTGAATTTATGTAAAAAATAAAGGAAAATCATAAAAAAAAATGAACTACCTAAGACAAAGGGAACTTGGCTGCAAACAAATGAGGCATAAAGCCACAAATGAACTCTGGCAAAAATTGAGTTTGCCGCAGTGGCAGCTTAAATGGTTGCTCTTTGAAATGAGGTGTGCATTTAAAGTATACTTTAAGGCGCAGAATAGAAAATACTCGAACGGAAGCGTTTGAGAAGCACAAAGGGTATAACATGTTTATAATAAAAGGTAATCTTATTAAAAATAAGTTTAAAATAACTAAAAGAAATTGGTTAAACAAACAACTTGCAGCGTTATTTTCTATATTGCATACTTTTAGAATCTCAAAAAATTAAATTTTTCTTTGTATATTAAGCAACGATTAGGGCTCACTGACCCAATGGTGAACACGTAGCTTAGATGGGTTTCCCGTACAACTCACGTTGCCGGTGCTATAACCTCGAGAGAAGTAGAGAGACAGTCCTACATTACCTTGGCGAATATCTTGCACTGGTACATAAGCGACATGAGCAATGACAAGTGCAAGTGATTTAAACCAACGAATTGTAAAAACAGATAACATGAGAGCTTCCGCAGGGTTCACGATACAATCAAAACTGGTCAAAGAACGCTTTACCTCTCTCTCTCTCTGCGATCGCCTAATATTACTACTAAATAAAGCCGATTTGGATTCCAGGACAAATTGAAATTGCAGCAACCTATATGGCTGTTGAAGAGGCTTGGCAGGGCAACCTTGAGTCCAGAGGAAAGGTATAGGAGTTCCTGTGGCAACTCTTACGACTGCTCATAAGTGAAAACCCTGACCTGAAAAGTTGGAAAATCCTTCTAGCCAATAATCGGCTGCGGGTGCTCAAATGAGCTTCTTCAGCTGGTTAAGCGTCAAGCCACGGTTTCGACAGGACCCTAGGCTGGAGTGCTGCCCAATAGGCACCCATACGGTACGACTTTATTTCGTTTGCAAGGCCAATTGCCGTAGCTGTTTGGAATATGTTACGATACACGTACAAACCCAAAATTTTTTTTGCCTTTTATGAACTCAAATGAAAGGTGCTTCAAACATTCCCATGTCTGCCTTTTTTATTGACAAAACCAGCTAGTTCAATGTCGGCAGCAGTAAATCTTGTTGCCGATTTTTTTGCAACGAACTTTTTTCCTGATGAGGCCGACTTACTAAGCACTGACATTTCAGATGGGGTGTGAGGAGATTTCGTCATTCGACACGGGCTTATTGGTTCTGTCAAGTCGTTTTTACAGCCAGATATTGGCGGATTTTCTGTAAGATTGCTCAAAAACGGTTCCTCGTTGTTGGAGCTTTTTGGCAGCTATCCTCAATAAATCTTTTCCGCTGGTATTGTGATCGATGTTTGGAAACTAGTTCCAATCACACCAACTTCTAAAAGTGGTAGCACAAATTATATTAGAAACTAGCAATTACTTGGGTTGCGTCACTGCGCCTTAAAAGTATTTTTGTGCTGTTTGATTTCCGTATTGTAATATTTTACTTATTTTATCAATTTAATTGAATA
>NW_023458557.1:85515710-85530518 GCF_013731165.1 Rhagoletis pomonella
TACCTTGGCTTTCACTTACTTAGGCTTGCTTGAAGCCTTCTCGAAGGTTTGTGGGTGTGTGTGTGTGTGTGTAATGGAGGAATTTGCTTGTCTCGTTGCATACTTTCAAGGTGCATGCCCATGACTTTCTTTCTTATCATCGAGGCAGTTGGAGATAAAAGCATGTTGGCAAAAAATTGTGTATGAACAGTTGAAACAAATCGAATAGAAAACTTTCTTTTTAAATATGTGTAGTCGAAGAAATGTATGCAAAGTGAAGCTGGCATCTGAAGTGCGCAGATTCTTTTTTGCATTAATAATAAAAGTATTATCAATGTTTGAGTGGAATTTATGAGCCGAATGCAAAAAGTGGAAGAAAGTGCAGCGGGGCAGTGGAGAAATGGTTGATTTGATTACTAGGTGGCAGCAAAATTTAGGAAAATTTAAAAGTTTAAACTTAATACGCAGCTATCAAAAAAAAAAATGCATATTAAAAACACTTTGAAAAAAAATTCTTCTATGAAAATTTCTTCAAGCAGTTTGCAGCGCTACCAAGAAATTGTATAGCAGCGGCAAATCATTTTTTAAACGATAAAAAGAATTAAAAATATTTCTTGAAATTTTTATTGAGAGCTGTATAAATAACTTTAGAGAGAGAGAGAGGGATAGAGAGAGAAGAAATATCTGAGAAAATAGCAGAAAAAATAATTTTAAGTTATGAAAGGCGGAAGGTGGCGCGCGTTCACTTGGTGATAGCTGCCTGTCCAAAATAAAATTCTACAAGCTACCAATATCTCTACTGAAATCTCACGCCCTCGCACTCTATTTTTATCGGAGATAGCTACTCATGAGTGCCCTGTCTTGCCAGTTCATGGATCCTGCAAGCAGCTTGATAAACCATATGAGCTGTATACAGAAGTTTTCTGATGCAGCCAAGAAAGATATCAGGAACTTCCCGGCAATTGTTGAGCATACAATCAAAGGCCTAAGGGACTTGAATTAATTTACTGGCTTTATACGAAACTAATTTGAAAATTGAATAGCTTTGAGCATCAAAATAGCTTTCTAATGATATATAATTATTTATACCTTAGAGGTATAGTTTAGCGGTAAAAGGGGTGTAAAGAAAACATTATTGCCAATTTATATATAACATATATAAGATTCGACGATATCGCTGTCGATTATTTATCGATCTAGTTGTCGATATAGATACCGGATTCTTAGCCAGACTTTAACCATGAAAATTTGGCTACAATTTTCGCAATAAAATCGATTTGTTATTTGAAAACTTTTATTTTTTCGATCTATCGCTATTTTTGGACTTTTTCGATACATTTTTTTATTTTTATTTATCAATCGTACTATAAATGTTACTTGCAGATTCAGCGCCGTTTTGTCAAGTAAGTTTTAAAATTTATCGGCTCTCCAAATACATTTTTTAGAAAAAAATTTGCTTTTAAAGGACAGATAAATTTTAAAACCTACTTGCGAAAACGGCCCTTAGTCTTTTAGATAATATAAGGCAGTATTCATTATATGTGTTAAAAGAGATCTAAAAGAAAAATAAAATCTAAAATAACATTAAATTTATATCATTCGATTCTTACGCGATCCGAATCCGATTAAAAAAAGCTAAACATAAACATACAGATAAAAACCGATAGAAAAAAGGTAGAGATAGAGAAAGTCATAGGGTAAAGGTAGAGACCAAGAAAAAGGTAAAACTGAAGAATGAGGTATGTTATGTTATGTTAGATTCGTTATGTTTTGTTATGCTTTGTTATGTTATATTATGTTGCTATGTTTTGCTATGTTACGCTATGTTATATTATTTAATGCTAAGTTACGTTATGTGATGAAATGTTATTTTATGTATTGATATGTTATGTTATGTTATGTTACGTAGTCTTATGTTATGTTATGTTTGGTTATGGTGTTCAACGCAATTCATCTCAACTCACCACAGCTCATTTCAAATCACCTTATATCAACTCTTCCCAGTTCACCTAAACTCACTTTAACTCACCTCACCCAAACTCACTTCTTTCATCTAAACTCAATTCACCTCACATCACTTCACCTTTCTTCAACTCAACTCACCCCAACTAATCGTATTTCACCTCATCTGAACTCACCTCAACTCTTATTAATTTTGGTGGTTGAATTTCAACATATACCATTGAAATATTACAATAAGAGTGCAAAGTACCATTTCTTTGAGAAAATACTTTCTAAGCTTTTTAAAAAATATTACTAAGAAATTTGCTTTAAACTCTGATATAGAAAATATTAAACTTTTTCCATTTTTTTTTAATCCAAAATTGAACTTTTTTTGCAGATAATGGCCCGATAGTTACTATTTTGTGTTTTGATGAGAATGCTTTACAAAAGTTATTTGCAGAAAATTGGGTGTGCGGAACTTATCGGTTTTTTAGGGAATGAATATACTGATTTCTTTTCCATAGCGCATAACTTTTTCTAACCTTTTATATAAACGAATTTAGCCTCGCTTTTTGCGATCATCTGGTCACACTGTCAATAACTTTAACCGCTACAGACAGGAATGAGACTAATAATGCCTTTCATGTGGCTGGTTGCGTGCTTTTCTCCATTCGAAGGGCGTTTTAATTATAAAGTTTATATATTTTTTTTTGAGTCAGCAGCAACGATATGCTATCAAAATCTGGTCTCATTACGCCTTAAAGTAGGCAATAAAAATGAAAAATACTTTTGAATCTACAAAAAAGCACAAGACGGTGGAGAAAGATAATTACGGCTTTGTAAAAAAGAAGTCCTAAAGCACACTTTTAGGACTAAGCTATCAAAAAACCTTAAAGCGTTTAAAAATATGCTCTCAAATAAATAAAATTACAAGAAAATCAATACCTACAGATAATGTACCCTGGCAAGTAGACATCGGCACCTTATAGAAAAACCAATATTTTTCACGTTGGCAACTTTTTCACGCTTCCCACCTCTACTTCTTTGAAAAGTTCAACGGCCAATTTTTATTTTTATTTTTAAAGAAGATGACTTCATTTGCAGGTCCCCGACGTGCTCATATCACAATTTGTTTATGTAAATTTTCAAACATACGGTTAGTATAAACTTTTCTCCAGCCACTTTATGCAAAGTTACGGGTGCCCAAATGTTCCAAAGTGCATGGAAATTTCTATTGACTTATTGAATAATAGGGAGCATGCATGAAATATGGATATTCCAATAATTTAATATACACTTAAAGTACTATACATACATTTACATACATACATACCCAAATGTGTACTTTACGCCCCACATTCCATTCATAGATTGGCGGTTTGTCGGCGAACACACCTGTCGCGACGCCAACCAAGCCTCCAATGTATATTACCGCTATTTGCTTAGGTCAGCAGGGAGACATTCAATGGCAGACTTTCAAATTTATGTCTGTACATATTTTATGCTTTCTCTTATGAGTTATTTATTGTGTTGACTTTTTACTTGTTGTTGTTGTTGTGTTAATTTCTATATTACTACTACTGTGTGGTGCCGGTGACATTTCCTTTTATTATTACGTGACATGCCATAAGGCGAGCGGGTGCAAAACAATTTCAAACTAATGGAAGGAGGCGGAATAAACTTTTTATTGGGTTGGTCAACTTTTTCACGCCTACCCATTTACTTTAATTGTGTGTATTTATATGGTATTGGGATATGTACATTAGGGTGCATCACTACCAACAAAAAAAAATCAATACTATCTTTCCATCGGAAATATATTTTGCTTAATAGTTTGCTCATATATTCAAAGTATATTTTGCCACAATTGAGGAATGTGGCCAACCTTTTCAACAGAGAGGTGGCCAATCGCCGAATCGAAAAAATATTTCGAAAAATATTAAGATTTACAACATAGTGTAAATTTAAGTAGATGGTGTTTTATGTTAAATATTTGCAAGGTTTTTAAAGCAAATTTTTTTCTAATTTTTTTTAATAAATATGGTTTATCTTTTAACCAAAATCATATACATCAAACTTTTAATTTGTATGCATAACTTTGAAAAATTCAGCAAATTCACGTCAAATTTTTTACTTTTTAATCTTAATTTTTGAGAAAAAATTTTGGCTATGCAGTTTTGTAGCTTGTGTCACAAAATGCTAGTTTTAATTGGCTAAAAAATCGCGTTGATTTTTAATATTTTTTTTTTTTTACTGGCGGCTACATACACAAAAATTGACTAACAATTCAGACTATAAAGCTGAAAATGTTAATGAAAATTGGTTGCATTTTTCAAAGCTCTTTAAAAAATATTGAAAGTTTGATTTGTATGATTTTAGTTAGTTAGTTTAGTAGCTGGACCCATAGAAGCCAAATCAAGCATTTTCTGAATTTTTGTCTGTCTGCTCGTCTGTGTGCATGTTTATATGCGCATCACTCGAAAACAAATGCATTAAATTGAATGCAGTTTTGACTGATGTATTGCGAGTGATCTAACCTAAATCATCGAAAGAAAAAAGTTACCGAGTTGCCACCTGTTTGGAAATTGCAGTTTGAGTAAATTGATAAGACAAAGCAAATAATGCAATATGGCTGCCAAAAGAAATAGGTTTAGAAAAGCCGTACAGTCGAAAATATTTTGGTGGAGGTTGCCACTTGTTCGAAAATGTTAATTTAATTTAATTAGCAAGATAAATTAAATATTGCAATATGGGTATCAAAGTGAAGAGGTTTAGAATAGCTTACTGCCGAAAATATTTTTGAGGAGAGCTGCCAGCCGTTTGAGAAATTTTGATTTTATTAAATTGATCAAAAAACAAACAACATAATTTTAAGGCGCAGTGAAGCACGGCGGCTATTTGCTGGTATATAATAAATTTTATAACTCCGTTAAAAAACATCAGTTTTTTTTTTGGTGGCGCACCATAATGTACATACATATTACAAGCATACATGCTCACGCATGTATGTACATATGTATTTATGCTTATACATACATGGGAAAATTAGCATACATCATTTGGCTATCAAAATTTGAAAATAGAAAAACTTTTCCCCGAACCCATATCACACACAAATGACTGCATCTGTTCACACAAAAGGTTTACATATGTATGTACGTATTATTCTAAGGCTATATGCCCGTTTAGAAACAACCTCTTTTACCATCCTTTAAATTGAAAAATTTTCAAGTCAACAATGAAATTCGCACCTTTTGTATAAAATCATTCGGTACGCCACTTCCGCTCATGACAAAGGTTTGCTAGCTTGGTTTCCCCAAGCGTGCCGCCTTTTCCCTTTACGAATCCCTTTTTATACCTTTCATGAGCATGAAATGGTATTATAACTTTGGTCCGATGTTTGTAAGTACCAGAACAAAAAGAGATAGACCCATCAAAATGTATACTTATATGATCAGAACGTCGAGCTGAGTTGATTTATCCATGTCCGTCTGTCCGTCTGTCCGTCTGTCCGTCTGTCCGTCTGTCTGTCTGTTTGTATGCAATCTAGTCTCTCAGTTTTCGAGATATCCGGATCAAATTTGGTAGGTGCGTGTATTTTTATAATGTATTAATCATTTGTCGGAACCGGAAGAATCGGACCACTATAACATATAGCTCCCATACAACTGATTGTTCAGATATGAGATTTTTCGTTATAACTTCTCCATTTACGCAGCTACGAACATGAAATTTCGCAGCACTTGCACCCATTATCAACAGAATGCTTACAGTGAAAATTACAAAGATCGGGTCACTATAACCTATAGCTCCCATACAACTGATTGTTCAGATATGGGATTTTTCGTTGTAACTTCTCCATTTATGCAGCTACGAACATGAAATTTTGCAGTACTTGCACCCATTATCAACAGAATACTTACAGTGAAAATTACAAAGATCGGGTCACTATAACCTATAGACCCCATACAACTGATTGTTCAGATATAAAATTTTTCGTTATAACTCCTCCATTTATATCGCTAGGAACATGAAATTCCGCACTGTTTTCAATAGTTATCAACAGAAAACTTACAGTGAAAATTAAAAAGATCGGGTAACTATAACCTATAGCTCCCATACAACTGATTGTTCAGATATGAGATTTTTCGTTATAATTCATCCATTTATGTAGCTAGGACCATGAAATTTCGCGCTGTTTTCAGTCATTATCAACAGAAGACTTACAGTGAAAATAACAAAGGTCGGGTCACTATAACCTGCAGACCCCATACAACTGATTGTTCAGATATGAGGTCTTTTATCATAACTCCTCCATTTATGCAGCTAGGAACATGAAATTTCGCACCACTTTCACTCATTATTTACAGAATACTTACAGTGAAAATAACAAGGATCGGATGACTACAACATATATCTTCCATACATCTGATTGTTCAGATATGGGATTTTACGGTAAAACTCCTTTATTTGAATAGCTAAAACCGATAAATTTCGTAAGATATTTTATAAATAATAATACAAAGTCTACTGAGAAAATCATCAAAATCTATGCTGTATAAGCTTTATCTCCTATAGCACTGATTGTTCAGATACCAGTTTTTGCCATATATCTCCTTTATGTAGGAAACTAAACCCAATAAATTGTGTTACCGGTTTACATACCGATCACATAGCAGTGAAAATCACTTAGATTGGTGCCATATAAAGTATATCTTCCATACCTCTGATTGTTTAGATGCGATTTTTTATATAAGTATGTAACTCCTCTATCGATGTATGCAGATGTATTCAAAAGCAGTAATCTGTCAAAGTAAAATTTGCAGATGTTCATGAAAGGTATGAAGCCTTCGGCATAGCCGAAGACAGCGCTGCTCTTACTTGTTTAATTTATTTTCGCTGTACATATGTATATATTTATTTATTTGCCGTGCCCTGCCTGTAGCATCATTGCGTCAACATTTATTTTTAATGGTACACATGAAATGTGCTCCGAGCGTCACTGAACTGAGCATAATTTTATTGTCGCCACGTCGCGCGCTCCTCTTTCAATCTTACACTGGATGCTCTCACTGCCCTCCGTCTGTTACCTTTTCTGAAAACAAATTTTTGTCGCCCTTAACTTTTATTCGTCCTGAGAATGGTTTAATTTTCTTTTTCATTACATTTTTATTTACTTCATACGTGTGTGTGTGTGTAGAACGAAATACACACACATAAACAGAAAATACATGTACATTTTATTTTCCAATTAATTTCCTAATTATCGTAATTACAACCGTTTGTTTGTTGGCAGCAAAGTTTTACTCGCCGTTATTATTTCGCCACGCTTACCGAGAGCAGGCGGGTGTGTAATGGCAAGAGAAAGCACAAAAAACGAACACAACAAAGTCATTAAATATGCTTCAATACCTTTCTTCCTCAGCGGGCAGTTCCTCTTGGGCTACCATAGAAATACGTGAAAAAATTCCATTGAACACTTAATATATATGTATGTAAAATAAAAAATAAAAATTAGTAGCCTTTTGGGCATCCACTGCAAGTAAACAGTTAGTAGAGTATTATTGTATCGGCAACAAATTGTTAAGAGGAATTCAATGGAAGCTATGGTCCCACGTGGTAGACAGTACAATTTAAATATGCCCACCATCTTTCCTTAAAATTCATGTGTCTTCTGTTGTCGGTACTGTTTTTGCCTTTCGAGATATTTTGCCTTCTATTTAAATTTTAATTTTTTTCTGCTCTTTCATGTTTTATCTTACATCTTCTGTCCGCTATTCTTTCTATTTAAAACAACTTTTCGTACCTTATCTGATTGCTTACCTCCACGTCAAAAAAAAAAAAAGAAAATAAAATAAAATATCTCCCCACTTTCTCTGCCTACCTTTGCCGGCGGTCGATTTACCCATCTTGTAATTAGGTCATCCCCGCTTTCTTATTACACATAAAGTACATAATAAACAGATTTGATTTCTATTTTGCCTCTTAAGGTATGCCAACCGTTTTTGGGAAAGCGCCTAAAAGTAGGTGGCATATTCATGAATACTCTTTTTATAGAGCAAAAATACCTTGCAGTAGAGTTAATAAATTAAATATTTTATTGCACTTTCAGAGTAAAGTTAACTGCAGTAAATTTTATTTTATCAGATCAGAGCAAGCGGCTTGAAATAATATTCTTGCAGGGCAGATTTTCTTTGGCTTTAGTTATATAAAATTTGTATGGAAATTTAATTCATACAGCACTCAATCCAACGTCGCTGGCATTTAGTGCAGCTGTATTTTCGACAACAAAACCTTTGTACGTGAATAGCAGCTGCGCTCAAAAGTATGCCGGAATCGTAATCCTTAGACACTCAACGCTCTCTAGACTTTTGAGCTTAACTCATGTTTAGTTCTTGAGTGCATTAAAAGTCTAAACGTCTGTGCTGAATACAAATAAAAAACAGCTATCTAATTGGTGTACCAGGTCACATGGGCATACAGGGAAAGGAGGTAGCGGAGGATTTTGCGAGCAAAGCGGCGACAACATCTCCCATATGTACCGTGTGCCGTGAACTGTTCCCCGCAGTAAGGCCAAACAAGATTCGGGTAGAGCTCAGGAAAGAAACAATTGGAAGGAGAGAACCACACTGGCATAGTACAACACGACTTCACCAAGCCAAAAGCCTATTGAGGGCGTATAACTTGAAAAGATACAACATTTTATTAAGCCTCTCTCAATATAAATTAAATATGATTACAGACATTCTCACGGAATAATGCAGGCTAAGAGCAGGACATCTGCGTAAGTTGTAAATCTGGTCAAATTATCCCTGTCCCCTTTGCGACTTAACTAAAGAGACACTATGGCACGTGCTCCTTGAGCGTGGGACCGCACCGAGGCGACGAGCGAAAAGTCTAAGCTTAATTTTACAAAAGGATCTGCACATACCTCAAACAGCTTTTCTAGGATTTTTGGGGATTTTAGGACTAATCCTAGATCTTTTAATTAACCATCTGCCTTTTTGTGCCACTCAAAAACTTAACAGCTGCATTATTAAACAACCAACATCAGAAATATGATGCCTGTATCGAATTCGACGCTGCTTATTCTTAGACTCTATTAGCAATTCGCTTAAAAAATTTTAGAGTCACAAATTTTGCGTACACGTTTTCAGATACCAAATTGTCTTCTTATCGCCATAACGACTGGGGAGCCCTAGCTGCAACTACCATAAATATCTCCGCCGAATTCCATTAAAAATATATGACTGTAAGTAGAACTCACAACAAAATTTTACTCACAAAGCTGGAAAAAGAAGCATATTCCTTCAAGAATACGAAGAAAAAATTGTCGCTAAGTGGCATGCCAAGGCTGCTCACAAATCGCTGGACTGTGTGGGGCCCACGCAAGTCTCCACGGTTAAGGCGAGGGAGTGCATATTGTCACCGTTTTACCTCTTCACTCTTTTTCAGAGTGCGCTTACAATGAGCATAAGTCGGGAAGCAGATATCAGTTATCGGTCAATGACGAGCAAGCGATGACTTAGTTCTGGCTTCCCTTTTCTTGAATTGGAAGGAATGGCCACGAAACCAGGCAGCAGAAATTTTCCATGTGATTGGTTGCCACTGTATATCCCAAAGAACAACAATGCACGGAGGTCACATCCACGGAAACCAGCGGCCTCTTGTGTGACGAAGGAGCAACCAAATCTGCTGAAAAGAGGTGCAAAATAAGGAGACTGGTGGCTTAGCCTCTACTGCCTGCCCCAATATTATCCCAAAATCTTACGATGTTACTCGAATGGTTGCTACCTCTGATTCCGGAGGAATTGAAGGCAGGGACGGGACGTCAAAGCTGGGTTCTTGCATCACGGTTACTCTAGTTCCATATAGGTAGTGACACTGAACCAACCTTTGTGGTTAATTGAGGCGGATGGATATGAAGTTGTCTCATAAGCTGATGATGTTGAGGTTATCGTACAGGTGGAAATTTCCTCAAGCTTTGTGCAATTTCATGGGATCCGCTCTTTCTTCGCTAGTTACTTCCACCAAAAATGAGGCATTGATATTAGTCCAGCTAAAACTGAGCTAGCCCTTTTTACTAGACGGTGAAAAATACCGGCTCTCACACCCCCTAAACCCGATTGCTCCAGCCTGATATTTAAACGGGCTGCCAAGTATCGTGGATGAATTCTGTAAGCTGCAAAAAGTCGATTGGTGTAAATTAGGGCTTCTCACCTAGTATAGCTCACTGGATCTACACGGTCACTATTCGCCTAATTCTGCTCTACGGAACCCTTGTATGGTCGCCTACCCTTTGTAAAGCAACAGTGCTCAAATAATTTCAAAGGCTACAAAGGAGTGCGGAGAGGAAAACCAGGCCTCACCACATGAGAAATGCTACAAACATGAATGGCGATGGCTCCAAACTCGACGGTAAGGGTGGGGGAGGAGTCTTGTCCCCGGAGCTGGAATAGAAACATCCTTTCGGATTCCAGCAGTGTATACCAGACGAAAGTGCTGGTAATCCAGGATTCCACTCGGCACCTAGTAAAAAGACCCATTGAAAAAGACAGGTATTTGCCTTCTCTGGTAGTCAAGCAGCGCTAAAAGCTCTAGACTCATGCGTAGACAACACAAACTCTCTCACTGAATGTCAGAGATCTCTGAACAAGATTGCCCACGGACCGAGGTTTGAACTCTCAAAAGAATTCTTACAGGTCACTGTATCATCGACACACATGGCTCCAGATTGGGAGTGAACGTGTCGGACTACTGTCGCAGCTGCAGATGCGAAGAAGAAAAGGAGAGCGTACACCACCTTATATGCGAACGCACAGCAAAAGACGACTACAGACGCTCGGAAAATGCTTTCAGCAAGAACTTGCGGATGTAGAGGAAATTAACAATAGAGCATTAGCGAAGTTCATCACTTCAAGGAAATGGTTTGATCCGGAGTAAGCATTGCAGTATCATAGGCGAACGGAGCCTGCACATGCCATCACAATGGGCCTGTCCTTGGCCTAAGTGCAGGGTAGTCACTCGCTCTAGCCATTTCAACCTTACCTAACCTACTCCTAGTCGAAGTTTCCGGCAGAGAGGTGGAGAGTTAAGCTAAATAAGTAGTACCCGTTTTGAAATGCTTTCAATGGTCTATTGCCCGGCGAAAACTTGGTCAGTAGCGTTGGGCCAAACGGTTTGTGCTACCTGTGACGATAGCCATATCTAAGCTTCTTTGTCAGAATGGGAAAGTAAAAAAGTTCCTAGCATCAGATGGTCTAAGGCTTCTGGCATCTACCAAATATGAATTCTGAGGATTTTTCTTGAAATACATAACAAAGTGAAAAATCTGATACTTACTCTTTCAGCACACTCAGCAACTGGGGATTAATAAAAACAGCTGATCACTTAAAGCAGACAATAAGAGGGCTTAGTGACGTTTTCGCAAGTAGGTCTTAAAGTTTATCTATGCTTCAAAAACATTTTTTCAAAACAAAATTTGTCTTTAAAGGCCAGACAAATTTTAAAACCTGCTTTTAAAACGGCTTCTAGTACTATGTAGTGCATAAATTGGTATGTATGTAGCTTGCTTATAGTTACGATGGTAGATATTTTTAGGCTTATTTTTTGGCATTAAAATGTGGGCTCTAGTAATGCAACACGAAATCCATTGGTGTATAGTTATAGGCATGCCACTATATAGCCTCAGGGAAAAATATTAGTTAGAAAATGTGGCATACTTTTAGGCAGGTACGTTATTTTAATTGAGAGTTTTGTAAATTCGACTGAAAGTCGAAAATATACAATACTTTTTCTCAAAAATTAAATAATTTTTAAATCACAAAAGCAACGAAACACTTAGTTAACCGCAGCCAACAGCTCTAAGGTATGCAATATTTCAAGCTTAAATTTTGTGCAAGCGAGCGACCGGCGAAAAAACGCACGCACTCGCATAAACCACAGCTGAGTATTTATGCGGAACAATTAATCATGTGCCAGAAGCAGGCAACTTTTCACAGTTGAAATTATTGATTTCCTTTTCAAAGCAGCGCATGCAAAATGAAGTGGCTGGCGAAGAGAAACCGAGCGCACAAAAGAGTTTGACAAAGCGATTGCCTCGAAAAAAAAAACATATAAAATTAAAGGAAATGTAAGTTTATCATTCAGAAGAAAAGTTAACTAAAGCTATGTATTTTATTGAAGAAAAATAGCAACTGGCTTAAGAAATTATGCGGTATTTATGTGACAAGTTTGAAAGTAAAAGAAAATTCAAAATCACAAATCAGAATTTCCGCACTCTAAAGCGCACTTTTGGCAGACTTAAATGTTTGTTGCGAGTCGAGAAAGTTTCCTTTTTCATTGTTTGAGTGGCATATACTTTTGAGCGCCATTTATAGAAGCTTCTTATCAAATACTTGAAGAATTATGAGTGGGCACTCGCTGACTAAGCGCCTGAAACTATGCAGTTAATTAGGCGCGAATTGTCAAAAATTTCACTCGCAACTCTTTTCAACTAGTGTAATCAGCCATTGAAGTTCCCCGATTCGTACAAAGAAAACATATAAAAATGCAAGTAAAAATTGCTTCAAGCCAGAGATAATAGTATTTTATAGTTGTAATGCTTGCGCGCATACGTCGCCTCTACAAACATAGATATGTACTGTCAAAGAAAACAAGCAAGAATCGACTCGCTTGATTTCTATTTAATTTCCCTAATTTATTACTATGTCAACAGTAAGGCAAGAAACTTTGCGCAGCACACGCTTGCTTGAGCGCTTGGCTCGGCTGGCAACAAGATTTCGCGAGCTCGTTGCATTTTGTGTGGCTCCGAGAAAGTTGACTTGCTTTTCTGCTTCTGTGCGTCCTGCAGCTAGCTCATCGTAGCAACATCATAATCGCCACCATCATTAGCGCCAACAGACTACTCTCATCCTCATTAGTCGTCGCTTGCCATCGCCGACTGCAGGCACTTGCTGCTTCAAACGGCATGCCATGCCAACATTTCTTGCTGCAATTTTTGCCTGCATGCAACAAACTTGCTACTTTCTTAAATTTTTTTACCACTTTCTTGTTGACTTTTTATAAGCGCGCGCGATTTTTCTCTTGCTTCGTCTCATTTTTCAATTTTTTCTTCATTTGCTTGGCTTCCTTTCGATGTTTTTTTTTTAATTTTTTTTCTACTACTGTGTACACTCAAATTTTTAAATTAAAATCCGAGTAGCGTGTCATTTTGTCATTTATACATTTCTTACTGCACTCTTTGTTATTTTTTTTTTTGTGTTGGACATTTTTTCAAGCTTGTTTTCTTAACTTGCTTGTTCATGCCCTCCTACGCTGCTGCTCACACTCAACTCACTTTCTTTCATTATTCTCTTGCAAATTTTATATCTTATTCTCCTTTTTTAAGCAATTTTTTATATTCATCTCTTGAAAAGTTTTGCGTTTGGAATAAGCGCAAAAAAGTATGCAAAAATATCGCTGTCTTGCTATCACAATCGCAAATACAAATAAAGCTACTACACTTGCCATTGTACGAGTATGCTTAGCATATCTAGAGGGTTGGCAGTAGCAACCAATCAGCTAAGCAGTGAAGCTCAAATCTCTAGCCTTAAGCCTTTTCCTACTTCTCAGATATTTACCAACACTGCGTAGTAATAATGAAAGTATTCGAAGAAAAAAATTAAGAGAAATGTGCATGAATCTGGAATGCAATAATACTGTGCAGAAAATTACTGAAAGTGTTGCATACTTTTACGCGCCACCAGCATACTGTAAGTGTCGCATTGCTCTGCGCAAATGAAATGTTATAGCAAACATTTTTCTAATGCCCTTGGGCTGCATAAAAAAAAAATAAACAAAAAGGAGAAGGGGTGAGCGAAACTTGAATCTAGAATCAGGAATTAAGAAAAATGTAAACGAGCACGAAAAAATAATCTCGAAATTCAAAAGATATTTAGAGAAAAGTTTTCTGCTTGGGTACGGTTATATCATTTCACTGAACAGCAAATGCACTCTGCTATTCTCAACTGGTTTATTGAATTGGTTTTTCAAGACTTTTCGCCTACTTTTTGACGTATTGCGGTCTGAAACCGCAATTCTGGCTCAGGCAGTTGAAAGTCTTTTGGTAGCGGTTATACTCCCTTTCTTATAGACACATTAGGGACATCTAAACTACAGCTTCGCCATTCTAACTCCTTAGTTTCTGACAATTGTCTTAAAAGCTCTTTTCTGTCTTTCGAAAGTTTAATTTATAGATCTGCTAACGAGAATGTCTTACGAGTTATTATGTGTCTTTTAGCAAAAGTTTTCTAACAATTTCATGAAATTAAATATACATATATGTACATATATGTTTGTATATATTTTTAATTTAAGAACAATAAAATATGAGAATAAAAAAAACTTAAAAAAAAATTAATAAAATAAGTTTTATTTAGCTTGAGGCCATTTCAAATAATATGAAATATTTATTGTAGAAAAACAACAACCACTTATACCTAAACTATTGTTGTTTTTCTACAATAATTTTTCATATAAAAACGGCCTCAAACTCAATAAAAAAGTTTTAATAAAATAGGTTTCTAAAAATTAAATTAATATCCGGTTTCGCCAGCATTTTAAATGGAGAACGATTTCTTTATTTTCTGGCAATTTCCCTGAAAAAAAAAAAAAAAAAATTAAAAAATTTTTTACTTAAATTGCTTTCGTAAAATGGGTGTAAAATAAGAAAAAAAATAAAAGAAGTAGGTTCCTAAGCATTAAATGAAGCTAAAAAAATAATAGATAAAAATTCGATCAAAAAATCAAGTAAAAAACAATATAAGCTAAAAACTAAAGTAAATCGAATTAAAAACAGAAAAAAGGAAAATATTGGAATTGAAATTTAAAAAAATATTTTCTTTT
>NW_023458557.1:85530918-85583356 GCF_013731165.1 Rhagoletis pomonella
AACGCATGAACACAATATATTTTTAAATGGAAGAAAATGCGCAACACGCGTGACAAAAAGAAAAGAAAATAAAATCAAAAATCAACTGCACTGAACTACAAAACTGCATACCCAAAATTTTTATAAGAAATCAAATTAAAAAAACTAAAACTTCGATGAAAATTTCTTGGCATTTCTTGCATTTTGCCCAAGTTCTGCATGAAATGAAAAAACTTATTCTTGCGGATTTTGTTGTTGAATAAACTATATTTTTGTAAAAAAATAAGAAAAAGTTTCTATGGAAAATATAAATTAATAAAATTGTCAGGGTTTTCGTTTTTTTGACGCTGACTGTATATACATAAGTGGTAGGTAGGGTGGTGAGTGTTTGCAATTCAAGAGCCATGAAAACTGAAACATTAATCGTTAAATGGCATAACTTGTCAAGTGAGGGCGCAAAAACATTAGCGAGTTGAAAGCTTTGTCAGCGACGCGAGAAATTACTTTGTTTCCATTTTCTGCATTGCTGTTCTTTTTTTCTTTTTGTGCTTTGTTATGCTTGTGATTTTGAATTAAGTATGTATTTCGATATTTGTTTATTTATTTATTTTTAAGAGTACATGCTTGCTTTGAAAGTACATAATTGTGCCTCAATTTCATTTCGTTTTTCCGGTTTGAATAATATTTAAGTGGTAAAACGTAAGCAATTTTCGTGAAAAATGATATTTCAAATTACTTTCAAAGAAATGCACAATTATTTAAGCGACTTAGAAGTGTCATATCTGGAGATCACATTGAAATTTTTTTATGAAAAAGTTGTTTAGAAAGCAACGAAAGACAGAAATTATGTGATGTATTGTGCCATTTTGCTACTTACAACAGCTCGGTCTGTCATAGCTCCCTTGGGAAATCCAATAAGTTATTTAATAACATCGAGTTTATGGGATTCAGCTGCGCGGTGGAATGACCCGAGATACTGTTTTCGCCTTCTCGCCACTGCATCACATTTGAAGAGTATGTGCTTAGGACTTTCAGCCGTATTGTAAAAAAATACGATCAAAATAATTCAACTACATCCCGAGCCAGTGTAGGTGACCTTTTAATCTGCAATAACCTGCTTAAGACACCTGCCTGAATGGTTAATTTGTTCTTAGCTTATCATATATTTTGTTATTGTATCCTCCTAAAAGCTTTTTTTTTCTGGCACTGACGCAAAGAAGGTCCCCGACTTCTGCGGTCTGTCTATCGCTAAATGTCAGAATGTTTTCTGTGTGATATTTTCGCTGAAGATATATCTCTGCGCCCAGATTAATGGCGTCGCCGTTCGCTTGGAATAGCCGTGAGTATCTGCCCATAGGCATTGCGATCTCTGATCCAATGCGCTCTTTTGTTTATGTGCCGCCTGTGTACTAAGTTATATGATGCAGCTGGAATCAATCTGAGTACCCAAGCGCTGCACCAACAAGATTTTCCTGCACCACCCTAGCATACCATGTTTTTTTGTGTCTGCTCTGGTAGCTTAGAAGCAGCTATGCTTAATTTCAATCAACGAAAATCTCTAAACCAATAACGCGTCAGCCTGGTATGATGAGGGAGTTCGCGTTTTTTGTAAGCAAGTAGTTCCACATACTTATCCTGGAAAACGCAGAGCAAATAGTGCAGCTGTTACGGCCGATGCGGATAGGATGAAACGGCTACTGTTGTTGGTTATCACTAAACACAGCCGTATTGGCGTCGCGTTCATCTTCGTATCGAATTCAAACATCGCCGCATAAGGGCAACTTCTTATTGTGCTATCAAAAGCGGCCTGCCTCTTCAGGAGCTTTTCCAAGAGCTAGCGGTTCATATATACCAAAATTATGGTGGATTTATCAGGTCTGTGGCATTTCACGCTAAACGATCGACGGCACCTTGTTCTTGGCGTTTAAAAATCTTATTCCGAAATAGTTTGGAGGATGATTCCGTACGCAGAAGTCCACGTAAGTAGGTAAAGCTTTTGACTTCCATTCACCAGGGAGTGGCTAGAAATGACTCTTTTGCGTAATGTTCAAATCGCAGTTCACTACGTCCGGATATTTATATCCACATATCCTATCCGGACCCTTAATGGGGAAGGCGCCTCTGCCCGGTTGGTTGATGTCCTCGGGAAGAATAAGGCTGACATCACCGCCATCCAAGAAATCCGATGGACGGGGCAAAGCAGGGAAAGCGTGGATCCTTGCGACGTCTACTACAGTTGCTGCGTAAAGGAGCGCAAATTTGGTGTTAGATTTTTACTGGGAGAGAGAGTCCGTCGCCGAATACTGGCTTTCACTCCGGTGGACCATGTTGTGATAGACGGAAGCCATGCTTTCATTGTTTCAGACGTGAGTACACTCCGAGGGCCAAACATCGACTAGGACCACTATCTTGTTGTGGCTAAGATACGCACCCGCCTCTGTGCAGCTAAAAATCTACGCTCAACAATACAGGGAAAGCTTAACGTCGAAATGCTGCAATCGCAACAGACGGCCAATTTATTCGCCACTCGACTTACACACCTGCTCTCTGAGAGCACTCTTTAAACAACCGACATACGCGAGCAGTGGTGCCATAATTCGCGCACTTTAAGTACCGCAGCCGAAGAAATAGTCGGATTTAAGCGAGCATGAGAGAACGACTGGTACGATGACGAGTGTCAAGAAGCTGCAGAGAAAATGATGCCGCCTACAGGGCCACGCTGCAATCAGGCGCAACGCCGCCCATTTGCGCCCGCTATAGGGAACTGAAAAGGATGCGAGACGTATTTTGCGCATTGAGGAGAGAGCAGCCGAAATACGTGAGTGCGAAGAGCTTAAATCGCAAGAAGTTTTTATCAAAGCGTTAGGCGACTTACTGAAGGTTTCAAGACCAGGGCGAACTGCTGCAAGAAAATCCATGGCTACCTAGAGTCCGATGTCCAGAACGTAGCTAAGGTAACACTTTTCCACCATACTGAATGGCAGTAACACGCAGCAACTGAAAGCGAAGAAGAAGACGACGCCGAGCACCCAGCCGATGACGATGGAGTCGATGTCCCACCGCCTGACTATGACGAGGGACGAATGACGATTACGCGGCTGAAAAACAACAAGCTGCCGTCTGCCCGGCAAGCTATTCAAGAACGGTATATGGTCAGATCAACGCATGCCCGACGACGAGAATTTAAGTATATTCTGCCCAATCCACAAGATATGCACCAACTACCGCGGGATCAGCCTTCTAAGATAGGCTACAAGATCTTATCCAACTCCCTCAACTGCAGCAAGTTTTTCGAACTTTTGTTATCAACTTTGTTAGGTTTTAAGGCGCTAGCCCTTCTTCTTTATACTAAGGGATATTTGATGCTACTATAGTATGACTCATACAAATTTATTGGTCACTCTCACTAGTTATATATGTACTTGAATAGTTATCTACTGAGTGAGTACCTTATACGTATTTTGAAATAATTAATTTCTTAAATGAAAATGTGATTAGTTATTGACACTGATAATTGAATATTTGCATTAAATATGCACGCAAATATTTAGTATGTATGTCTGTAAATTCCATTGGTAATTACATTTGTCATAGTTAACTAACTAAATAATAAATGTAAATTGTGTCAAATGGATTTTAAATTAATTAAGTTTCAAGTACTTCATACACAACGTGCACGCGCCTACAAATGTCTAAATAAATAATTTTCTATAGAATTTCGTAGGCACCATCGCCGCCAATACATTCTACGGCTGTTATTTACATTTACATTTACTTAAACAATCAACATTTCCGCTTTGTTCAAAAACCTACAAACTGAAATAGAGAAAATATTCCAAGAAATGAAAAACGGAAATATGTAATGAAATCAAACAAACAAAATGTAGAGTGGAGCATTCGAGGTGTGAAGAGAGCGAGCGTGAAAGGAAGAAGGAGAGACAGCAGGAAGGGTATCAGCGTGCATGAGTATGCCTAAAGAAACCGCTAGATAAATAGGAAGACATTATCAACAATTCGAACACAAATAAACACAAGTATTCGCACAAAATAATAAGTAAACAAACTTGAATGAAAAGTAAATCGAAGTGCGCGCTAACACTGGCGTTGAAATAATAGAAGTAATAACTAGAAGAAGAGAAGGTAGCAAATAGATGAATAGTTCTCGTGGTAGTTATGATAAAACCCTGTAGGCCTTACTTGTGTGCGTTTATAAAGATTTGAGAACACTGAAAGCAACTAACGAGTCGTTTGTTTTAGTAATCCTCCCTTCCCTCGCCAGAAAAAAAAGCGAAAGCATTTTTCGTGTAATTATTTTAATCAATGGAGTTCCAGAAATAGGTTCAATAAAAAATGAATCAAGTATTTGAACAGTTTAAGCCTTAAAACGTTTATTTAGGCGAATAAGTACCGAAATTACTATCTTTTTCATTGTCGCTCGAAAAAATCATAACTACTTTTATTTAATAACTTCGGGAAGTTTTCAGCTAGAATGTTCATATTAGAGGCAATGAAAGCTGGCACCGAATACAACATATCTGTGGAGTTTCAAAAGTGTGCCACCAAATTAAAAAAAAAAAAAAAAATGGCAGCATGTAGACTATCTGTCGCAGCTATTTTGTAAGTTTTTAGATTTAACGATCTTTTCGTCTTAAAAGTTTAAGATACTTCAAAATGCTGACAAAACTAGTGTAACGACAAATGAAAAAAAGGGACAGTCCAGCGCCTTCGTCTTGGTCTGCAGGCTGTATCGGAGATACAGCCGCTATATTTAAACGTAGAATACGTGGTATGGTTAAGAGCATATCCAAGTCAAAAACGAAATCACACACTAAGAATAGAAACAGATCCACATTAACTGCAATCAACATATGTACGTATGTATGTATTTACATATGTACACACGCTGCGATTAGGTTATAAATAGCGCGCCTCTGTTTATCAAAAGCCGCATTACATACGCATACATACTTTTTGTCTCCTTCCCACACTTCCAACATTTGCACGTGTTTGCAAAATGATGACGAGGTGATTTTGTATGGAAAATCATTTATGCCCATATATTTGAATAAAATAAACATATATACAAGATATCAACCAATACTTCCCATATACCAAACGAAAGGAAAACTCTTGAATTTTTGATTAAAGAAAACAAAAACAAAATCATTCGAGCGGTTTTCGAGCATTTTGGTAATGGAAAAAATTTGCAAATTTTTTCAACAATTTTTTGCCTTAAAATGCTCAATATTTGTTAAATTTATATAAAATTTGTACCCGATAATATTTCTACTGCTCCAAAGAACCTATATCCCGAAAATGAAAGTTATATATGCCAAGAATAAGTTGCTAGAGCAGTTTAAAGGCTCAAAATTGACCCCAAAATAAGGCAATGTTTACCGTTATTTTTACGACAGAAACCGAATTGGTTATTTACAAATATCAGTAAAGATGCCAAAATATTATCGATAATATAAGAAATAACAAAGACGGAAAACTAAATCGATAAATCCATCGATTGAGGCATAAAAAATAGCCGATAAACCTAACAATCGATAAATATATCGAGTAGAGAAAAAAAATTGGAATTAAAATAAACGCCTTTGGGTGTATTATAAAATCAAAAAGCGATCAGATAATGCATTGACTAATATTTAGTAGTGAGGAGATTTATTACATCTGCTGTTTCGAGAACAGCCAGCCTAACTGAGCAATATGAAATACTCGCTCTACTCAGAATAGTTTCGCTCGATACTACATGGTATAAATTATCTAAATGATTTATATCACTCTTTTTAGATTTGGAAAGTAAGATCGCATACCACTTTTTAAGTATTAAGACTCTTATTAGAGGAGCAATTTCATATCAGAGTTTTACTGAGAGAGCAAAAAGGGTACATACTATATTAAAAAAAGGTGTATTTAAGCATTTTTAAGTACCCCATTTACCTTAATAACTGTCCATAGCCTCACTAAATTTCCTACAGGTTAGGCACTAGTTCATTTGACGAGGGCAACTATACTAAAGCAGAGAAAACAATTCATTGGAAAGCTCTTGTAAAAACAACAACGAAATTGCACAAAATATTTTCAATTTTGTAATAAATAGCTAAAAGTAAAGATTCTGCGAAGGAGCGAATGATATTACCTAGGAGAAGAAGGCGTTGGAAATGAAGCAACACTTACTCGGAACAATGTATGCGGAAGTGGAGTGATGTATGGAGAGGGTTAGGTGTAAATAAAGCAACGATGAGAAACTGAAGAAGAAAACAAAACAATGAAAACAAATTGAAATAAGGACGAAAGATTCAGTAAATTGGATTGAGAAGGTACATAGCTTGGCACTGAAATGTACACAAAGCGCAAGAACATAGCACGAAATGAGGCGTGGCAAAGCGGCAACAATAAAAAACAACAGCAACAAAGTTAAGAACAATAACAATAGCAATGACAACAACAGCAGCACAAGCAGCAACTAAAGTTGATGGACTTAGCAAAAGTGTTGCGAGATGATAGATACCAACGCACGGACGGAGGCAAGAAATGCTCACACAAGTGAAATGCAACAAGAAATCTGTACATAAAATACACAACAGCAAGGGAGGGCATGACGGGCTGAAATAAGCGCGCTAAGAAAAGCGTGAATGAGCGCATGAACGCCAATGCGACGTAAATCCCTGTTTAAGCGTCTTAATAGATTGAAGACGGATTAGAAATGAAAAAAAAAAAAAAAATGAGAAAACGACGACGCAGAAAGTCGAAGCTAAGCAGCGCGCAACAAGCAAATGGATAAGTGCAAGGGTGGAGGTGAAAGCAATGGCTTAAAAGCGTAGTAAAAGCAACACTTGTGCGCTTGATAAGGCGAAGGCAAAGTACGGACGCAGATTTGCAAGCGCGATGCGCTGCTAGAAAACAATAAACAATTGTCGAAAATTTAAGCAGACGAAAATGGAGGAGATCAAGTAGAAGAATAGGTATAAGTATACACACAACTGTGTTAAAGACTAAGACTTAGCAATGCCTTGGCATGATACAGCAACAGCAAAGCAGCGGCGCGTCGTCGCGGCAGCTACACTTTCAGCGGGCAATGGAAAAACAAATTTTGCAATGAGCTTAAAATTTGTGGCGCTCAAAAGTATATAAACTTTCAACACGTTGTATGCGTGAACATTCAGCTATACAAACAGAAAAAAATATATGTATGTATATACTATAGGTACTTGGGTATATACTATAGGTACTTGAGTATAAAATCAGCCAAAAAGTGTTAAAACAAAGTGGCTCGCTGTTGTTGTTGTTGTTGTTGCTTCTAGCGAAAACTTGCAATGTTTGCATTTTATTTAAATGGCTTTTGGGGGATTTACACTCAAGCGTTTGGCTGAAGTTGTGTTGTTTGAGCGAATGTGCTTGGTGTATGCCTCAAAGCAGAAGTGATGCAAAAGTCGAGCACATCTAACTACAAGTGAAGTATGGCTTGTTCTTCTTTAATTGTATAACTTAAGCTTATGGAAAATAAAGTTGCTACAGCGCTGGAAAGGCCAATTGAGTTACTCGGACATGATGTTGGAGCTTTTGCTAATAAATGTACATAAGTATTGAGCTGTGCAAATTTTTGGGAACAATCGAAATGAGAGCAAACACAATTTAAAGAAAGGATAACCATTTTAAAATTAGTGGCAGCTGATGCGTGGTGAGGTTCAGCATTTCACAAAGCCCAGCCGCAAGTGGAGTACTTCGAATGACGTGGGACAGCCAGAAATTTTCTACCCTCACCCGTGTACAGCGTATTTATGCCCGGAGGAGGCCCACCCCATTTCTCATGGGGTTATGAGCACAAACACAGTAAAGCCTCAATATTTCTAAAACGAAAGTCTTAAAAAGGGTCCACAGGGCTCGGAAATTCCTACTAACTACAGCTACAAAGCCACCTAGCTACCCCACGGCGGCAGCAGTAGTTCTAAGGTACTTCTTGGTGTGGGAAATTTTAAGGCTAACCGTTGAAGCAAACGGAAGGCACTCTTTACTCTACAGTAGTAGGACCAACATTCAGCGAACAGGGCCAACATGATGACCTGTGCTAGAGTTAACCTCCGAAAGCGTGGTTGTCTGATATAACCCTTCGCGAATTTTTCATTATTGGAACATTTCACCGATCAGAAAGAGAGTATTCGGTAGCTGTAATCTATTATAAAGAATTTCGCCAACGAATAATATAAAAAGTGCCAGTATGTAGGCACCAACGGTCAGTAAAGGCATCGAAGAGGCCCAAGAGCACTGTTGCCAACTTAGTGCTTTTCGCTGAATCCTCCAGTAAAAAATTGGGTGTTTTTTTGCGAGAAAAAACGCGATTTTTTTTTTGGGTTTTTGTGCTTTTTCAAATTCAAAACTTAGCAACACTGCCCAAGAGGTATGTGGCCCGGACTCACATTTTTCTTCTTTTCAAGAAAGTCTAGAACTATTAAAAATATACTAGCACAGATTTAAATTTTATATTTTTAAACACTATTCTTTTTTGATTTTTTTTTTTTTAATTTTTTTTCGACGTAAATTTGCGTAAGTTTTTTTTTAATTTTTCAGGCACTCTAGGACGATTGAGAAGCTACCCAAAACAGTTATAAGTTTTAATGTTTTTAAACATTACACTTTTTCGACTTAAAAATGTTTTTCGGAACAGGAACTCTACAACTACTCAGAAAAGTTTTATTTTTTTTCAAACATTAAACCTGTTCGACTTTATTGAAAAAAAAAAATAAAAAATTAATTGCGAGTTAATTTAATTTTATTTTTCGGTTATAGGAAATCTAGAACTATTCAAAAGCAACTGAGAACAGTTTTAATATTTATATTATTCGACTTTTTTAATTTGTTTTCGGCGTAATTTTGAAGAACTTTTTTTCCTTTGCAGGCATTCTAGAACGATTGAGAAGCTACTCAGAACGGTTTTTTTGACATATCGTAAGTGGCGTGAATTTGGCATAGACAATTTTTGGAATTTTTTTTTTGTCAAAATATCCAGCATTTTTTTTGAAGCTTTCAAAACCTTTCAAACTACTGATAATTATCAGCTTAGAAGCTACTCAGAACACCTTTTCTTTTCTCTTTGCGCCAGTCGGTATACCAATTTCACAGACATCTCTGCACCATTTTCTATACTTATCTTAAGTGACTAAATTAAAAGGTATGCAGATAAGTAGTCGTGAAAATGTAAGTACATAAATATATACTTCCATCAGCGCAGTCTATGGATAGATGGGCATTTATAATTATAAGAACAGTGCTTAGCCCAATTAAGCTCAATTTAACAATATGAACATCAAGCCAAGAAGTTGTTTGAAACCAAAACTAATTTTCTCCAATAGATTAGTTAGCTAGTTTTGATTTTCAAGCCATAACACTGCCGTTGGATATCCATTTTGCTTTAGTATGCCAAAATGCGTCCACTTTTTTATTGATGCCAATTTACAGTTTAGTTGCTTCGCATTCATGCCCCACACACATAAAAACAGGCAGCCATTTCTGTCTAAAAAGTATTCGTACAATTTGTATGTATGTAATTCCACGTAGACAAGGCGTGGTTATAGCACTTTGGCACGCAAACACGTGTCATGCATACATATGCTTCGTGGTAGACGGGCTATGTGCTTGCACGAGTTGGTTTGTGGTCAGAAAAGTCTGCAAATTAACAAAACAAAGAAGAAGAAAAACGAGCGAGAATTTCGGTAATATGATATGTCATTTGTAAATTATACGCATAGACAAATATGTATGAAAGAGTAGGAGTTTTGTTTTTCAGAAATCACTTGTAGGGGTGTTCAGGTATATAAGAGTTAAGTGTAAATTTTATTAGAAGGACAAAATTTAAACGTGTTTAAGTGGCGCTTCGTATTGGGGTCCATATTAAAGTCATAAAAGCGGCATGTACATATGCAAAGGAATGTATTCCTTCTATAAAATTGTAGCTAAATTTACTCAGAAATAATACCTTGGTCTTCATAAAACAAACAACATTTTAAAGTATTTAACGCTTAAATTCAGTAAAAGTTTAGGCAGTAGATTTGGATTTGAAAGTAAGTAAAAGCAATGAGAAAACAACAAATGTCTAAAAATTATGAAAATAAGGCGAACTTGTTCAGCCGACGACTATAGGCAATAGGCCCTAGGCGAAAATATTGGAGCAGCCACGCAACCACACGAAGTGTCTGGGAGCAACATTCGTTGAAAAGTAGGGCTGTACACTTAGTTTTTCCAAACCGGATTTTTGAATATTTTTACGTGTTTTTTTTAGATCTTGATTATTCGATTAACGAATAAATCGGGTTTTCACCTAGTTTATTTATATCTCATGTCTAAAAATTCGTAATATTTACTTTATCGTAAAGTGGACTAAGGAGCACATTTTATAAATTTTATACCTGAATACTGCAATATTTTCCACTGCTAAAAATTACTTAAACATAAAAGGAAACCCGAACGATTTATTCTTCATTTAATTTTTAGGATCTTTTTTTATTTTTTTTTGTGATTTTAAATTTAGTTTTACTTTAATGTTCAGAAATTGTTATAAGACGGAATATATTTTTACTTTTGTTTTTTTTTTTAATTTTATGATTTTAATGGTTTAAGAAGAAACATTTATATTTTTTAATTACAGTTAATTTTTCAAAATTGTTTTGTTTATTTTTGCTTTATTTTCATTTTATTTTCTTATCTTTTTTTTTAAATTTAATTTTCCTTTATTTATTTTTTAATTTCATTCAGTTTTTAACTTTTTTTATTTTTTTCCTTATTTGCATTTTATTTTTTAAAATTTTCTTTTCTTTTTAATATAAGTTTTTATTGTTTAATAAGAAAACTATATTTTTTTTAAATCATTTAATTTTTAAAAACATTTGTATTTATTTTTGTTGTTACATTTTTCGGCGAAAACATGTTTTTGGTCGAAAATTGTGGTACACCTATCTTAGGAAATGCGGTGTCTTGAATATAAAGAACAAGATTCTATCGCGGAATTGTATTTAAATAAACATTTCAAAAGTAAATACTAAAAAAATTTAAAAGTAACTACTCATGCTCATATCCGTAGTTGCGTATGGAACGCATACTATAGTCAATGTAATTTTTTGTTATTTGGTGGCACACTAGTTTTATTTCCCTAGATTGGTTTGTTTTGGCAAAAACAACCTATTCACCGTTAAATTTTAACATCTTGAAGTATCTTAATCTTCTAAAACCAAAAAAAATCGTGAAATTTAAAATTTCTGCATGCTGCCTTTTTTCAATTTGATGGCACACTTTTGAAACTTCACAGATATATTTTGTTTGATGCCAACGTCCACTGCCTCTAATATGAACATTATATTTGAAAACTTCCCAAAGTTATTAAAAAAATAACATTTTGAGTGACAATGAAAAAATTAGTAATTTCGGCACTTTTTCGCCTAAATAAACATTTAAGGCTAAAATTGTTCAAACAGTTGGAACACCATTGATTGAAATATGTAAATGCAAAAATAATGCTTTAGTGTTTTTTTCTTGCGAGAAGAGGGAGTGACACTAAAAAAAAAAAACACTCTCGAGATTTGCTCATATGTGCTTTTTTATTCGGTTTGCTACCAGTTTACTGCAGCTGTAGCATAACTTTAGGCACTAGGTCTTTGTTAGAATAAAACACTCTCATCATATTCTATCTAAATGCACGTCGCACCCATCTCATAATATATCCAAGTAACTATCGCATAATGATTATACTAAGCTGTCAAAATTGAAACGAACAGCTGTCATTGTCTATAGCCGTTCACGTCGCACGCAATGCATAGTTCCAATCATTGATTGGCAATGACATTGGAAAAAGAAAAACGAGAGCGCTGCCTGCGAAGCCATTAGGATTACCATGCAAAAGGTTATAAAAAAAAAAATACAGTTGCGTCTACCGTAGCAGCATGCAATTGAATTGATGCTCGAACTCGTCAATTTCGTATTACGCTACATATTTAAGAATAGTATTACTTACTATCGATTTTTTTGCTGCTTATAAAAAAAGCAGATGGAATCAAAAGAAAGTAGAAAAACAGTGAAATGTAAGTAAATATCTACGAGTAAATTTACGGCTGAATTGATGAGCATTAAAGGTGCCAGCTATGAATGGCTAGAGTCAGTAAAGTGAAAGATGACAACACAAGTACAAAAAGTATAAAGCAAAATCTTATTCTTGATTGAAGTAGCAATTTATCTAAACACTAATATCCAATGAATCTCAATGATGATGAGAAAATAAATTTTCGCAGCATATTTGCAGGCGCTATTTACCATTGCAATGCCATTCAATGAGTATATGTATGTTCGCACGCATGTTTGAAATTGAATGAAAAGCAAACAGACATTTTCACAAATTCTTATAGCTTTTTGTAGTAATTCTTATGTGCATGGCTTCTATAAACATATGTACATATGTAGCTCGTCGGAGTGAATTGTTGAAATGTCTGTGCTGTTTTTTGTTAACCTGCTGTCATCAATTTAATTTGTTGTGCTATGTAAGAGTAACAGCAGTAACAACAGCCTTTAGCAAGTGTATAAAGATGTTACCTGTGTGCGCACTAAGTAAGTGCGATTGTGTACGTAACATACTTATAGGCACTTAAACTTTTTTTTTGCAGAAACACATTGCAAATACTACATATACATTGTTACATTTTTAAGGTAATGCATTTTTCCATTACTGCCTATGCCTGTCTGTCTATGGCCATGAATATTTCATTGGCTGAATTAAATGGAAATATTCGAGTATCGAAGGCAGATGCAGAAAGAAAATTGTAGACATACATATGTATGTACATACATATGTATATGTAAAACCGAGCGGAGAACTAGTAAGTTGGAAGCGTAAGAGAAGGCATTCATCGGAGTTGCAAAACGCACACAAAGAAAACAAATATCAGAAATTATATAACCATAGAAAAAACATGGCGTGTGCTCCTACAAAAGATTATCGAAATAATTTCCAAGTGGCTACTTCAAGTCAAATAATTTTGGATACAATTTTTGCTTAAGCGCGGGCGCGGTCGCGCAGATATACGTTGAGGAGAGATGCCTATGTTACTGTCTTCTTAAAATACATCACTTTAACTTAAGGTTTCATTATTGTCAAATTCTCCAAATTTGCTGTCCTACCTCGCACATTAGGTCGGATCTCGTCGAAGACATTGCTACAAACTTTTTTCAGAGCCTAAACAACTCCACAAACTTCTCTTCCGAAGTGCTGAAAAGATCCGTAGATTCTTGCGAGGTTTTGTGCTTTTTGCGCAGGCTAGTCCTCAATGGTCCTTGCGAATTGGCGCGAATGGCTTTTTAAGATACTTGCGGTTATTCTCAGGGTGGGCACACTGCACTAAATTTTCAATGCACTGAGCATTTCATTACGACTATTCGAGTAGTGGTAGTGAAATGGGAAATGCATTACTACTGAAGCCCTAGTGGTAGTGAAAATCTCGATTTAATGTAGCGTGCCCAACCGTGGTTTTTCTATAGGAGAACAAATACGATCTAAATTAAAGCTGCTATTGATTTAGCTATTATTTGTTTTTATTTTCACTATTTATTTATCACTATTTATTTATATCATTAAAATGCATACAAGTTTTGGCGGCTGCCGTTGCAGCATAGCGCTCCTTGCGGCTGGATAAAGAGCTAAAATTTTGGGATAGACAATCTTTAAAATTTGGATAAAATTTTTGCTTTACCGTTTCAGCGTTAGCTAATGTTGGAGTCCGACTTAATGAGGAATTACAATGAACCCGATTATCTGTTACGCGTCACCCGAAGTCACTTCAGCGATAGGATACTGCAATACGGCACAGCAGAAGGCCCAAAACAATACAAGGTACCAGTTGGCGTTAAGCTTTGGGGCCAAAGCTCTGCAGTGCCATGTTTGATGGGGTCTTAAAAGTGAAGCTACTTGATAAGGCCATCAACCATCATCAGATATGCAGATGATATTGCACTGATAGTCGTGGTGGGTGTAAATATGGCTAAAAGGCGTAGGACTTCAGTGGGCAGTGCAAAAGACGGAAGCAGACAAAATACGGATATTAAAATCTTGAAGCCAGAAGAGCCGATCTAAAAAAATATTTGTTTTTTTTTTTTTGAGTAATGTGAGGAAAGGAGGTAATTTAGGGAAAAGTTCATTGCACCTACGCGTGAATATGTATAAAACATTGCACAACATAAGAAAACATAGCATAGCTTAACATCAACATAAGATGGCACAACATAACATAATACCATTGTTTAGTTCAATCCAATGTGACCAGGTTAGATTTTTTGAGGCTACATTTAGCATGTAATTTTAAGCGATAGCCTCAGAATTTTCGGTCTGACTTCGTTGATTTTTTCTGGTCTTTTTTACTTAAAATGTTCATAGCAAAATTCGGACCGGAACTTAAAAAAATAATTACCATATTAAAAATACTTAATATTTCCAGGGACCGAACATAACAGTTATTGATGAAAACTGTCATGGAAAAATTCACTACGAAGGAAATGTTCTACGACTAAGTGATACATACCTACGGTGACCATCCGTTCTGTTTTTTGCAGGACCGTACTGTTATTTAAAGGTCTGTCCTGCGTAGTTTTTCAAAACGGAAAACCCCCAAAATGTACTGATTTTTTCCAAGTGTCCTGCCTTTGTCCCGCATTTTCTTCGATATTTTAAAATTAACTTTTCCTAATCGAAATAAAAGCAGTGCCGATAACTAATTGATAACTACATAAGGGTAAGCTGGTTTTGAAGGTTCAACTAGTCAATGCGTTCTAAATATTGTACGGTTATGGACAATAGATGACGAGAAATTGAAGACCAGGATCAAATATATCGATAACACTGTTCTACAAATTTTGTGGTAATCGCTTAAGAAAAAAAATATTTTCCAAGCCAAGTTTCTTTTCAAACAAGTGTTTTCGTATTTTTTTCGAAAAACGTGTTTTTTGGTACATTTCGGACCTATTCGTCAATATCTCATGAAAAAATTATCCGATCAACATAAGCGACCTACAGTCCTATTACAAAAATATATTATTACTTTGCCAATTTCGAAGAAAATTATTAGTGTTACAAGCGACCAAAATCGAAAAATTGAAATTACAATCATTTTCTTTTTACAGTAAATGAAAATCTGATGAGAAATTTAGATGTTACGGAACACAATCTGCACAAAAAATATATATTTTTGCAAAGAGCCCATCAATACCTTTCGAACTGTTGGTCGTTTCATGAAATATTGAGGAATAATTGAAAAAGTACTAAAAATACGTTTTTCGAACAAATCTCGAAAACACTTCTTTGAAACCATGGGTATTTTTTTCGTGTTCAACGACCCAAAGTTTGCCTAAAAAAATTGCTTTACAGAGGTTCATATTTCGTGTAAAGTAATACGTAATATGCCTTATTATAATTTTGTAAATATTCATTACTAAAGGATTAATACGAATGAAGCAAATGTGATTTATGTTAAAAGTTTAAAATTGGATTAATAATTAAGAAATATACACTCTTGGTTATTTGAATAGCGCATCCTTTTAATGGACCGTACGAATAAAAACTAAGCGATTGACTTTTCTTAAAATTGTATACCTTTTACTCCAATTTTGTTTGAATAAATTGAGTAAAAAATCTGAAATTTCAAGAAAAAGCAATTGCTTATTTTTATTCATACCAATACTTAGTAGGTACAGTTTTCCTTTTGTTTGTTTAATATTCATTAAATTTTTATAAAAATATAGCATATTCTACGTCTACATCCCATTTAAAAATTTTTTGAAAATTAAAAAAAAATAAACATAGGGGCGACAATTTTTTTTTGTTGACGGTGCTGCGCATTTTCTTCCATATAAAAATTTTGTCAAGCATACTTTGTATGGTAGAAAATCAAAAAAAAAGGGTGCGCTATTCAAATGACGAAGAATGTATATATGTAGTATATTTTTGTTATTTTTATACTACGCAATTATATGTAGGTTAATTTTTTGAAAAATTTTCCTGCATTTTCGAAATATATTTATGGTCACCGTATACATACCAATCGAATTATTTTTTCACCGAGACTCAAATTTGAAAACAGTTTTTTATTAGCACTTTTTATGCAAAACTAAAAAAAAAATAACAATTATTTTTGATTTTTTTATTATAAATCCAAAATAATAATTATATTTGATTTTTATATTATATGTCTTAGATAGCAGTTATTTAAGACTTTTATTAATAAAAGTCATAATAAAAATCAGTCAGTGACATTTACTTTCAAAAGTCATCAATATAAATCAGTCACCGACTTTTATTTTTTAAATCATTCGTATAAAAGTCATTAATATTTGTCGCAGATAAGGTGCTGGAAAAAAATAAAGGTCAGTGACTAATTTCTACTTATGACTTTTATAAATAAAATCCTCGAAAACTGTTATCTAAGACAAATAATTCAAAAATCAAAAATAACTATTATTTGCAGATTATTTAGATAAAAATCAAAAATAATTGTTATTTTGGATTTATAAAATAAAATTTAGAAATAACGGTTATTTAAGGAGTAATTAAATAAAAGTCCAAAAATAATTGTTAAGGAACCAATTTTTTAATGAAAAGTTGTAACTGTTACGGTCCCTGAATATTTCAAAAATTAATATATACCATTCAAATATTACATTAACAGAGCAAAGTACCATTTCCTTGAGAACATACTTTCTTAGCTTTTTCTTCGGGTTTAAAAAGTACTACGAATTTTTTCTTATACTGTGTTTTTGAAATAATTGTAGAAAACAATCATATTTCTATTCGAAATGTATTTCGTTTTTCGTACCCTAAACTGAACTCCATTTTGCATACACTGAAGTAATGTAGCCGTTATTAACATAAAATATGTTATTTTGTATTTTTATTGGAATGATTTAAAAATGTATTTAAAGAAAATCGAGAATCAAGTTGGCGTAGATTTTTTAAGGAATGAATATGCAGACTTTTTTTAACTTAATTTTTCACAGGGTATTACTTTTTCTAACCTTTTTTAAAAACTAATTTAACCTGGCTTTTTGTGATCATCTGGTCACACTTCTGGTAACATAAAGGCGCAGAAAAGCGCCCAGCATGTGCACATTCTTTCAATAAGTACTAATACACCTTGACTTATTAACTTTAAGCATTCAATAAAAAAGTTTTATTCGCCCCAAAGTATGCTAAGTCCAATGGGATTGACTAAGTTCGAAGCACAATGCGCACATTCGACATCATAATTCTCACTAAGCTTAAAGTTTTGGCGAAAGTTTACGAAATGCAAAGTTTAGCGAGATGAAAGTGGATTGTCGGTAAAGCGGGAGAATGAAATGAAGGTGAGTTTGCTTAAAGCCATGAAGATGGACGGAATGAAAATAATAAATTTAAATAGTGCAGATTAAAATAAAATAAAACAAATTTAAATGCTGATATTTTAAGCTAAATTCAATACAGATTACATCTGACCTTTCACTAATACCTATTAGAGCTTGCAGCAATGGGCGCTTGGCACGAAACAATAGCTGAAACATGGCATATCCTTAGGATCAGGCCATGGCCGTTAGCGTACCATAATCAAGTGGCAAAAGTGGATATAAAAATTTCGAAGGAGAGAAGTAATGAAAATTAAAAAAAAGCGAACTAGTAAAAGTGGAAATGAGATTTCGGAAAATGGGCACTCAAACCACCTGCATATCAAATATCGTGTCTAGCTACCGACAGAAAAGAAAAAGTAACAGCCTTTACGTCGACATTAAAAATTTTATCGCAAGTTATGCTAATTGTTTTGACATTTCACGTTGCCGTGCAACTTTGTCGTCCACGTACAGCATTCTTTAATTTTCTACGTTCTATTTGCTGTTTTTTTGGCTTACAATGTTTGCGTTTATGATTGTCGCATGTTCTTGTTTTCCAGCCAAAAAGTATGCAACAACAAATTTTAGGAACGTCTATCACCTTGTCGCGCTTGGCTGTGTACTTTTTTATTCCTAAGTTTTATTTTTTTTTCTAAATCTCATATACTCAACTGTATTTGTTGTAAAATTGTATACACATATGCACGAGCGCATGCATGCCGGTTCGCATGCCAAAAATTATGCAACAAATATGTAAAAAAGTTATGCATTAAAAACAAAATTTTGTAGCCAACAGCAATGCCGCCACTCCCATGGTTGCCAATGGCAATTATATTACTTACATTCGCATACACTCAAACACTCGAAACTGTATATAAGTGTACATTTGTGTGTGTGTGTGTGGAAAAGTTGACTGCTGTATACTTTCAGGCGTCACATAACATGACCGCCACATAATGAAACCAATTTTGAAGCTAATTAAATTTGGCTTTTAGCTGCATTAACACCTTGTCAGCGTAGTGGTGGCGACGGCGACGGCCACTGCGACGGTGACGACAAAAACAGCTGACGCGTACACAACTGCGGTTTTGTTGTTAGTCTATATATGCGCCGCGCTCGTTGTTATTATTATTTTATAAAATTTTTGCTCTTGTTGTTATTGTTGCTCTTTGATATTGACTACGCCGATGGTTTTGGTTGTCAATAATGCTGTCATGCGGCAAATAAAATTTGTACGATCCCATTTATATACATACATACATACAGACATACATATGAATGTACGTGAGGTGTGCTACGTTCGTCGTATGCACGTGAGAGTTTGAAATATTTGACTCTGCATACAAAATGGCTCTGGTTGGGTGGCGGCTGTCTAGTTGCTATTTTGGTGTCACTGATGTGCATGATGACGACAATGTTGATAATATTAACTTTTGGTTTTCATTTTGCATATTGCATGCTCGCGAGTGTAGCGTAATGAAATAATTCGCTTAGTTTGCGTGTGCAGGTAGAAATGATATGCATGTTTTGTGATAGGTACGCACTGCAGATGTGAACAGAACCCGCGGAGATGCGTGAGTAATTTAACACTGAACGTATAATTTGCGGAAAAATAAGTGGGATTTGATATAACCCGAAACACAAAGTAAACAAAAGCCATTGAAATAGGATGCTACATGTAAATCGAAAGAAGTAGTAAAAATGGGATGGACAGAAAAAAAATTAAAGGAGTTCTGGTACAGAAAATCGAATACAGTGTAACCTCTTCAAATGCACACCTCTATTAGATGAACACCTATCTTGCGCGGAAATTCTTTCCTAATCCATGCCTTAGGTATAGCAAATCCGCCTCTTTTGAGCTAACACTCATCTATACATACATATAATAAAATTTTAAGAGATTAGATAGTTGCCACCTTCAAAAAAAAAATGCAGTTTAATTAAATTCATAAGATAAAGTAAATATTGCAATGTTGCTGTCAACATAAATGGATTTAAGAAGGCGTACAGCCGAAAATATTTTTGCGGAGATTGCCACCTGTTTGCAAAATTTTAATTTAAATTCATTGACAGATACATTAAATATTTCTATATGGGTATTCAACTAAAGACGTTTAGGAAAGTTTACTGCCGAAAATATTTTTGAGAAGGGTTGCCACCTTTTGAAAATTTTTATTGAATTGAATTGATATTGAATTAATAGATTATAAGATTATAAATTAAATTTGCAAGTTTAAATGACTTCGAAGATATATTAACTAACATTCATACAAAAATCAAGTATGTTTCATAAATCGAAAATTTGTTTGAAAATCTCACTTCATAAAGCTCTTCAATTTCATTTTTTAATGAGTGAGGCCATACGAGTTTTGGGAGGGAGGAACAACACAAAAATACTTTTAAGGTGCAGTGCAGCACGCCGGCTATTTGCAAGTTTTTTTTTTTTAATAAAATTGGCACAAAACCGTTATTAAGAGGATACGAAATCAATGAAATGCTTTTTAGATACAAATATAGTTCACAGACGGCGAGTGTCCGTTCAAGGGGGGTTTCACTGTATATTGCCGGCTCCAGCAAATTAATAATACATTACAAAAATCCACTCGCTTACCAAATTTCAGTCGGATATTTACCAACTACTACTACTTTTGGCCGCAAGAACGTCCCACTCAATCAATCAATTCTCGGGAACTTACAGTTTATTGAAAATAAAAACTCGCAACATTGATCCCACTATACATCAACAGCGAGCTTTAGTACACCCCAGCCACTTCTGCATTGATTTCCTGGAATTTCGTCGTACAATACTTCACTACGCATTTGCTGCTATTGCTTTTTTAATATTGTTGTTACTGTTAGCTTGGCAAAAGTAATTTAAGTATTTTTTGTTGTTGGAACTGTCGAGGAATTATTCTCAGAGTTGTTCACAAAACACTTGCAATTTGTGATTTTTTTTTTACCATTTTACAACTCCATCTTGCGAGCAAGTTTTTCGTGGGCATCCCTGGTGTAGATAGTTTATCAGTTAGACAATGGCCTGTTCCCACCAAAAAAAAAAAAAAAGAAAAAACATACTTGCGGTAGATCAAGCTGCGAGTAGAAGGAGATCAGACTTTTTCGCAAAACATGAAAGAAGAAGTATAGTTATATAACAACGACTGATCAAATTTCAAACATCTTGGGTTCGAAAAATTTTCGAGACGGCTGGTCTTAAATCAAACTGTAGGTATGCATCCCCGTTAGCAATAAAATCGCAGAGAGGAGCTGGCTTTGCAAGGATCAGGTGTGAAACTTTTGGCAGAGATTTATTGCAAGAAGATGGCATCAGGATAACTACATCAAGAAACAGGTGTAACGCCGAGCAACCTATGGCATTAGCTCAGTGTTCTATAGCCCTCAGGTATTTTGTGTCCCCTAACTAATGCACACACAAGGGATGTCATCAATAGATTAGTGAGCAATAAGAAAGTTTATCAGGATCTGCTTTGAATATGCAGAGCACAGATAAGCTATATGAATTTTCTGTACATAAAAGCAGGCATCTAAAAACTCCTTGGTTTAAGCACAAGGCACCCTCGATCTTTCGCTGGATATTTCAGGGGACACAGTTTCTCCCGCTTTACCATCAGTAATGGACCAACAAGTTTTTATTGGGAATCGATATAATATGAATCACCAAGTCGGGGATGCTCTATCTTTTGGTTGTATTACTTCGTGTTTCGATCAAAATCGGGTTAAACTGACCGGAAGTGCATTTTTTACATAGGGCATATACAGTATCGGTCATATCTATAGCACGCCATTTCAAAGTGATATTGTGTGCCACTTATGTTTATTTATTTATTTTTAAGAATTTTCAATTAAAATTTATTTCATTCTCAGACAAACCCCATATATACCCAAGTTTAACAATTTGTAGAAAACTTCAAAAAAGTGCAACAAAATTTCACCTAAATTTCAAACTTTTTTCTCGGAAGTGTTAGAATTTTTTTGAGTACACAGTTTTTTAGCCCGTGCAATTTTAGTCTGATGATGTGCAAATTTCAAGTGGCTACGAGTTACCGTTAATTTTTTAGAATTTTTTTTGTCGCATTGGCTTCCATATAATGAATAAACTCAATTTATTTGTATATGGAAGAAAACCGCAACACCTTTGAAATTTAGGTGAAAATTTGTTGCACTTTTTTGTAGTTTTCTAAAAATTTTTAAACTTGGGTTTATATGGGTTTTGTTAGAGAAAGAACTGTATTTTAATTGAAAATTCTTAAAAATAAATAAATTAACATAAGTGGCACACAATATCACTTTGAAATGGTGTGCTATAGATATGACCGATACTGTATTTTACAGAAAGCTGATTTAACTCAGAAAGGGTTCTGATCAACGGCGATAATTTTATGTAGTTAGTTTTCGGAAATCCCGAGATGGAACATTTAAAGTTAACTTCTTCAAAAGATTAGGACAATCGACGGCGCCTTCCACTATTTTAGCCACAAAAAAAGGCTGCGAGAAAAGAACGCCTAGTGTTTAACGAACTTAAATTAAGAAGTTGACAATGAAATGCACTGAAGAGGAAAAGTGGAACAATAGAACGGAAAGTTAAGCTTGTGGTAATGTACCTTTTCAGTTTATTAACTTTATGGTAATTCAAATTTGCATTTCGCCTTACCGATGTTTAAATAAACGTTTAACAATAATAATTTTAAGGATTAGCATATGGAAACTAAAAAAAAAAAAATGACCAAAAAAATGAACTGGATTGTTCCAGTTTTGCACCCTCTTAGTAAATACTGAACTTTATAATTCAAAGAGGAGTTCTGGCTCATTTCATGAAATTTTGAAATCAAGACACGTGGGATTTTCGCTGTGAGTGCTTTAAGCGCACATACCAAGGAAAAAAATTAAAAGTTTTTGCAAAACGGACAGAAAGTCAATGCTATAGAAAACAAGCGATAGAAGGGCGGACCTCACTCTGCAAGGTCAAGAGACCACAAAATAAATAATGCAATTTTCCAGGCTAGGAGGGTCTCTGAATACCAATAAACTTGGTTCCATATCAAAAATTACTGCTTTTTCACCACAAAGGAAGTGACAGGTCATTATATAAGACATTGAAACAAATTGTTCCAGCACAAAGATAAAGAGTAGAAAGCCTGCCTTGACAACCAAAAACACTTTTAGTCTCAGAAACGAATTTTTACCAAGAAAAAACATTAGATTGGTATTATTTTGAAGCGGGCATTTACAAGTTCTTCATAAACGGCCACACTATTACATCAAAATTTAATATTACTTGATAACTTTGAGGATAAAATTAAACGCTTCCAATCGGAATATTGGTTCAGGTGCTGTCGAAATGCATCAGTCAAGCAAATAGTAAATTTTTCTATCAGGTGCAAAACTGGAGCAATCCAGTTGCTAGGTTTTTCGCAATTTTCTTCTTTATCTGCTTGTATTAATAATTATTCTTTTGATGAAATAAACATTGGAAATGTGAAATCCGAAACTAGATTACAAAAAAAGGTTTCATATATTGCGGTTTTGCTCCTTAGTGTATATACGTAGGTATTGGCTCCGAAAATTTTAGAGAACGCAAGGCAAATTTAACAAAAACTTGTTGAATTTTTTCAGTACGGTTTACATAGACGATCTGATAGGGTCGCCAAATGTAAGATGCATATTCTAACATAGATCTCACTAAAGTAACATAAAGAAGCTTCAGCGTATAGGGATCCGCAAACAACTGACCACTACGACGAACGAATGCGTGCGTTGCAATAACCTTTGAAAATTACGTAATTAATATGGGTTGAGAAGGTTATTTTTGAGTCGAATTAAACTTCTAAACCTTTAACCTCTGCGACAAAATTCAAGTCTGCTTAACTCACTTCCGGTCGAAACCTGAAGTCGGTACTACGACCAGTAGATAGAGCATCTCATATTTTTGCGTTTTCCAATAAAAAAAAACATTTTCCACCATTTTAGGAGGGGTGGACCCTGTATGCCAATAGCCCAAGATAATTAAGAATTTCGCTTTTGTGAGCCTAATCTGATCCCCTGGTCGCCTTTGGTAAGTATTCCTTCGACTACAAAGTCTTTGCAGAACCACATATTTGGACTTTGGCACAGCGTTCGCTGAACTGTCACGAGGCCCAATGTCCACTGAAATGCGCTACAAAAATAAGAAAATTTAGAAGACTTTCAATAACAGTACTGCACTAACAATAGCACGATCTGGACATCACAGTCTGCGCCACAACATTTACACGATTCAGTCATAATGCACGGCAATGGAATACCTAACCGAGCACACATAGTGTGGATTGTCAACAATAATTTTACGGGCATGATAATTTGAAAGCATTTTGATTTCAAAATGTTCCTCTGTACGCACATACGTACGTACGTACATACATATGTATGTATGCGGGCGAAATTTTGTTGTTGCAATTCAGCGAATGAGCATTTCATTTGAAGCTGGGCGAGCAAAAGAGTAGAGAAGCAAGGACAAAATTATATGCTACAATCAGCATTTGGTCCATAAAACGGTCAGGTAAATGCGATTCGGTGTGCTGCGCTGTTGAGAGGTGAACGCACGTAGTTGCAGCAATAATTTTTCGCACACACTCACACACACACACACACACACACTTTTATGAACTCGTGCATGAAGAGCCAGCAATTTATGCCAATTCTGCGTAATTTCACATTAAACCAAACCTAAGTAGTATATGTCTTCCGTGCTAAATCAATGGTAGCACAAACGCACAAAAACATACATACACACACATACGTACGCAAGTATAAGGATTTCTAACTACCAAACAGCAAAGGTAACCAGGCAGAAATTGGTTTTTGAGTTTTATTGGATATGAGCACGACGCTCCAGCCAAGCGCTGTGGAGCCAAAATTTTTGGTGAAATCAAAACGCTTCGATTCGATGTAAAATTGCAATGAACGCCAAATGATTGTGTAGCTGGATTGGCGTTCAAATAACGGTATGTATATGCATTATTTGCCATTGCTGCCAATGCTGAAATAACGTGTGCGTACGCCGCTAGTGAAACAAAGCTGGAAGAGCAGCTGTAACTTTCGCAAAATTAATGTACATATGTATGTACATGTGTGTGTGTTGCATACTTTTAGGTGCATAAACGTACTTACACCCCTAGGTACATAGATTTGTAGTACGGATTCATATTGCGCTATCGCACAAACTTATTACATTGCAGTGAACGCACGAACGGCGAGTTTAGAATGCAGCAATCGCAAGACAAAGCACAAAAATCGACCGGCACCCACAAAATGTGCTTTTCCAGTAGTCAGTCCATTGGCAAATTGTGTAATGTAGTGAAAGCGTATGAACATGAACACACATAATTTGCTATTGGTACTGCGGTGACGCGCTTTTAAACGAGCATTCGATAGCATGTTGCATACACGCAGGCGTTTGGAAACGATTGCAGAGTGTGATAAGTCGGAATAAGTCTTCTTAAACAAAGAAGTAAACGAAAAAAAAAAATAAACTTTTATTAGAAGGGTGAAAGTTGCATTAGTTAAACTTTGTTGTAAGCACTGTTTCCTTCTAACTTAAACGACTTAAATATAGTTCCATTTCTGATTGACTTTTCCTTGACTTTGAAGACCTGCATTTTGATTTTGCTGTAAATCTACTTTTTATTAGATTTTGATTTCAATCTGTATTTAACTGGCGTTCTATTCGTGAGATGCGATGTGAGGTTCGAATCCTACTGCATGGCATTTTTTCTTCATTGGTTTTAATTTTTATTATTATTTTTTTATTCAAGTTACTTTTAATTTGCAGATTCTATTGTTTTTAAAAGAAATATATATAAGTATATACATATATAGCTTGATTTTTATATACTTTTATTTTTATTTATTTATTATTTAGATGTTATTGTTTTTAAAAGAAAAATTATTTTTTAGTTGATTTTTATTTTTAGGAACCCAGTATAGATATTTCATTATTAGTTTTATTAAAATTTTATTAATTATTATTTTTTCTTTTTTTATATATTTTTTTTTAAATTTAGTTTTCTTTTAATTTTTACATTTTATTGGTTTAAAAAGAAAAAATATTTTTAATTGCATTAAGTTTTAGTTTAGTATTTTTTTATTTGTCTTTTTCAATTATTATTTTTTACTTTTTTATTAAATTTTTTTATTTTTTGTTGCATTTTTTCTTTTTGTGCAAATTTTGTATTAATTTTTTAGATTCTTTTCTTATGATTTATTTTTCCTTTAGATTTTATTGTTAAAAAAAAGTTTTTTTTTTTAATTTCATTGAAGTTTCAGAAAGTAATTTTATTTTCCTTAATTAAATTTTTTCTGTCTTAATATAATTTTCTTTTCATTTTTAGACTTCGTTCATCATAATTTTTTATTTCCTTTTTTTCCAATAATTTTTGATTTTATTGTTTTTGAAAGAAAAAAAAAATATTTCTTTAATTTAATTTAATTTTCAGCAACTTATTTAATTTTTCATTTTTAATTTAATTACTTATTTTTTTCACCTTCCACTTAATGTTTTTCATTTTCAATTAAACTTTTTATTGCTTTAAATAAATTTTCTTTTAACTATTAGTTTGTATTGCTTTGAAAAGAAAAAATACTTTTAATTTGAAAAAACTACTTATATGTATGTATGCATTATATTTTCTTTTTTTATTTATTTACCTTTCAATTAAATTTTAAGCTCTTTTTATTTAACAATAACATTTTTTAATTTCATTTAATTTTTTAGAAAATTATTTGATTAACTTGTTTATTTCTTTAAATCTTTTCATTTTTTAATTATTTTTGTTTATATTTTTTAGTTTCTATTGTTTTAAAAAGAAAAAATATATTTTTTTATTCAACTAAATTTTTAGAGAACTTGGTGCTCAAAGATTGGTGAGTTGGAAGAAAGTTGCCAGAATGACATTTAATTTTGATTTAACTAGATTTTTTTTAACCCTGATATTTTCACTGCTCATCCCCTCATCTTGACAACCTACTGCCGGATTAGTAAACTTAGCCTTGGATTTTAATTTACTTATTTAAACACGATTCTGACTTTGGTTTTGCTTTGATTGCTTTTTTAATTCAATTTGAGTATAAAATAACTACTCCTGACGATCTGACTTAACTCTGAATGACAAACATCTTTATTCTTCAATTTAGTTGAAAAACTATTTTTTTCTTTAATACCGAATTCGACTTCACTGATTTTGATGCGATTCCGAGTGATTTTGACTTTGAATTTGGTAACCTTTTTTCTTATTTGTTTTAAATTGTGTTAAATTTGAATTAACCTCTTGAGTGTGACTGCATTTCCGTAAAAAAATTCTTTGAACATGCTTGTGATTTTTCGATACTGATACTTTTTTTCGATTTTTTTTTGTAAGGCTTTGACTAATGACTTTGACTTTTAATTCGACTTTTTATTAACTTATGGTTTTTATTTTGACTTTATTACGCATTTGTCTTTGATTTGGTTGACCTTCACATTCGGCCCTGCCTAGAAATTTATCCAACTCTGCAAGCATTCCGAATTGAACCGTCCACACGATTAACTCTCAGCTTTGACTTCAATTGGGCAATAACTCAACTCACTATATTTAAATGCTTAGTAGCTTAAAGGATATATTTTTTTCCTTTTTGTATCGGCATACCTTTCCTCTTCGCCTTTTAGACACAAAATAAATCTCTCCATGTTTGCATTTTTTCTTTAGCTACCAACAAAACAAATTATTAGCAGCGCATTCAAAAGCAATCCAGTAATATATATATATTTTTTAAATATTAGCATTCCGCGGAAGGTAAAATAGCTAAGGCATGAGAAAACTTCAACAAAGGAAATGAACAAGAAAAAATGCAATCAAGCAAAAGAATCTGAAAAGCAACAAGCACTGAGGAGCTATGTTTTTCTGAAATCCTAAAATTTTTTTTTCTTACCTTTGGTATACAGCGTACAGCGGCGCGACTTGGCTGAGCTTTCTCAACTAAACGCCACAAGTATACTTTGCACACACATATAAATACAGCACAGAACACTGCCAAGGAATAAAGTTAAACGTTTGCCGCCTGCATATAAAAAAACAAAAAAAAAAAAAAATTTCGCAAAAGGCACCAAGCAGTTTGTAGTGACTAAATAGAAAATGCAACAAAAGACCCAGTTGCTGCTGGCATTCAATGGACGCCCGCCGCTTGGCTTGCTGGCCGACTGCGGCTGGCGCTGGCTGGCTGACACTGGGACAATTGCAGGCCAGAATAAAAAACGATTGGATACAACACAACAGGCAGGAGGAGGTAGTCAACTGCTACATAGGCGAGCAGTCATGATACAGCGAAAAGAGGAAAAAACGAGCGAGCAAAAGAAGGCGAGACTTGAGAAGACAAAAAGCAACAATGCCAGAAGACAAAAGTGTCAACCACAAGGAGTGGTGAATAAACATCCAACACGCTAATATACAAAGGACAAGCACACACACACGCTTGCACACTTGAGCTCGTAGCTAGACAAAGGAACAGAGACAAAATGTAGAATAAGTAGAAAAGGCAGCAGTCAAAATAAAACCAAATAACAATAGCCGTATATGTATGTACATATATGTTAAAAAATAGGCGACATAAAGTGCTGTTGGCTGCTAGCCGAAGGAGTTGGAAACAAAAAAAAAAAAAAAAAAATTGACTGTGCACACTGGCATCGAAAAAATGGACTAAAGGCAACGCCAAAAGGCAGGCAACATACATACATGCAACAACTTGACATGAAAATGAGCGTGCCACAAGTACGAGGGGTGGTAATCTGTTGCGGGAAGGGGAGAGTTATAAGCCAAAAAAAAAAGCAGCGTCGCGCCTTAGCAATACAAAAAAGTCGTTAAATAAAAGGGCTACGCCGGCGCGCGCAGAACGAAACGAAGCGTTTTTTAGATGGCAATTTGAGAGCTATAAAAAAAATTACTATGCAGGTGTTTAGAAAAGATATTCTTACAAGTTTTAGAAGCGAAATCTCGTATAACCGTTTGAGCGAAAATTTAAGCTGAAAGCTCTTTACTAATTTATTTATAAACACTTCAGTAAGCTTAACAGAGATATTCTGGCAACTCACCACAGTCTTATATAAGTCTTAAGTCTTTCCTAAGGCAATTGTCAATTCTGGCAACTATTTTGAAAGCTCTTTACTCTCTTTCAAAATACTTATTGAAAAATCTGCTAACGAGGAGGTCTTATCTTTCGCCATTTAGCAATAAGTTTTTTTTTTTAATAAAATTAGAAAATTATATCTATATATTTTTCTTTCTAAAATAACAAGTAATTTTTAGCAAAAAAAAACGACTTAAAAAAAATATATATATCTCTATATATTTCATGATCCAATGATCGGATCTAAACCAGATTAGTATGGGACCACCTCTGAGACCCTACCTTTCCGATGCAATTATCGAAATCGGTTGACGTGGTCCAAAGTTATGCGGTAACATACATAAAAAAAAACATATTAAAAAAACAGAAATAAAATGAAAATAAAGCAAACGAAAATTAGAATTCTTTTAAAAATTTAACGAAATCAAAAATACAATTTTTGTTTCCTTAGAAAAAGTAAACAAGTTAATCGAAAAACGAAAAAATACTAAAAAATTTCAAAAATATGCATAAAAATATTTGTATTTTTAAAACTAAATCTAAAAATTAAAAAAAAAACGGATTAAATAAAACAAAGAAAAACAAATTAAATTTAAAAAAAAAAAAAATGTTTAAAAAGTTTCTAAAAATTAAAACTTTTTGTTTTTTGAACAACAAAATTTACTTAAAAGAAGATAAAAAGTATTTAAAATAGGCTAAATTAAATAAGTTCCTAAAAATTAAATGAACAAATATTCTACTTGTTAAAAGCATAACATTTAAAAATTAAAAGAAAATTATATTAAGAAAAAGAAAGAAAGGAAAAAGTATAATTGAAATATAAATAAAATATGCATCAAAGGCACCTAATGCGTGAAATGGAAATCCATGCCTACTTGGGCCCTCCTCTGCCACTTTCCCAACTTTCGGAAAAAGCAAAATCTTTTTTGTTGTATTGTTCATGGTTTTCGCATGCTTATCGCTAGCGTTGATACGAATAAAAGACTAATACAAAGTGATTCAAAAGTAAGGTAAAAATGAGTATCATACGAAAAAAATGGGTGTTTAATTTTATTTAAAAAAGTCGACAGCAACTTTAATTACATCACAAAAAAAAAATAAAAGTTATAGTTGAAGTAATTAAAAAAGATTAAATGAAAATTATAATAACCGTCTTAGAGTGCGGCCGAAAACCAAAAGTGCGGCCAAAATTACAATAAAAGTTTCTAGGTAGAGCTTTTTCATCATTGAGTTGGCTAAACGGATCCTCTGAGAACAGAAAACCGCTCACAGTAACTGCCTGTACCCGAAGTCCCCTATTTTTTTTTTTTTTTTCAGTCGCAATGTGGTCTTCCCCCAATTCTTGCCCAATCACAACATTATTGTGAATTCAAAGGAAAAAGTTAAAACATGTAAACTTTGAGTAAAAGAAATCCACAAAAAAGAGGTAATAGTTGGAAATTATTTTGAAGCGGGTTACCACCTGTTTTAAGAGTTGAAGTCAATTAATTTATACCCAAGTTATGTGAAATTAAAAAATGTTTGTCAAATGAAAGAGTTTTAAGAAACATTTAGTTTCACAATTTACAATATTCTGAAGGTTGCCATCAGTTCAAAAGGTTATATAAACACAAATTATTGTATAAGGGTTTACAACCTTTTAGGGTTACCACTTGTTTAAAAAATCAAATTCAACATAATTCGTCAGTCGATTGCAATAATATAACAATGTTACACGAAAGATACAGTAGCGGCTCGATAATCCGGACAATTAGTGCCAAGGAATTGACCGGATTATCGAGTCGTCCGGATTACCGAGACCCTGCTTAAAAATGAATAAAAATAGCCAAGTTTTCATTTATATTTCATTTCTTAAAATTTTATTTTCATATAATTCGTTAAACAAACAAAAAACTCAAAATTTCTTTTTTTTAAAACATGCCAATAACGGTAAACTTGAACAAAAGTGTACTTATTGTTTCAAAATAAACCTATCAAGTGTAACTTGTTTAACTGCGTTGTTTTTATTTTCCATTGCGATTTCTCTTTGTTTTTGCAGTTTAATTATATCCATAGCAGAAAAATTATTTTCTTCTGCATACTTAATGCATAAATTAAATGACGATACTGCTTCTGAATGTGTTACTTTCTGTTCAACCTCAAGACTTTCGCTTTCCTCTGCAATTTCATTATGTTCTTCGCCACTGTCATAATTAACCTCAACAACATCGTCGTCTATCCACTCATTCACTTCTCGCTGTACGTAAACATCTGGTGCTATATTGACTAACAAACCTACCAAATCATCTACGCGTTCAGCATAATTTTCTTGTAGCACGCTAAGGGGTAAGTCATCTTCAGAGTCCCACTCCTGATTGTATAGAAGTTTATTCCAGCATTTTCGCAATACGCTGGATTTTACTGAGTCCCATGAGCTAGCTGTTATTAAGGCGGCATCTTTTAAAGTAAACTTTTTTAAACATTCCATGAGATCATTTTCCATTATAGACAAAATATGGGATAGAAAACTTTTGCGATAATTCATTTTAAAAATGCGAATTCCATTTTGATCCATCGGTTGTAAAAGCGCGGTACAATTTGGAGGTAAGAACATAACATGGAAATTTTCGCTAATGGTTACTAGCTGAGGGGAATGACACGTTGCATTGTCTAATAATAAGAGTGCTTTTTTAGGCAAGTTCTTGTTTTCCAAGTACGACTTTACATCAGGTATAAAGGAATAAGTAAACCATCTCTTGAAGAGCATGTCCGTCATCCAAGCGTTTTTGCTGTGGGTGTACTCTACAAGCAAGTTCTCTCCTCTAAACGAACGTGGGTTTTGTGCCTTGCCTATAATAAGTGGTTTAAGTTTATGTTCACCTGTGGCATTGCAACATAACAGGACAGTTATTCTCTCTTTTCCCACTTTTCTTCCGGGAGCAGATTTTTCAGCTCGCAAAGCTAAAGTTTTATCAGGAAGTTTTCGCCAAAACAGTGCTGTTTCATCGGCATTGTACAATTGGCAGTGTTCCAAGTTAAGTTCCAATAATTTGTCTTTGAATGCATTAACAAACGGCATAACAGCGCTTTCGTTATTGCTCAGCTTTTCTCCCGAAATCGTCAACCGCTTGATACCAAATCGGGATAGAAAATTATACAGCCAACCTGTACTTGCAAAAAAGTCGCAGTTCCGCCATAAATTTCGTGAAACAACTCCCTCGCTTTTTCTTGTAAAAGATCACTTGAGATAGGAACATTTTGCTGCCTTTTCTTCAAAAACCAATTATAGAGTTGTCTTTCCATCTCTTCATACTCTGCGCGTTTCATAGTTTTCCTTTTATCAAGTCCACATTCCATTTGCCCAAAAAAACTACAAATAGTGTGCATATTAGTTTGCACAACTTAAAGATTTTTCTATAATTTTACTCTTACCTCTGAAGTTTCTGTTGGTTTTTTTTAATGTCACTTATTGTCGATTTCCCTACTCCATATTTCAAAGCAAGCTGTCTTATAGATGCGCCTTTCTTTAACTCAGCAATTATTTCATTTTTTTTTGTCAATGGTTAAAAAGATTTTCTTATGAATGCCCGACATTGTGCCACTTCAACACCAAAATTAAACTATAAAATAAAGCACCTGCTGAATGTAAGAATTTAAGCATCAAGGCGCCAGCCAGACGCTGCATAACTGTAAACTGCCTGGATTTTTTCGAATTTTTAGTATTGCAGCATTTGAATTGTAACGTTTACATATCGCAAAAACCGATGTCCGGACTACTGAGGGAAACATTTAATGCAAGTGTCCGGATTACAGAGTGTGCAATGCAATTTATTTTGGTGTCCGGATTACCGGGGTGTCCGGATTATCGAGTGTCCGTATTACCGAGCCGCTACTGTATTTAAGAAGATTTTCGTGCGAAAATTGTGTTGAAGAGGTTGCCGCCTGTTCTGAAAGTCGAACATAGTTTAATTATACACAAACTATATGCAATTTTAAAATCTGGTTATGAAACGAACAAGTGTTTCGAAATCTTTAATTTGAACGTTTAGAATTTTTTAGGGTTGCCAGCTGTTAAAAAAACTTTATTAAAATTATTTAATAAGTTAAATGAATTGCCAACATATGGGTATCAATCGAAATGAGTTTCAAAATAATTTATTTCTGATCTATATTTAGGAGAGTTGCCACATGTCAGAACAATCAAATTCAACATAATTTATCAGTTAATTGAGATATGTATCACAATGCCAGACGAAAAAGATCTGAAAAGGTTTTAGTTTGAAAATACTTTTAAGGGGGGTTGCCAACTGTTTAAAAATACGAATTTGTTTTACTTATACACAAATTGAATGAAATATTGAAATATTAGTGAGAAACGAAAGAGTTTAAGGAAAGATTTAGTTTGATAATACTTTTGATTGGGGTTGCTAACTATTTTTTCAAGGTCATGAGATCTGTACCGTTATTTCGAATTTCCATACTGAAAACTCAAATTAAATAACCGATATTGTACATTGCATATAGGGTTTTATTTTTTTGAAGCTAGAACTTTTTTAGCGGTATAGAGGGACGGGAAATTTTATGAAAAGACACCATGCCAGACCCTTCTTCAATCAGAAATGTCTATATATGAATCGTTTGGAAATTTTTTTTGGGGGTTTTAATAGGGTTCCAACCTGTTTAAACAGTTTAATTCAATTTTGGTGTTTTAACGCCATGCGGCTTCACTAGTTTATATTTAAAAGGCGATATGCCTTTCTCAATTCATTTTGCGAATTTGCGAAAAAAACAAGCGAAGTAAGATGGTAAATACCTATGTACATAAGTGCAGCTGGTGCTAAGCGTATGCCGAAGAAAGAATTGACAGCTTGGCAGTGAGTGCTCTGTGGAGAATTTCCACATCATTAAATATTTAAACTAAAACATGTAACACGGAGACGCGTACAGCCAGCAGCTATAGTTACTAAAAGCACTAAAATAATTTAAAACAAAATATGAGAAAGTAAGAAAAAAGAAATACTTATGCAAAATTGAGACAGCGAAATATACAAAAATATACTATCTGAATTAACAAAGGATTTACTATGTAAGTAGTTTCATAAACTTACATACATACCATACGTATATTTCGTTTTAAGACTTTTTGAATGTGCTCACTTCAACGTTGTATGCCAAATTAGCGAAAGGCGCATATGGCGCTCGCAGGCAAAAGCCAGCGCAAATGTAGTAAATGGAAAAATAAAAAATAAAACTTGCTGCATACTTCCACGCATATTAAAGTAAAATTTTGTAAAAGAGACTACATACTTTTTGGTTGGAGTAGTAGTAGTACGAAAATATAAAACTTTAAAGCACCAAAGTAAGCAATAAAAGTTAAATTTGTTTTTTTTTGTTACAAAAGAGATAAAAATTTAAATTAGAAAAATTGTTGGCTAAAATATTTAACAGCAGCAACAGCTGAAAAATGTCGCTTGCAGTTATTTAAGTTTGCGCACTTTTAAAAAGTTCGACAGCTGATCTGCAATCGCTGATACTATGCTCCTACGCCTAAAATTATGCTTATACATACAGTAATTCAAAAAAACCATATAAAACATTCTTGCAAACTTTGTACAATACTCAATCAATTTTCATCAAAATTTCAAACTTTTTATTCAGAATTTAAAGAAAAATGTTTGATATGCAGTTTTGTTGCGCGTTCAATTTTAGTATAACAATGTGCAAGTTTCAAGTAGCTGAAAATTACCGCTGATTTTTTAGAATTTTTTTTTGTCGAGGGTGTTACGCATTTGTTTCCATATAAGGCAAGAACAAAATCTATTCTTATATGGAAGCAAATGCGCGGCACCCTCAACAAAAAAAAAATCTAAAAAATCAGCAGTAATTTTTAGCTACTTGAAACTTGCACTTTCATTATAACAAAATTTAATAAAAAGTTTGAAATTTTGTTGACATTTTTTTTTAAGTTTGATTCATTTTTATGAATTTCGTACAAAGTTTCCAAGAATGATTTATATGGCTTTTGTTATAGAATGAGCTATATTTTAAATGAAAACGAAAAAGATTTATGATGGAAAACATTTTGAATTTTGTGAAAAAATTAAATTAGGAGCATTTTTGTGAGTGACTGTATATAATTATAAGTGCGACCACAACTTCCTTATTAACAAACAACTTGGCAGCGAGTATATGAAACGCCACCGACACAGCCACAGCCACTGACATTGCCATTGTTGACACCCGAAAACTTTTCAATTGTTCGAAAGTTTTTCATTTCGACGATTTTCATTTCAACTTGCATACTTTAAGGCGACAAACAAAGGCGCACATGCGAAGTACAAAAAACTGACAACAAGAAAATCTGTAAATGTATTTATGTAACGCAAATTCTGCACAACATTTTACACTTCAATGAAAAAAATCTAGGAAGAAAACAGTGTTAGAAGTAAAACGGACTGTACAAAAGGTCGCATGACAGTGTTGTCGCTGCTCGAATGGTGAGGCGGCCTATCTGCATACCATGTATGTATATACACTTTTGCACATTACAGCCTCTGGCAGTATTAAGGCATCATACACTTGGAGGCTAAGGTAGTTGGTATGCTGTTGAGTAAATGCATAAATAATCGTAATGGCAAATATGTGTGGCGCTACAACACATATGTACAAATAGTGTAAGAAATTGCAAAAAAATGTTTGCCGAAGGAAAAGGTAAAAGAAAAGTAAAAAATAGCAAAGCAAACTATGTATGTACATACACACATACATTGCCTAAGAAAAACAATGGCTAGCAAATGAAGTGCAAATTTATGTTGTGCGCTGGGAGACAGGAAGGAAGTTAGCAGAGCAGGAAGTGCGGTTTTTCGCTTCGTTTGGCATCTGTCAATAACATTTGACAAAGACAAAGACATACACGCAGCACAAATTGCCGTTGCCGGCTCGCCAAAGGTGAGAATGAGTGTGTGATAGATGGCGACAGCTTTTATTTTAAATATGGTGTGTGTCTTTTTGTTGCTTTTCTTAACTTAACACAATTTATTTTTTTAGATTTTTTTAAATAAAATTCCATTAATTTTAAAATTTTGTTTTAAAAATAAAATATATTTTTTTAAGTCTGTTTAATTTCTAAGTATTAGTAAGTATCTCTTTTTTGATAATTTTTTTTTTTCTTTTCTAATTTAATTTTTAGATTTTATGTGTTTAAGAAGAAAGTTTTTATTTGTGCTTAATCTTCATACATTTTAATTTTTTTATTTAATTTTCTTCTATCTATTAGTTTTTATTGTTTCAAACAGAAAAATATATGTGTATATTTTCTTAATTTAATTTAGTTTTTAAAAAACTCATTGCCAGAATTGCCCTCTAAGCTTCACTTTTACAAAATTTCACAAGATTTCCCTGCATTCTGCAGAAGGTTCAATGGATGTACATCATATCTCAACCCCTCAATCGCCACCTCTTACACCATTTGGTCACCTTCGCTTACATAAGCATGTAATCCATAGCAAACTTTCAGGCGCGCCGAGTAAAAAATTACTTGCAAATGAAATGCATAAAACTTTTACGACTTTAAATTTAAAATGCAAAAAAAAATCGACGCATGTGAATCCTTTTTTTGCGGCGCATCCCTTCACACCCGTCATACCAACAGCCTTTACGCAAGCAAACAATGCCTTAAGCGGCAGCGCAAAAATCTTTGTTATGGCAGAGGGGACATACAGCGGGGCGGACAAAGGTAAAGGAGGCGCATTTGTGTTGATATATGTACCACATATGTATGTATGTACGCATAACTATAGTACATATGTACATACATATGCGCATGTAATACGCTCTAAGTAAGATAAGTGAGCAGCTGGCGCTGTGGGCCTTTTCTTCTCTGTTTTTTATCTCCACTGTGAAAAGGGAACTGATTATGCTTAGCGATTTCTACTTAGTTTTCCATTTGCTGTGCATTATTCTTTGAATGGAAAAATATGTTGTACCATATATGCTTTTTTCAATTTGCTTTATTTTCATGTGTAGTAGATATATTTTTATTTTCTATTTTATATTGCAAGCAACTTTTTGCCAAAGAAACTATAAACAAGTTAAACTTTATGTAAGTCAGCGAGGCCAACAGACACTCGAACAGCAGCAGCACACCCGCATGCCCAGCTATTTACTTCCGATGCTATCAGCGCTGGCAGACATAAATTTATGATCATCATACCACACACACACACACACACATATGTATGTTAAGTGTGTGCAAGAGCAATGCATGTGTGTGTGTGTGCCTGCGCACTGTTTGTGACAAGCGTATTGAGGATAAAGTTTCTATCTTTCTTTGCCTTACAATTTTTCCTCCGTCAGCGCCTGCTCTAAATACTGCCACTGCTGAATTTCTTGCAGAAATCTTTAGTATTTCTTCGAGAGAAAAAAATAATACACTAAGCACCGAAAGCTGTATGCGTGTTTGTGTGTGGCGTTCGACATGCATAAGTGCATACGTCTTTATACCACATCCTTTGCCGCTTCTCACACACACTGCACTCACTCCATCTCCAGTACCTTGTACTTGTCCCTTTAGCAACAAAAAAAAATATATATATATATCTATGTATAATTTCACCTCTTCGTTTGCCTGTGCTGCCCTCAGCAAGTGCTCAAAGTAGTTAGTGTCTGTCTGCATGCACGCCATAAAGTATGCAACAGCATAGTAAAGTAAACTTGAATGTTTTCTATGTGCACTCAAGCCAAACTTACTAACACACATACACACACAAATGCATACATATGTACATACAAATGTGCATAAATGTGCAGTGAAAACTTACTTTATGGTTTGTTGGTTACTTTCAACTTTCTTGATGTTTCATCTTGTGCATGTTTCTTACCAAGAATTATTGTTATTATTTCTGCTTGTGAGTGTGCTTGTTTGTCTGTTTGACTGCTCTGCTTTCATTTTGCTTTCTTATGGCATGTTTGCTTATTGCACTAAGCTGTTTTAAGTAGTTGTACATAGCTGTCTTTCACTGCCAACTGACCTGCTTGACATTTAAAACAGCAGTCATTCAATACAAATTGTGCTTTAGGTTCGAAGAAATTCATTTCATCTTTGAACTTTGTGCCAGTCATTCGTACTTTGCAGTAAGGGCAGTTTCGAAGGCAGATGCTGTACGTTTATAGATGCAATGAACAAAGTGGAAAATGCTAAATAGCAAAGCTATAAACTGTACTTCCAGGCTACCTTTAGTAGTAACGGTGGCCTAGCCAGGTATGAGGGGCGCTACCCTCTGGTCGATTCTCCCCACCTCTCCTCGGGTTCACCGTTCCCTTCTCCGCGGACACTTATGAAAGTATAATGCCCAGGGACCGTAGCAGTTACAACTTTTATTTAAAAAAAAATCGCTCTTTAACAATTATTCTTGTACTTTTATTTACATAAGTACTCCTAAAATAACCGTTATTTCTGACCTTTAATTTATAAATGCAAAATAACAATTATTTTTGCAATAAGAGTTATTTTTGATTTTTAAATTGTATGTCTTAGATAACCGTTAAAAGGGACTTTTATTTGTAAAAGTCATAAATAAAAATCAATCACTGAGCTTTATTTTTTAAATCATACTTATAAAAGTCATTTGTAAAAGTCGTAGTAAACTATTGTTTCCTGCGAAAAATGTTAATGACTTTTATACGAATGATTTCAAAAATAAAAGTCGGTGACTGATTTTTATTGATGACTTTTATAAATAAAAGTCTTCATAAATAAAAGTCTTCATGTTATCTAAGACATATAATATAAAAATCAAATATAATTGTTATTTTTTTAATTTTGCATAAAAATTGCAAATAAAAATGTATTTTCAAATTTTAGTCTCGGTGGAAAAAGAAATTGATTGGTATGTACATATCACTTATTTGTAGAACAATTCTTTCATGGTGAATTTTTCCATGACAGTTTTCATCAATAACTGTTATGTTCGGTACCTGATAATGTCAAACATTTCCAAATTATCCGATCTTCGGATGGAGGGAGTTTGCTCCGCCATCAAACACGTTGGACGAGAACGCTTTGCTCCGATCCAGCCGGGAAATGGTTACCGAGACAGTCGAAGGCAGTACCAGACGTGCCCAACGAACTCAGAAAAACGGTGAAAGCCAACACACAGAGCATATACTCAGTGATTACTGCGAATCAATGTGGTGAGAAAATGTTTAGCTCAGGCAGAGTATCTGCTGGAAATACTGCCGGCACTTCTTTTACTACTTACCATGGTAGCAGGGTGAAACGGGTGTTTGTTCGCCCTCATCTAGAAGGATAGATCGCACACCTGTTTCGAAAAAAAGAAAATATGCTAAAGGCCTATCAGAGGTCTTTGGGTGATCCGATGTGGGCACAATTTCAACGATTTTTTTTAATAAAAATTTCAACTTTTTATTCTGAATTTTTAGAAAGTTTTTGAGTATGCAGTAGTCCACAAATTTAGGTCTAATGAAGTGCAATTTTCAAACGGCTAAAAAATCGCGTTGATTTTTGAGAGTTTTTTTTTTTTTTGGTGACAGATTTTTGCACTTTTTTCATATAAGTATGAATTTCTCATGAAATAAAACGCGGGAGACCGTCAGCAACAAAATTTCAAAATATCAACGCAAGTTTTTGTAAATTGCGCTTGTTTTATTAAAAAAACCCGAAGAAGTACCCTCCAAAAAAAAAAAAATCTCAAAAATCAACCCGATTTTTTAGCCGTTTGAAATTTGCACTAGGCTATAAAACTGCATACCCAAAATTTTCTATAAATTCAAAATAAAAAGCTGAAATTTTGATGAAAATTTGTTGAATTTTCCTAAATTTTGTATAAAGTTTGAAACTGTAAACGATAACAAAAAAAAATTTATCTGGAAAAATATTACGAATATTAAAAAAAAACAACACGTGGTCATTTGTTTGAGTCACTGTATGTGATACTATATATGTACATTTAAAACTGCGACCGCCTCGGAAAAAATTGCATTCTAGGAATTCTAATAAAAATGTGATGAAAAGTTTGTGAAATTTTTATAATTTTTGTAACCCGGCCTGAAAATTGTATTTACATGTTTTTTGTTAGATAAAGAGCTTTATCTTTATAGGTAAATAATTGAACATTAAACAAAGGAAATAAAAACAGGCAAAACTGCAACCGGGTTCCAACATTCGCTATCGGAAATTTCGATTACCAAACGTCTACAAAAGAATAGCAGGCGCGCTTAATAATATGGCTTACTTCATATTGTATACTTTTAGGCCCTATAGCTGTTCATTTAGAAAATTTTGGTGACGATTGTAGGAATTCCACTACCGATCAAAATGTTTACGTGCTATCATTTTGTCGCGGCCTGAAAATATTTAAATAATTACACCAAAAGATATAAAATATATAATTAATCCACCTAGTTCTATTATTTTAACTGCAGTCTTTTGAAGTCTAAAAATTCCCACAACGAAGCCAACTAAAAAGTTCATAAAAATAGAAGAAAAAACAAACTACCGCATGGCAAACCAATACTGCGGAACGCAGAGCTGCAATTGCTTAAAAAAAAAAAAAAAAACAGAGCAACAGTACATACTTGGAAATGTTAAGTTACAAAGTACAAAAGTATGCAATAAAAAAAAAAAATAAAAAAACTAGGCCACGAAACATCAAATAATATCTAATTAAAATATTTTTTAATTGCACAGTGATTAGAAGCACTCTAAAGCACGCACGAAGCTATGAGTGAGCTGACCAGGAAAGAAGCAAATGAAAATTACAAATTTAATACATATCTATGATTGAGTTCATACAAAATAAGAACGAAAAAAAAAAATTCAATAGAGTATTCTTTGTTTGCAGCAGAACTTCGCAGACTTCAATAGCCAACTAAATATTTACGTGCAAACAAAACACCAAAAAAAAAAAAAAAAAAAAAAAAACATGACGAAATATGCGCACACGAAACCCTTGAAATGTAGAAAATTACCATATCAAAGTACTAATAAATATAAAAAGAGAAACAGTATATATTCTTTTTTGCTGTAAAAATGTTAGCGAAGCAGACTAAGCGCGCAAGAATTTAATCAATAAAGTTTGTAAAAAGGGTGAGCCATAAAATAAAACTTCCCTGCATACTTTCAGGTGGCTTTTAGATTATGACTCACGAAAGAAAATAACAACCCTTTCTCTTTATGATTTTTATTACAATTACACAATTTTTTATTGTTGCTGCTTACTTTTAATATGTACAGGTATTTAGGCGTATGTGTTCGCTTCTATGCGTTCTTAGCGTTGTTTTTTTTTTTGAGACTTTGCTTGTCCAACTTTGTAGGTTCTCCCTAACCACTACGTTTTGCAAATTAAGCCGCCGCCGCCTGCCTTGCTCGCTGTTATTTAATTACAAGCGTATAAATCAACAGCTGCGCCTTAATGCGCGCTACTAAAAATTATAATACACTACATTGTGCGAGCGAGCCTCGTTTTTTTGGCTAGTAAATATATTTCCGTTGAGCGCATAATCTGCTTACCAACGCACAAGCATAAGCATACATACATGTGAGGAGTGAGGAGAGTAAAACAAACAAATGCTGTAGCCGCCGTGAGCACGGTTGCCAGGTACACATTTTTTTTATATACCAAAACGTGTACCGAAATGCAAAAAAATTTACCAAAATGCAAAAAAATTTACGAAAATAGGTTTCAACCATAGATTTAATTATTCAAGTATTTTACAAATACACGTTGCCTATTATAGTTAGTAAACCAATTTTCCGAGTGTCATGCGAACTTGTTTATAATGCTGCCACATACGTATATTGTGGGACGATTTTCCATAATCCCTTGTCAAATTTGGTTTGGAGATAAATCGGTTGTCGTACTCCTAGGCAACACACCAACAACGAAAATGATTTAGAACAGAACTTTATTGCCAACTATTTAGAAATTAATACCCTTTCAATTTTCAAAAGTGAGGTGTCATAAGTATTTGGCCAACAGATGTGCAATAATGTTTTATTTTTTCGAAAAGGGTTGCCACCTATGCGAAAAATTATAAGATGGCTATAAGATGTGGGCAGTTTATTGAACTAAAAACGGAGGTGTAGAATGAAAGAACTTGGCCTCCAGATCGCAATAAGGTTTTTATTTTTATGCAGTTTTATAGCCCATTCACTTCAATACAATAAAGTTTCAAGACGCAAAAATTGTCGTTAATTTTTTTTTTTTTTAAGCTTTTGTTGCTCAACATTTCCTTCCATATAACGCGTCAATAAAGGTAATTTTTATGTGGAAGAAAATGTTCAATACCTTCGGGAAAACAATTTTCAAAACTCAACGGTAATCTTAGCGACTTGATACTTAAACTTTATTACACTTAAATTGAATGGGCCACAAAACTGCTTACTAAAAGGTTTGAGATTTGATGACATTTTTTTAATTTGGTAAATTTTTGTGAACTTTGTGCAAGCTTTGAAACTTTTATATACGTGGAATATAATTTAAATGAAAATTATTTAAAATTAATAAATAAACGAAATTTTGAAATTTGGTGCTATTATTTTGACCGCAACTGTATGTACACATTTAGTGCGTGCCTCGCGCAAACTACACCGGCTAGTTTACAATTATCTCAGAAATTTTTACAAGTAAAAGTTATCACAAAACATACATTGTACGGGGAGGGAGCTGAAATAGGATTGGGGGAAGTGTTTGAAAGCTTACAACCTCCCTTGCAATTCCGATCATCACGAGCTGAGAATATGGCTAGAGCGGATACCAACAGCAGGTGCAGATTATGCCGCTTATTTTAGCCACTGCTCCATGAAAGAAGAACACGAATTCTGCTGAGACGCTTAAAACCGAAAGCTCGATTTCTCATCGGAATACTAACGGTATACTGGAAAATTGACAACAAGACCGTCAGGTACGGAGCACCGCTTAACGAGTGCTCCACACTATGGAGAAAAATCTACAATTTCTGGGGGGCAACTTTTTCGGGAACGGTATGATACTAGTGCGTTGGAAAGACCAAGTGGCGCACGTGTAAAATACAACTAAATGTTGAAAATTATGTATACATTGCTATAATAGCCTAAAAGTATGCTTTCCAGAGACTTCAGCACATTATTTACATAAGTATGTACATTAGGACGGGTCAATTTGTATGAGAGATTTGATTTCATTTCGACTATGCGCGTATAGCGCAGAAGGATTCTACGTGTAATTCTAAGCAAATCTGCCGAAGATACCGTGGGTATAAAATCATTTTTAAGTTTGCCAAATTGCGAAAATATGTGTCTTAGCATTTTGCTGTAGTGTCGTAAAGAAGTGTGTAAATTTTGTATAGAAGTATGCTATAATGGATTTCTTGGTATGCAAATCCATTTATGCTCTTACCTTTTTCTGAAAACTTCCATCAGAGGGCGCAACAGTAAACATTTTCACATATACATACTTCGAAACCTCTGCTCGCAATTTGGCAACTCCAAATTGATTTTAGAGCCATGGTTTCGTCGGCAAATTTGCTTAGAGTTGCACGAGGAATTCTCCGATATTAGACGCGCATACTCAACAAAAACTGGCCCGCCCTAATGTACATATGTATGTATTTAAATATACATTCGCAAGTAGTGCCTGACTTTGGCCACCTCCACTTATTAAGCAATAAAAATGTCTGATTTATTACAAACATTTCGCAAGCAATTATTGTTGGCTTCTACATATTAATGTTAACGGCAACTTAATGCGAATACAGCTTTAACTATGCACTCCTGCTGTTGCCTCTTGGATTTTTGCTTTTACATAGAATGGAATAAACTGTCAGCTTCTTACGCAATAAAGTTACCGTTTTTAATGACGTTGCATTTGAAGGGTTAATTGAGAAATGTGGGTCAGCTGAATAATGAGAATGGAAAGCACTTTTTATGTAGTCCGTAGTGCGGCAAAATGTCTGCTTCGTGCAATTGCTTAAGTAATAAATGGCAATGTAAAGTTTTTGTGGATATGCAAAAGTTTATGAGACGCAGCAAAGAGACACAGCTGCGATTCTAAGATAATTTAAGAGGCACAATTAAGTTGGAAGGAAGTAGTATCAGTTACTAATAAAACATAATAAATAAGCAAGTAGAATTACTTTAAGAGATTTATTAAAAAAAAACTCAACATAATGGGACATATTTTTGGTTATAGTACAAAATCGAAAATGTGAAATTTTTTTATAGAAAATGATGGTAAAAACTTCATGACGGATTTCGTTGCCATCTGATAGAAATCCAGGATGTCGAAATGGTGTAGTCCTACATTTCAAAAGATTTCGCGAAATCTCACATTTCGGCGAAATCAAGTTGATTTAACTGACAATTTGTCTAATGCGAAATTAATAGATTACGATGTGAAATTAAGAATGTGCCGGATATCAAGATAGTAGACAGACGTTCACTAAATTAGTATTGCATTTAGTCTGTTTGCTTATATTAACTTCAACTATGGACTTCATGATAGCATGTATGTATGTATATCATTATGCCTTTGTAGGTACCTTGGTTACGTATACGCCACGCTATGCCAAAAATTTTCTAAAAACAACTGATCTATCCATCTGATAAATTCTGAATTATTTCTATGTCGTCGGAACTTATGCAACAACGAAAGAGAAGAGAGAACGATAACAAATGTATAAAACTGCTTTAACAAAAATACCAAATGATTTCTCAGTTTTATATAACTGTCATTTGAACGAATGTGACTGGTGGGACACTGAAAATAACTATATTTTACCTTTGTGCACTCAAAGATGAATTGTGGCCAAAAATCTTGAATACGCTGTTGTCTTCAATAAAATTGGGCTGATATAATATTCATAGAAATAACAAAAAATATTTAAATTTGTGACTCGTGGGACATGTCCTTGTGACTGGTGTAAAGTAATTATACATGAAATAAAAGTTTCCATAGACATAAATTACAACTTCTTTTTACTTGTTTAATATTTTTCAACATATTAATGAAATGTAGTCATTAAAAAGAGGTTTCCACTGTCGTTTTCCTCTTTTACATGGAATGACCCTTATCTTGTTTTAGTTTTAAACATCATAGAAAATACCCTTTATTTTGTTCTACATTCAGGATAATTTCAAAAGTTAAAAAACTTTTTAAAAAATTGATTTTTTTTTTTAACTGCCAAAAAACTAAAAAAATTTGACCTCGACAAGCTATACTTAACTCAGCGAGCTACTGAATCTAAATGAAAAAGTTTTCATATTTCTTAGCTTTTACGAAAAAAATTGTTAAATTTTTGTTTAAAATGAATTTTTAGCTACTTTAAACCAATTTTTAGGGCTCGATACAGCTTTAAAAAAAATTTTTTCCAATGTGAAAAACGAGGTTTGAAAAAATTTTAATTAAAAAAAAAAACGGCAAAAATTTTACAAATTTTTTTCGTAAAATCTAATAAATATGAAAACGTTTTCATATAGATTCCTTAGCTCACAGAGTTAAGTATAGCTGGTCGAAGTAAACATTTTTTCAAATCATTGTTGCTTTTCCACAATAGTTTTTCGTTAAAAACGGCCTCAAGCTCGACAAACAAATTGTGAATATAATTGTTATAAGGCCATGAATAACAAAAACAATTTTTAATTAAGTAATTTTTGTTCTACGTACAAATTAAAAGGCTGGCCAATACGATCGCGATTTTCACTGAAACAAAACAATTCTTCAACAAATATTTACTATCCCACATGTACTTTATATGAAGGGCTGGATGCAGAAGTGTTTTCTTTGAGAATGTAATTCAATTTGGATTACCTTGTAAATTTTCAATCCCTGGTTCTTCCATAATGGATCTAATATTAAGTTTTAGTGGATGACTACATAATCCATATAAGGACAAAAACTCTAATACTACTGCAGACAAAAATACACATATCTCTTGAAGAAGCTAGTTTATTTTATGTACCACTGATGATAAACAATTGAAAAATAACAACTTAAAGGAGCTTTAAATGGTCCTAAGTGTTTTGCCTATTATCAGTAGGTCCCGATCAAAATAAGAAAGGACTTTAACGCCATTATTTTTTTTTCAATAAGAAACAAATCTAATATAATATATGAACCTTATCATTCAACCATCATTCAAATAAATATTGTAGAACCTACTTCAAATCTTAAAGTACTAAGTAGTTCTTCTAAAATCCCAACCCGTTAGTTATGAGAAAGTAGTCTTCAGATAACCAAGTTTATATAGTAAAGGAAGATACTAACTTAACTTATTTCCTAACATACGTACATAGTATACTTTAGAGTGGCCCAAGAGTGCATGTGAAAAAGTAAAGTTGGAATTTTTATGCCCCCTAAGATTATTCTATACCGAAAAAATGTACCCCAATTTTTTATATTGAAAACAAACAAAAAAAAATAGAGATCGCTTAAAACGCTGAAAGTCTTCCATGTATTTTATATGGAAAAATACCACTTTTGATCGGAAAACTCTGTTTCTCTACAGCAGATTCCCAATAATAATACCCATTTATGGGTCCGCCAAATACCGCACGAAGTGCCACAAGATTTGAGTGGGGGACCCATAAGAATCTTTAGTATTAAAAATGGTTAAATAAACAATTGGGTATTAATGAGGTGTATTTTTGTTTTCGTACGAATCGAAAATTTGAAATTTTTGTATCGAAAATTTTAGGAAAATTTATGATTTTCAATTATGAAATTAAGTATGAAAACAAGAATACGCGCCCGAGTTTTTCGATCGAAAAATATTGATTTTTGAGAATTCTATACCATTTCTACGAAAAGTTGTTTTTTCCCATATAAAATACATGGAAAACTTTAAGCTACCTCTAAATATTTTTAGATTTCAAAACAGCGGTACATTTTTATTCGATATATGTATGTAAAACAATCTTAGGGAGGGAGAACAATAATATTCCGTCGTTACTTTTGTTCCTACCACCCTAGTAGTCCCATAAATGAGACAACGACGCCCCCAACATTTTATGACACATTATCGATATAATTAAAGCCTGTCATGAAATCCAATAATAAATATTTTAATGAGCTAATTAATTATGAATACAACCACTCACGCAAACAGATTCTCTCTACTCACTCACTTCACTTCACCCATTCCTATTACCCATAATTCGCTTATCACTTTTTAGCATCCGAACTGTCAACACATTTGTCGTGGTGGCGCAAGAAAGTATGCAACAAAACAACAAGAAATCAAGCACCAAGTTTAATTCGGAAGACCTGCAAATATTTGTTTAGTAACGTCGCCAGTATTTCAATTTTTACAAAGCTGTGTGCCCAAAAACCTGCTACCAACGTACTACATATATACATACATATGTACAAATAGTATTTAGATTCGCCTGGAATGGAAAAGCAGCCAACAGTCGTTTATACTATTTCGGAAACCACAAAAATTGGTTGAGCAGAGGTTTTGTGTTTATATCTTGTGGTCATCAACTTGTTGTCATTGGCCTTCTATGCTCCGTCGTACAGCGCGCTCAAGGTGGCTGCCTACCTTAACTACCGTCTATAAGTAATGTCACTTTTTGACTTTGTCGTATTTTAATTGTTTTGTTACACGCTAATAAGCGAAAGTTACAAGTTTTACTGAAGGCAAAACATGACAAATGATATTTTACACACAAGAGCAATGTATCATAGAGAGAGAGGGAGAGCACGCAAGGGATAGGTTGTTTTCATGTGGGGAAACAATTTCGTGAGACAATGTACATACATTTATTTTTGGGCGTTGCTGGTGGGAAGCAAAACATAATTATTGAGGTGGCGTGTATGGGAAATTCAAAAGAAGTTGCTTGATTGAAAAGACAAGTCATGCATGTGAGAGCAGCAATTTATCGATGATTTATGATTTGTTATGAGTAATAAGTATAGATACAGGCGAACGATATAGCTGGGGAGTGTAGACAAATTGGTGTGTAATACATACATACATATGTATGCCAGTAAGGGCGGTATAAGCGTAGATTGTTTTAAAGAAAATCGCTTGTGTGTTGCAGATGGCTGCGTGTACACAATTGTTGACTTTAGATTAGTATCAGGGAGGCGGAAAGTAGGCAGTAGTAGTTAAAGAGCAGGTTTTCTTGCAAAAAGATATTTATGCTGTTGGTCATGAATTCAGGCTAACCAAGCATTTATTGACCACACTAAACTCGAAAATGATTGTATTTTTTTAAATATATGTAATATGTGTCGACAGGGGTATTATCTTTAGCACTTAGAATTTCTATAGGGTTGCCACCTGTCTAAAGAATTATAGATAAGATCTAAACCGTTCGTTGGATTGCAATAGGTGAGGTCTCAAATGAAATGGTTTGGCTCCTTGATGTTCAGTAATGTATTATTTTTTAGTAGGGTTGCCACCTTTTTCAAATTTTTATGGATTTTTTTTATTCTTGTTAGTACGAGTATAAATCTTGTATGTTTATTCATTATTAATTTTTCGTACGAAAAAAAAATATATTAAAATTAACCCTTAAGCAGCTCCCTGGGACGAAATGAATTATTAAATTTGTTTTACCTTTTGGTACTGATTGTTATTAGTACATATATGCTTGTGCGTTAAAAATAAAATAAAAAATGTATGTTTCATTAAAAAAATTCAGGATATAGATATATTTGATGCTTTTAAAATTTTTTTTTAGCTATATGTACCTATATAAAATTCAGAGCTCACGTAAAACTGCCTAACTGAAAGCTAATCGGAGTTTGAGTGGATTTGATTAAAAGAGAAAAAAATATTTACTTTCAATTTTTTGCGTGGTCCCCGTACTAACATCGCCGATTAAGGGTGAAAAAATAAATAAAATATGCTGCAGTTTTTTACTCATAAACTAACAGTGCTAAGAGGGTTAAATTAAACGTTATCTAAATTTACCACGAACGCAATTTAAGTAAAAAATTATTTTAATTTTTTAATTTTATATGGAAATGGACAGAAAGTAAGAAATCATTTTGCATTTAAATCGCTGGTGAAACCGGCGGTTACAATTTCTTATAATTATTGTTACAAATGCTGGGAAAAAGATTATAACGATAAAACCGGGAAATAAAATTCGATTCACGTAAAAGGCCATAAGTTTCTATCTAAATTCTCCGTGGCACAAAAAATATTTTACCTTTATTAAAAATTTCTCACGAAAAATTACTAAAAATGCTTATTTCAATCACAGCTTTCTTCCAACTTCCTTACTAAATTCAAAAAAAACAGCAATTTCTAAACAAAAACTGAGCGCAGAAAAGTATGCAACATCTTTGGATCCGCCTTTTTATATTTTACTTTCAACAGGTTTTTTACACAAATAAGATCAATTTGAAGGCAACAGCGGCTATCTAATATAAAAGCTTGAAATTTAATGCATAATCAAGTATATCCCAAAAGTATACTATCAAATGTCACACGTTGAGCAAAATTACTGCAACCGACGAAACGCATTTGAGTTTCAAACTATCTGACACCTACCTTAACGAACATGAAGAGTTAACTATAACAGCAAGCACGCACACACAATCGACCACGTACATACATATGTGCATATGTACATACATGTCATCACCACAAAAACCAGTATGCGAGAAAATTAACAGATCATCATTTCAGCGAGCGCATTCATGGTATGACAGCAACATGTGTTCGTGAAGATTAATTAAAATTTTTGTTTGCCATGCGACACCCGCTTGAACTCGACGACGCCTCCATACGAAGGGCGCGCGCTGCAGCATAACGCCGTCAAGTATGCTGCATTCAAAAACTCAAAAAACATACGCTGAGACGTGCATGCAGTGTGTTTGAATGCACAAATAACAATTTCAAGAAACTGATGATAACTTTGTAAACATGCAACTAGAGTGGTAGCCAAAAATGATGCAAGTAAAATGCAAATAAAAAAGGAAAGCCTAGTTGTCGCTTTGACAAGCTGGCAGCAGCATTTTAGGAGCGCGACAAGATCACGAGCACAACTGGCTGTGAGTGCAGATAAGCAGAGTGGTTGAAGGAAGAGAGCGGGCGATGTGTATACTCATAAAAACGGCAACCATTGGTTGAAAAGCCAGCTCAACTTGTCTGCTATGTGTTAGTTAGAAATAAAAAATTATACATATATGTATATGTGCAGCCAAAATTTATACAACACTTTTTGCCAAGCGGTAGCAAGCAACATGTTTAACATCTCTCTGGTTTTTGTGAAAGCTAGCAGAGCAAAAAGATTTCTTTATGCTGCTTTTGGCTTTTATTGCGCTTTTTTTGTACACAGTCTTGTTTGCAATTTCTGTGTGTACTCTGTTGCTACTGAAATAGTTATGGATGCATACTTGAAGGCGTAATGTACATTGTACATATGTATGTGTGAAACATGCTTTATTTTATTTAATGTGCATATATATGCATGTACATACGTTGTAGTATGTTTCGGTGACCTCATTATCGTGTATGGTTTTGTAGGCAATATCAGCTTGATGTGCAAATGAGCTTTGGTTAGGTTTTGGGGTTTTTTTTTTTGCATTTTTGTAGAAAAAAAATGAAATAACGAATAAAATGAGAAAAGTTCAAAAGTTTTTCAACGCAAAAGAGCGAAAGGAGAGTTGAGCCTTTTTATGTGGCTAGCGAATGTGTGTCAAATTTAAGCGCACATATGTAAAACACATATGCAGATTTTTAAAAGATTACATACAATCTGTATGAAAACTAATGGAATTAATATAATGGGAGGAAAATATTATTCCAGTTACATTCAGTAGAACGGGCACGGAAAATTTGAACTTTTTGGTAAAAAAAAGAAAGCGCGCCTGGGCCACACTGGACAAGTTAAACCTACGTTATATATGTATCTAGTTTGTCTGATAACCTAGTCTGACATATGTACATACGCATTCCGTTGGTTCAAAATTGTGAATAAAACGATAGGCTAATTAACATAATGTTATAAGTTTAAGGTTATATTTTATATTTTTTCTATATTATTCTAGTTGCCTTTGCCATTATTTTTGTTTTTCTACTCTCTTGTTCTTATAAAAGTAAATTGTTTGAAATTTCATGTAACGTCAAATCACGGGATCACATGGTATATACCGATTATTGTATCGATAACAATATCGATTAATGTATAGACGAATACATATACCGGTAACGATATCGGTAAATCGATAAATATATCGACAACAAGATCTACTATTTAATCGATAGTAACAACTATAACAAAACCGATAAAAATATCGATAACAAAAACGATAAAAACACCGACAACAAAACTGATTAAAATATCGATAACAAAACGATAAAAATATCAATAACAAAATCAATAATAATTATCGGTAACAAACTCGACAACGAAGTCGATAAAACATCGATAACAAAATCTAAAAAATACTTATAACAAATTCGATTGTCATATCGATAGAAATATAGATAACAGTGACGATACTATGTTCATAGGTGTACCAATAACTATGCCGATACATACATACATACAGTGACGGCAGAAATAATGGACTCGTCGTACCTTTAAGAATTTTGGCTATATTTCTTCAGTTTATTTTATGTTTAATATTTTCAAGTCTGGGTAGTTAAACGGGGATTTGTATGGTATTTGTTGTATAACTAGCCAGACTTTTATAAAAAATAAATAAAAATGGGAGATATAGCCAAAACTCGTCAAAGTAAGGCGAGTCTATTATATCTGCCGCCAGTGTATGTACGTTCGTAAATAAATTAATAACAATATCGATTATTTTATATCGATAACAATATCAATAAAAATGTTAATAAACATATCAATTATTAAAATGCTGAGTTAGTACCGAGAATCCCGAAATTATCTAAAATTCCCAAATTTTTCGCAGATTGAGTATCTATCTTTTTTCCCCTATCTTCATGTTCGCTTTTATCGGTATTCTCAACCCCATCTTTGTATTACTTGTGTGTTTAAATTTACTTTGATCTTCATTTTCGCCATTCTATTTATGTATCTTTGTTTTTGTTTTTATTTATCCTTTTCTTCAATTATGTACGTACTCACCTTTACTTTCATTCTTATATTGGTCTTTATCTAACTATTTTCTATAACGCTTTATTAGCACGTTTTTGTTAAATTATTACCATGTGCATAATTTAAGAAGCAAAGTTTCCATCCCAACCATTCCCGTGTGCAATTTCTGTTGAATTTGCCAATTTACTCTCAACCAACCAACCGTCGCTAAAGAAGTTTCACTTCAAAAATATTTCTTTTACAGGGAAAAACATAAAAAATTCCAGCTTTAACACCGAAAAAATAAAATAAAAAAAAGATTCTAGTAATTTTTTTGCATTTGCGCAAATTTTTTATATTTCTTTTTGTATGAAAAATGAGCAAGAGATAATGTTACGCATACGCCATGTAGCCCTGAGAAACAGGCTTTTCTACTCATATTTCATTCAAAAAATCCTGGCGCATTTTCTCTTGACTAAATCGACTCTCTTCGTTGGTAGCTTCAAGTTTTTATAAGGGAACATGCTTCCATACCAAATAAATAATTGAAACAGAATCGTAATTTTTCTATTTTTTTCCTGTCAAAGTTTAAAGTTGCTTTATTTTTTCATCAAAAAAACAAAAATATGGAATGATTAAATAATTTCTTAAAAACAGGCCTATCGAAAAACGTGTTTTTGGTGGACTTATCTTAGAAAATGCGTTACCTTGAGCATAAAGAACAACATTCTATCGCGAAATCTTATTACATTAAACGAGCAATTCTTGTATATATATATATATATATATATATATATATCCATAGCGTTCTCGGAAACGGCTCTAACGATTTTGATGAAATTTTGTACTCAGTAAATGTTTTGGATTCTAAGGTTATCTGAATAGGCACTATCTCCGAGAAGACTCGTATAAGGTTGCCACCTATTCGAAATTAGTTAC
>NW_023458557.1:85583756-85599969 GCF_013731165.1 Rhagoletis pomonella
GCTCCGTAGCACCATACACAGTCAGCTAACATGTTTGCTCGCACGCCTTAACTTAAAAGGCATATTATTTTAAAGTAATTAAATATTGGCGTGGCAGACTCTTACTTTCTTCATGTATACACAAATTTTAGAATAAATCTCGTGTGTACCAATAAACACAAAAAAACGGAATTTTAGTTTCTCAATTTTGGCTATATCTTGTAGTTTCTTTAACTCAATGTATTTTTTTTTTTACTTGGTAACACGCTATCTTTATTACAATAAATTCGTTCCCTTCGGCAAGAAGAACATTTTCACCGTTTAATTTTAACATTTCTAAGTGCATATCTTAAATGATTAACATTAGGGAAAAAAGTAAAATCTCAAAAATTTCAAAATAGCTACGGCAGGTATTCTGCATGGTGTCATATTTTTTTTTTTTTTTTTAATTTGGTGGCACACTTTTGAAACTTCACAGATATGGATGTTGTATTTGATGCCAACGTCCATAGCTTATAAAATGAACATTACATTTGAAAACTTCCTAAAGTTATTAAAAAAAAAATAATAATAATAATTATGAGTTTTTGGAGTGACAATGAAAAAATTAATTAATTTCGTTTTTAAGAATTAGCATAATTGTAAAGAAATTTTTCCTCTCGTTAACCCAGGGCGTATAAGTAATTTGAGGAATATAGCAGCAAATGAGACAACACGAAGGGACCGTTAAAAAAGAGTATGTAGATATTTACCCTCCTAGTCGGCAAAACATCGGTACATTGCCAATTCGCTGCCTCTTTTATAGCGTCCACCTTGGCCTGAGAAAGTGTGAAAACATTTCTACTCAAATTTAAACGTAACATATCCTTTCACAAAAACTGTTTTTGATCCTTTAAACATCAAATTAGAAGAAGAAGATTCCCGCCAAAGCAGCCGTAACTCAATGTGCCTTGAAGTATGTAAACACCTTTTTATGAAATCTATAACAAAACAGCAATAAGCCTAGCCCTCCCTATTTGGTATAAAAGTTTGCATTGAAGGACAAGTGCGGCCAAATACATGGCTAAAATTACAAAGGTTTAAGGATATTTTATTCTAGAAAATTTCTGGCAATTTCAACTTTCACTCCATTCATTCGCTCTCAGCACTTTAGCTCATTTTACAAAGCGCTCAAGTTCAGATAGCTAACGAAATTCCAGTTTAAAAAGTATTTACCCCACCACTTCCTTTGCCAAGCATGGGTAAAAAACACCAATTTAAATATTTACATGCATACTTTCAATTCGCTTCAGTTGATCACAAAAATGTGTACTTTACTCCTCTTAAGCGCTCGCAACAAAAACACCGGCACTACAAAAATACTTGCATTGCATACTTTTGAGCAACGACAAAAATGTTTTGCTAAACACAACAACACTCGTACATGCTCGTGCAAGTGCAAAGGCATGAGCTTGCTATGAGAAAATTCCTTTACATAAATCTCTATCTCTTCATCAAACTTTAGAGCTATCCAAGTGGGCAACGCGTCACAAGTGGACGACGAGCACGATGACGATGACGATGACGACTATGAGGAGCAGGAGTAGGAGCAGGCTGAATATGACGAAGATGGCGTGAGTGCACAGCAACCGCTCACGCTATGCTTTGTATGCAGCTAAGAAATTGCTATTACCAGCCAACTACTCACTCATTCTTCCCTTCAATCTTATCACTTAGCTCGCTGGTGTTTGAATGTGCAGCTAAGGATGGCGTTGGATAGCTGAGGCGCTCATTACATGCTTGAAAAAGTTTTTAATTATGAAACAAGCACTACTCTGTGCAACACGCTGCTGAGTGCTAGCCAAGTGCTTGTACTAGTGTACTTGAGAATTTCTTCCGCTTGCTTTTACAAAACAGAAAAAAACGACTTTCTGTGAATATTGCGAGGAAGTATTGTCAGCTAGCAGCAACTCCTACATTTTGGCTGGCCAACCAGCTAGCGGGTGTAACGAAAAGTGAAAAAAATAACAACATTAAATTGCTTACTACTTTACTTACGAGCAATGGCTCGCTTTGAAAGCTTAACTAGGAATGCTGTTTTACTTTGTTTTGCACTCAGCTATTTTTCTAAAATTTTTTTTTTGCTACATTCTATTTAAAATTTTTTTTTTGTCTATTAGAGTGTCCTTCCCAGCTGCTTATTGCTTGGCTAGCTAGATAGCTAGCGTAAAAGCACAAATTCACTTAAAATAAATCACATCACACCACTTAAAAATCCACTTGAGCATGTCTAAGTATTCGTGATATCCTGTTTCCACACGCCTTCCGAGTGAGTGCTGCCGGTTTTTTTTTTTTGCCTGCATTGTTTCGTCTTTGATGGTACGCACACGCCTCTACAGCTGCTTCGACTATATCTACACATTAAATACTTTCTCTCTAGTCAACTACATCACAGCAGACAGCTAAGGCTATGCCAATGGTTTGAGCTGAAAAAAAAAAATCGTTTTTCCCTCGTTTCAAACGCCAGCGCCGAACAACGCAAATTCAATGCATTTTTCGTCTAAAGCGCAACGATGCTCATTTAATGAGAGAAGTGAAGCGGCGGATGCGAGTGAGTGAGTGAGTGACTCAAGAGCGTTGTAGTAACACACTTTACTCGAGTAGCATTAGCAAATGAGGTGCGTTGGAGTGTGTGTGGGCGAGGAAAAAATATGAACGCCTTCGTGCATGTGTGTGGATCTGTGCTACTCCTAAGGAGCTAGCGTAAGTAACTAGCAGTTCAAGCTACAAGCGAATTTATCGCTGTGGGACTAATGGTAAACGCACTTAAAACTGTATCAACATAATGAAGTACGACACTTACTGCAGCTACCATGCTTCAAGTGAAACAACGCGCACACAAACACACACACATATATATATGCTGCTCGCAAAGGATTTTCTGCAAGCTCCCACATACTTGCACATTAAATTGCATGTCTAGCTGATCGCACGAGTTCCACGTTTCATTGAGTAATGGCATTAAAATGTTTCGAGGTATGCTTGCCTCATCTCGTTTGCTGTTTCACTAGTTCAAGTGTACGAATTTAAAATAGTAATGCCATGTAATTGCCGTTTCACTTGTGCACGTGTACGTACATAATAGTCGAATCGAATCGAATGGAAATCTGTGCAAACAGGAATTGAAACAATAACTGTTGGCACGCAATGCTGTAGGTATAAGCTCGGTGAATTAAATGGAGGGGAGGCTGAGAGTAAGCGCCTCAAGACACACTTGAGAAAATCGAAATTGTAAAAGGTATTTGTCTATTAAATGCTGCCTGGCGTAATTGAAGGCGTGCCGCTTTCCAATGAGTGCTGTGGATGAAAGATCCAACGAGAACGAAATGTTAGAACACACACTTTCTATTGTTCGTATTGAAATTTAGTGAGATGCTGATACGATGTGAGATGATGTACGTAAAAATGAGGCAGAGCTGGCCACCCAAAGCGATCTTAACATAAACCAGTATTATGTTTTTTCTACTAAAATTTAAGCAAAGAATCATAGACAGGCATATCAGAAACAGTTTCCTTATAGAAAACTCGCGCCAGAGAAATAAATACGCCTATCTTCCAGGAAAATCTACTTTCCATGCTCTTAGAGGTGGCAGCAGAATGTGCTTCTTGGATATAGAGTGAGCTTTCGGTAACACACAACACTCTCTAATAGATATGCCGCTGGATAGCAAACTTTATTAAATCCAGCAGCATTACATCTACTCTAGGTCAGGAATGTGTCAGATGCTTGACATTAGAGCGATATCGCCACTGCCATGGCCCACCGTGGTAGACAAACTACTCTGCCTGATTAGCGAAAAGTGCTCGAATGTTCAGTTGTACGAAGACGACATGGTCATCCTAATCAGAGGTAGGTTTGAAGGTACTAAACTCCTAAAGACTAACATAGTAAATTCCTAAAGGAAAAGGAAAAAATTCACATTTTTAGAATCCTTGCTTTAAGGAGAAAACACATATCTTTAAAGAGGTCAAATACAATGGTATCTGCGCCTACATGAAGCAAAGCTTTGGCAACAGACCTAAACTGGCAAAAAAAGGTGTATGAAAGTCATCTCTTACTGCAATATAAAAATATGCAATATGGAATGGTGAGAACAACATTCACTGCAGATCTCGAATTAAGAAAGGAGATCCACTGTTTACAGCAAGACCTATATTTGGTGATCCAGTAAGCCTTTAGCATCGTTTTGGGCTCACGTCCTGCGCTTATCACTCCTCATCAGCGCTATTTAGTTCACGTACGATGAAGATAAAGTTCGGCGGTGAACCGCACCAACAACCCACATCCGGTCGTTGGAAGTGTAATAGCCCAATAGTAAGTTCCCAGAAATTTAATATAGGGTCTGGGCAAAGTTTATTTCTTATTTTATTTACCATCATCGAGTTGTAATCTCATTTTTCCAATTAGTATAAACTGCAGTTAAGCAATTTGCTGGAAGTCATGGCACTGTATGGACTCTTTTACACGGTGTCATCTATTCTCAAAAGAAATTTAGTGCCGACTATTCCAAGCACTTATTTACTTGTCTATTGAATTCTGGTGAAAAACTTGTTCTTGTGCTGCCAATTCTAGGTTTGGTTAAGTCATGGAGGCGCGTGCAAATGGCTCGTACTTCCACTCGGAGGAAGATTTGCCCATTGCGAATGCCTTTTTCATCTTAGTCACTATTCTGTACGTATGTAAGTAGTCAAATATCTGATATATGTACGTAAGTACATATACTACTAGAGCTGTTTAGCTATTTAGGGTTTCCATGAGATGTAGCGTGATTAAACAAATTTTATTTTTGCCAGAGAAAAATGTATTAGAATAAAAATATTTGACTCAGACCCGTGCGAGCAGAGAAATGCGTTTATCGTACCGCAGGCGGAAGTCATTATTCGCCTTGCATTTATCCGATTAAATTGCGAAATTGAATGGAAAAAAGTGCGGAAGCAATAAGTCATTGCTGGGATGATAAATGTGCAAGAGGCGCGAGGCTATTGCCTACATACTGAAGTATGTAATAGATGAGCTTAGAAGAGGAGAACGAGAATAAAAGGAAGGAGAAAATATAAAACGCACACTAAAAATTTTACGTTTTCTGCTGCGTTTATGCCTTTTAACGCAAGCTACGCAATTTTACATGTTAGCATAAAGTGCAGTTTGCAGAACGGACGTACATACATATAACGGAATGATGTTTTTTTTTTTTTTGTGAAACATCAGTACAGTAATTTCACACAAAGTTTATTAACTTAAAGATTAGCCATTTTTTGGACAACAGTGAATCGAAATGGAGCTTTCGAAACAGCTGGAGTAATATAACTCAAAAATGCTTGCTTAACCTGTTTCCAAAAATATTCTGAATTAATACCTGAAAAGATGTTTTTACGCCTGTGGAACGAGGTGTAATTTTCGAAACGGCCTGTTATAACTGTATAATATTTGTTTCACTTTTCTGCACAAATTTTCCGTATTAATCTTACAACTTTTTACATGTGGAACGAGATGGAATTTTCGAAACGACGCGCGGAAATGTAATCAAGTGAAATTTTCGAATGCTTCGTCAATGAACATAAGCAAATATTTGCTAAACACAAATTCCAGTATGCGGAACGATTTGGAATTTTCGAAATCGATTAGGGATTATAGCGCAATAGTGCTTTCTAAGCATATGTTTTCTTTCTACATATATGAGTATACTCGTTTAACAATGAAACAAAACGGAATTTTCGAAATTGATTGCGGCACTTGCTTAACACACTTGAAATGTGTTATAAAAAACGTATTCCTCTGCGGACATGCAGCAATTTTGTAACATTTAAGTACCAGCATCTTGTGGTTGGTTTCTTGCTTTTGTGAAACGTGCTTACAATAGTGCACACAATTTTATTACGTACCTCAACAAGTAATTTGCCTGATTCGCCATTAAAGCAGGCACAACACGCACACGCACACAAACGACTATCTCGACATTTAATTACATTTCGGAATGAAAAGTCGCTATTTAATGTATGGCAATCACAGGAGCAAATGAGAGCAACAAAGTGCAATCTGTATACTATCTAAGTATATAAAGCAAGGGTATGCCTGTATGTATATGATACACGTACCTTTATAGAGCAATACGCTGCTACAAGCGGCTGCTGTCCATTGCAATGCTTATCTGCTACTTCATCATGCTTGACGTTGATAAATTTTATAACAAACAATGCGTGCGTGTAGCATATCGTACCTGTATGCATATGTTTTTGCTTATAAAGGTATGTACGTATGTACGTTTATTACGAAACAGAAACATAAAGTAAAGTGGCATAAAATGTACACACATTCACACGAGCATCCTTTGTTTGTTTGTAAAGTATACTATACGAGTTGGTAGGTGTTCTTGTATTCTCATCGTAAAAAAGCCAATGTTGTTTCAGCAATCATTGCAAAGTGAAAGTGGGCCAGCTGGTCAGTTGAGAGCAACAACAGACGTCATTTCGAGTGGCACAACGGTGACAGGAACACTTGTTTACTTGTTGGGTTGATATGAAATTGGTTAGGCTGTGTGTGTGTCTGTGTGCGACCGCAATGGACAAAGCTTCCACTACCTTTACATAAAATAATAATAACGCTTTATTTTTATTACCATAACCATGATGCTGATGGCACTTTTTACCGGCATGGGCAGTGGTAGGTATGTATATGGAGCATGTAATGGCTGGGGCGTTGTAGCGAATAAAACCATAATGAGTTGTGCTATCAAAAAGATACTATCGCTTGCAGCATGTCAACTACATACCTTTGATAAGGCAGGTAAAAGAAGAGGAGGAGGAGGGGGAATGAAATAATCAGTAGAAACATCAAACGTCACCAATGGCAACAATACTATTGCATTTGACAGCCAACGTAGTTCCGAGTTACAATAGCAATAAAAAGTTACTACAAAGAATAAGCGAAGCTAGCACTCTCCAAACAGTGTGGAACGATTTGGAACTTTCGAAATGGATTTTGAAATATAAAGCAGCATGTTTGTCAGTGTTTGGCGAATGAATTAATGTTCTTTTAGAGTTGAAACGAAATGGAATTTTCGAAACAGCAAGCGGAATTGAACTCAACGCGCAAGTATTTTTGTTTCAAGGCTTTAAACAAGGTTTCGCAGCAAAGTGTAACACAATGGAATTTTCGAAACTGAGTGTGGATTAGGCTAAAACCGCTTGTCTGAGTGTTAAGGCCGTTGCTGTATATAAAACCTACGCAGAACATAACTCAACCAAACAATTACACATTTCTACCACTGCCGACAGCATAAGGAAAGTAGAGGCATACGCGAAGATATGAAATATTAAGTGCAACAACATCAAGTGTCACTATCAACACAACTTTTGTAACTGACAGCAACCGTAGTACGTACAAGTACCTACACACATACATGCATAATCCCACCAAGTGTGTGCTATACGAATATAATAATAAGAAAAACAAAACAAAAGTCAAATAAATAAATGACAATAGCAGTGCTGTTACAGCACAGCACGGACACGAGAATAAAAACCAAACGTCCGTTGTACATAAATACATATCTTGGCATATCGCATAAATATCTTAATAGTTTGCGTTGAAGGCAATTACTTTGATAAAGCTTTGCCGCTTTTTTCTTCAGCAAAAGCGGAGCTAGCGAAAATTCGTACTTACTTGACGACCAAGCAGTTAGCCAGGCTCCCCAGATACCTCAGCGAAGTCATATTTCAGAGGCTAGTACCTCCATTTTCAGCGAGACGTCAACGCTTTCATTACAACACCAACCAGCACTACGGCGGCAAGCCTTAAAATATACCTATTTTTTCATTATTTTCTGCCGTTCGCGTAGAATTTGAGTATGTCACCATTTGCCTCATTGCCATTGGTCTTATTGCAACGTAAAGGAAGTGTAGTGTAATCCCACACCCCTCACGCTGTGGCTGTGTCGTGTGTCGAATGGCGCGAAGGACTACGCTCCGACAAACGATACGAAAAAGAAAACAAAAATGCTTACCGCAAAAGACACAACAACCCACTGAGTATATTGACTACTTTGTTATACATATACATAAATGTCCGTGCGCCTATAATTATACTACCTTATAGAGCGCATTGTCTACGACCAACGAGCATTAAGCTAAGTGGCGCAAAGACAGTGCTGAGGCGGTAACCTAGCTAGCGCACATTTAGCAACACACTTCAGGCTGTTGCTAGAAGCGGACAATGGTGGCGATACGTTCGGAAAATTGCGCTGCCAAGTGACTCTCAGTTGTAAGATTGCGTCATTATTTAAATATGACCGCGGAGAGTTTACTTATTTGTGCGTGTGTTGGAGAAGAGTAGGGCCTTAGCAGATCGTATTTTTGTTTTCAGTTTGAACGCATGCAAAAAAAATCTTGCAAGCCAATCGTGGACAATATCAATATTAGCGTAGTGCCACGCTATCACTGTTTTTGCTATCGCATCGTTAGCTAGTAATAATTTCTCATTTAATCAGCTATTACCTAGTGTGCATAAAGAAGACTCAAGGGGACTTAAGGAGAACTTATGGTTGGCAAGCGTGTAGGTGGTTGAAGATGTAATTTTGTATGTACATATGTATATATGTATGCAGTGTTGGTTGCTAACGATGATTTGTGAAATTGTTGTAGAAATGAGTTTAAGATTCAGTGTTGAGTATTACACTGTGCTTGTAAGGGAAATAAATAATATTTGAAGATACTGCTTTAACAAGTCATAAAGAGATAGCAACGATTACTTCAACGTTTTGGCTAACGGAACGATTTGGAATTTTCGAAACAAATTGCATTTTCAGCCTATATCGAGGTAACCGTTGCTCTTTTACTGTTTCACGTTAAGCTAGTCATACTTAGCATATTGAAACAATTTGGAATTTTCGAAACAAATTGCATTTTACAGCTACGTTTCTTAAGAAGACTCAAACTAAAAGGTGGAAAATGTTAAATACTTGAAGGTTTCTGAACAAAACTTATTTTTAGCTTTTAAGCAGGGTTCGTATTTGCACACACATGCTCTGCTCACACACACGCCAGAAACACATTCAACTTGTACTCACTGCTCATACACATGTGTGTGCATAAGTGGAAAACAAACTCTGCTCACAGAAAAGTGTGTGCTGTTTGTTATTAAGCACATGCACATGTGTGTGAGCCGATTTTTGTACAAATTTCAGCCCATGCACATGCACATAATATATTTTTAAAAGAATTTGTTTATTAAACGTTATTTTTTGAAAGACAATTCAATAAAAAGTGAGATGTTGTTTGTTTTTTATATGACAGAAAACATATTAAAAAATTATTTTAAGATTTGAGTTAGAAATCGAAGTGTATAAGTTTCTCTACGCAAAGCACACACATGTGCGTGTGCTTTATATTAATAAAAATAAAGTACACACATGTGCCCGTGCTTTTTACCAAACGGCACACACATGTGATGTGAGCAAGTTTTTAATTTTTTATATGCACAGCACACGTGTGTGAGCGTAAAATGTTAGGGTGTGCTGCGCATGTGTGTGCAAATACGAACCCTGCTTTTAAGCGCTCGAGACGGAAGGCTCATAGTTAAAAAAAAATATATTTAGAACGAGTAGTGTAATAAAAAATTATGATTTAAGCATTTTTAATAAGAACAAAAAGGTTCCATAGAGAGTTTTACCTAATTTGGAAATTCCTGAGCGTTGCGCAATTTAATATTAACAAGTAACTGCTGAATATTTAAATTTAATCGACCTGATTATTTTCCTTTGCTAATAAATAGCTGCCGATTGAAGTTAAATGTTGAAAAATAAATTTATTTTTAGGTTTCTAAACTGGGTTTTTGTGGTAGTGCCTAGACGGTTCGATTTTTCTTTGAGTAGTAAATCGCCGAAGCAAAGTGAAAGGATATATACATACATATGCCAGAACTTATACGATAAATTTGTTCCTTTTTTATATTTTTCTTTAAAGAAATGAATACTAATCTTTAAGTGAGCTAACGGGGGACCCGTCCCACTTCAATGTTATTATTTACCCACGCAAAGTGCCGAAATAAAATCATTTAACTGGAGTTATTAAATAAAGAAGAGAAAATACTAGGTTGAGTTTTCGAAAGTTGTACGAGAAAAAGTTTCTTGCGTGTATTTGGTGTCTTCTATGTACATTCAAAGGTTTGTACAATAGTTAAATCAATGTATGCAGTTGCTTTGGCGTTATTTTCTTATATCCGTAAACTGTTTCGAAAATTCCATTTCGTTCCATATCAAACTTATAGCTACTTTCGGTAAAATATTACTACCTAAAGCTAGAAGTAGTGGTGCTATACTTATATTTCGCTATAACTACGAAATAAAATCACAATTGCGCTCATTTTTTAAATAAAAAATAAATAGAAGTGTAAATAAATTTTACAATGCAGAAAAGTACAACAACGCAAATGAAACGATTTGGAATTTTCGAAACACTTGGAAATCAGTGGAAATCCTGAAAAAAATGCCAAAAACTCACATTTAATAAAAGTAAATGGCTTAAAAACACCGCTTTCTGCATTAACCGATTTCAAACATTCGCAACAAGAGCGCCAAAAACGTAAGCTTGATATTTTATACAACACCGCAAGGCTAATGGAAACCCATTTATCACCGCTCGTGGCTGCCAAACTCGCAAAACATGCCGCAAGCGACATTTGATTTCAACATACAACATGTATGTATGTATATACATAGTACATATATATTTTTTACCTAGTTTCACCCACAACAACAACAAAAAACCACAATTCAAATTTAAATTTAGTTGAAGTGCATTTTTCATGGCTTGCCACTGTGTGTATGTATGTAATTGATTAGTATAGTAGTTACAACAAAACGTATCGATTCAACCACCAATCATTTGCGGTATATGCAGTTGCATGGATAAAAATTATATGTTACCAAAACAACAAGCAACAGTTTTAAATGGGCTACCATTTTTTTAGAGTAAAAGTAATTTAGTCAAGCAGAAAATAGATCAAAAGTGTACTTTGCTTTCACATTTTTTTTAGGTACATATTTTGTTTTCACTTTTTTCTGGTTTCGGATCAGTGATCGAAAATGGAAATGGATTTTAGTTCTACGAAATAAAAAACAAAAAAATCGAAAAAAATTTGCTTGTTCATTTCTCATGTAATATTTGCACTAACAATGCCCTTGTTTTTTAGCTTTTGCATTTATTTTGTGTTATATTCTTTTCTAACCGCAAATCCAATTCACTTTTCATGCCAACTCTAGTTTATTTGTTCACTATCGAAACAACAACAACAAGAACAATTACAATATTTCAAACAAATATTAGGTACATCAACCAAGAGTAGTTATACCCCGAAGGCAACAAGGGAGTGGCAGGGACAGCGCGCACGTGAGTGAGTGAGTAAGTGAGTGAGCTTTGGGGATATGCAGTTGATACTGAAGCAGCATTTCAATAGCTTCGTTAGTTAACGAATTGATTGATTATTTTCCAACAGAGCTAACGACAACAACCAGCGAAGGTGAAGGTATTGGCGCCAAGGGTTGTGCGGATGGCACACAGAAAGAAAGGAGTAAAAGTAAAAATTCTCTTTCTGCTTTCTGTGCCATTTTGCACGCAAAATTTGTTGTGCAAAAGAAAAATTACTGCAAATAGTAAGTCGACAAAGAACGTTAGCTTAGCAGCAACAACAACAAGGCATTTGAGTACCATGCCAAAGCAGCGTGCGGAAGAGTGAGTTGCCAAGGACGCACGAGACCTGCACTTGTTGTTTTTTTTTTTAGTTGCAAGAGTAAAGTTTGCGGTTCGTTACGATTTTCGAAAATGACGGTAGTTGTTTTGTCGTTTTTTTTGTTTTTTTTTTGTATTTCAAGCTAAACCATTGTTGTACGCTGCTTTTTGTAGCCTTTGTAACGGTACAAATAGTATATGCGAACCAAAGGGATTTGATTGTTTGGCTGTTTTGTATTGTCCTATGTTGCGCGACGTCTCGGCAATACACGATGCAAAAGTGTAAGTAAAATGAGAGAAAAGTTTTAGTTGTTGAGCGATGCACACACACACACACACACATGAACACACGCCTCGGGGTTTACGCAAAGGGACACATGTGTTTACACACATACACATTTGTGCACACAAAGCTGGCCTCTAGTTAAGCCAAAGGCTATTGTAAAGCCAAACAAATATTTTTGTTATACATATGTATTTACTTTCAGCTGTGCTGTAGCAAAGTTTTTTTTTTTTTTTTTTTTGAGATTAAAGTGTATGTGCGCTTTGAGTGTATGTGTTTAAGTAAACACAAAGTTTATTTATACCCGAATTTGGGTAATTTGCACCTTTTCTTTACTATAAATTGTTGTTTGACAGCTTGACAAACTAACAATGAGTACAAGAAAAGAGGCAAAAAAGGGATGTCACCCTTTTAAGCCAAATTAATGTAGCATACAATACATAGAAAAACTTTATGATTTGTGTGATAGTCTAGACGGGGCAGTTTGAGCAGGTTATGCCTAGGCTAGTAGCACAGAATGCAAAGCTTAGTTAGCCGATAGGCATACATATTTAGATGGTTTTCAACTAGTAGAGATAAAGCACTGCGGACATATGTATATAGGCAAGTACTAGTTTTTAGTTCAAATGTTTTGTATGTTAAGCACTGCTAAACGATACAAATTTAGCGTTAATCTTATTAGCGATGAAGGCGTAGTGCCAATTAATAAGGTCGTTTCGAAAATTCCACTTTGTTCCAGATTGTTTTTATTAAAATTTTCCACAATTTCTGATTAACTTTACCGCAAATTTGAGTAGTTTAACAGTTTATCATATATCATATGCATTCTGTTGTCAAGAAAATAGCAATAGCTGCTTTTTAATGTGTGCATAGCTAAAGCATCATTATTCTTATACTATGTTTTACCATATTTAAGGCAAAAATAAAATGTATACTATTCAAAACTTTAAAGTCCACTTTGTTCCCTTCAGTTTTAATTAATTTTTTAAACGTTTTACGATAAAATTTCAATAGGTTTCAGTAAGTGATAATACTAACCGCTTATACCAAATTAAGCGCTCAATTTAGCAGCAGTGGAGGCGTATAACATTTAAAAATTTTGTTCCCAAAATTCCATTTCGTTCCACATTGTTTTTTTTTTTTTAATTTACAAGGCATAAATAATTGTACCGCTATTAAGTGAGTCTGTAATTTTTCGTAGCTTTGTCGCATTGTTTAGCATTTTATTAAAAGAAAACAGCAACAATTTCTTCGAAATGTGTGCTTAGCTTTATCTTCTCTATCTAAAACTATAGTATATACTTTACGTTCATCTAAGCAAAGTAATAGGTATTTAGAAAGCGTTTTAAAACTTTGTTTCGAAAATACCATTTATTTTCCATTTCCAATTTCCAGTTATTTCAGCAGATTTTTTTCAATTCCTATAGCCTCAGTTAGGAGCTACTTTCTTCAGCTAGCGCTCGAGACTATTTAATTTACATTTTTAAAAGCTAAAAACTTTACGTTTTTTTTAGAATATTAGAGCTACTCTTATTCTAAGCGCAAAGAATCAAGGATATAATTTCAGTGTTGAAGTAAAATAATTCATACTTTGTGCAAGATTTAGGGACAGTAATTTGTAACAGAAGAAGTACCAAGTTATTGGAGGGTTTGTCTCAGAAATTCCGTAAGTTTTTGTTAAGATTTAACTGCATATCTGTAAATTAATTGAAAACACTATTCGCTAATAAAAATTTACCTTATCAATCACCTTATTACAAGCGCATTCGCATATACATATACCAGGTTATGGCACACTACAGCACACCAGATAAATAACTTTTTTTTTCGATAGCTTTATTTCGTTTCGTAAAGCTTGTGTTAAAATTCCAAAATACTTATGTTATTTAGCGCGCCATTAAGTTTTGGTGGTTCCCTAAAATTGTACTTATTAAAATATCAGGCGTTTAAGGCGTTTTCTCATAACCAGGGAACGGATTTTTAGGACCTAAAAACCTATAAAAAAGGCAAAATAAAGTAACGAAATAGGCTGGAAAGGGCAAAATAAAATAACGAAAAAGGCACCAGGTATTGTAAAAAAGGCAAAATAAAATAGCGAAAAAGGCAGGAAAAGGCAAACAAAAAGGTATTGCAAAAAAAGCAAAATGAGGCACTAAACAAAGACAGAAAATACGAAGAACAATCAAAAAATATATTTTTTTAGAAATATTTATATTACAAGTAAAAAGAGAAAAACTATGAACTAGTTTCATTATATGAAAAATTTGTACTTTGAATCTTTGACTATTTTATCCTTTTGAGTTTCTAACTCATAAAACTTTAATCTATATAGTTGTAGTAACATTGAACCACAAGATGCATTTTGAAGTTTTATGGCAGCATTTTCATTTGATTTTCGCGAAGAAAAACCTTGAATGTACTAAATGTGCGCTCGACGTTAGTTGATACAAGTGGAGTCCAATTTAAATATGGAACATTTGAAACGTTCATATTATCAGGAATAAGGGCGTTTTCCTCGCCCTTTACAATTTTACCCACACCCCTTATTGTCTCTAAGCCTACGTTAGCTGAGAAAACGGCTTTGAATTTTTCCAACACCAGTTTGGCAAGAGGTCCCTGCGCTTCTATAAGCCGCATGGGCATGTGTATATTTTTTAATCTTAAAAAAAAATTTTAAATGCTATAATCACTTTTTTAAAGGTAGAAAAGGCAAAAAAAGGCAAATATCTTAAAAAAGGCAAAAAAAAAGGCAAAAAGGGAAAAAAACTTAAAAAAGGCAAATATCTTAAAAAGGCAAAAAAAGGCAACATCAAATGTGTATATATGGAATCAGGGAAAGCTAAATCGTGGACATTCTTAATCGAATATACTCTATCTCTTTAGCAGAAAAAAAGGCAATTTCCATAAAATCCGTTCCCTGCTCATAACGTTTCTAATATTCCATTTCGTTTCTTTGCAAAAATTGGCCAGTGGCGCCTAAATATTGAAGCTAAATCTTATAAGAAGCTGGTTTTAAGCCTGTTTCGAAAATTCCATATTGTTCCTATAGCAGTATTATTCAAATTCGCCCTAAATACAAATCTTAACAAAAAATCTGCATGATTAAGCACAAATCTGGTTATCAAATGCACTTTTACAGTACACATTTACAACCTTAAATAGTTTCATCGATTTTTACCATCGTATATGAACACTAATTACGAACGAAATTCTTTCCCATAGTTGTAAGTGTGCAATTGCTCATGCTGATTAAATCTAAAATAGCTCTACTAATTCCATTTTGTTTCGAAAGACATAAATATTCAAACACTTTAAATGCAAATAAAAACGCATACAGAAGCAATTGCATCATTTTACTTTAAAATGTAAGCAAAAATAAAAATAGCGCACAAAAATATATACATACATACATACTACATATGTAGGTATGCACATACAAGCTGCTACATTATTTATTTAGCTGCCTTAAAAAAATTACACAAGCAAACAAGCGCGCGACATACAAATAGGCGCTAACACTTTGGGCAAAATCAGCTCATACATAAATCCAATTAGCGCAAACATTTTGCGTTCAACCGAAATGTGCAAACAAATAAGTGTGAATATTTTTTTTTGTTTTTCACAATTTGCCCTACATTAGTACGCCGAAATGTATGCAAAATCAAATACATACGTTTGTGGTTACTTTGTTTGTTTTATTTTCATGTTTTAGTGTCGTCAGTGCAAACAAAAAAAAAAAACAGTAATGCAAAATAACTGCAACGCAATCTACTACACTTTCCACATACATATGTAGTAGTATGAAGCACAACCTGGTGCAATGGTTGAATTGTTGGCATGCTTTTAGGCGCACATGCGGACATATATTTTAAATACCCGCGAGTCACCACATGATTGCGCACATTGTATTGCAACAATTGCAAATAAAAGTCGAAAAGGCAATTAACTTTTTATGTTTACGTTTATGTTAGTTAGTAGTGTTGCATTGTATTGGTTTGCAACAAGCGGCGCCCCATGGTGCCTATAGTTATGCAATTGTTTAACACAAGTGGCGGAAAATGCCTCCAGGCATTTCTATAAGTTAGGCGCAAAGAGGAAGAAAGAGTGAAAGGTTAATAGTAGCAGGAGATTGAGTTTCACACTTTCGTTCTAGGGATAGGTTTTTTCACAATACTTTACATTATTTAG